>NC_056734.1:94030422-94127922 GCF_019279795.1 Protopterus annectens
TTTATCATTTCTGCACTTTCAAAAGGTACCAAGTCTTCACTTCCACTGGGATCAGGGTGCTTGAGTGAGGTCTGAATTATGTACAGGTAGTACCAACCATAAGGTGAAACATTGTACTGACAGACCTAGTTTTAAGCTCTGCAATGCGCCTGCTAATCCTTCTAGTCAACTGAGACATGCAGGTGGGGCCTGCTTTCCTGCTGCACCAGACTTGTACAATTTTGCTTGAAAGTGCTACGCCCAATCCTTTACTAAATCATGTGCTTCTCACTGAGGGATAGGGCTTTACTTCAAAGTTGAAGAAGGCATTAGTTACCACAGTCAAAGGCTCTGCTAGATCCTGCTAATCTGCATAATTATAGGCCTTTCTTGAACCTACAATTTGTTAACAAGATTCTTACAATGTGGATTACAAGCAACTTTACATTTATTTTAGACAGAATGACTGGGTTGCTGATCACAACTAATTTGATAATGGGATTGAGGAATAAGTGCAAGAACTTTTGAGGTGAATTTTGTGAACCTTTTTCAATAACTCATTAACAAATAGTTATGGTCGAAGACCTAATCATAATTCTGCTTAGTAATGGAGCTTTAGTTGTCCCAATGTACTGCAGCTTACAGACAGAGAGACAGAAAAAAAAGTGTAGGTGTGTCAAGGGTGTTACAATGTCAAAAGCTGCAACTGACTTAGTTCTTCCACACACAGAACAGGCAGAAGTGTGGTATTCTTCTGGTCAATGATCAGCTTTGCAAGTCGTTAAGACATTTTAGGCTACCACATTTTTTCTGTAGCAGATGTGGAATGCCCTCATTTTTAAAGTTGTCAAAACACTTCTGACACTGTTCTCTGTTGGATAAGTGCTTTTACCTGAGACCTAATTATAACAACAGTATGGGTGTGGGGTGTACCCCATTTCCTTCTTGCAAAATGCTTAAAATATATAGCAGTGAATTTTGCAATTTGCTGTTTTTAAATCTGAATCATAGCTAACATCAGAAAGATGTATATCAAGTTTAAATCGTTGCCATTTTCAGAGGATAATCACCATACTCCATGTAGTACAAAATCTATAATCCATTCCAGTCCATTTCTTTGTTTAGCCATGGCCACAGTAGAGGTTTTAATGATTTCATAATTGCAAGGCACCAGCTCTACTATTCAGTTTTGGTTCTGCAAGATCTTTCTTCAGCATCTGACAGTGTTGTCCATGAGACTTTGTTCTGCCATCTTAGATCTTACTGCAACAATATGAGTAGTCTAGGGTTGGTTTGCCTCATACCTCTCCAAATGAAGTCAGATGAAATAAGACAGCAGTGTCAGAACTTTATTATACTTCATCCTCTAACCTTCTTTTTTTGGGGTCTTGTAGGTGTCTGTTTTGTGTCCATTGTTGGTTTTGGTTTATGTGCATCGCTTAGGGGGCATTATTCAGGGGGCAGGTGTGAAACACCACCCTCATACTGATAATCTGCATCTTTTCATCTCTTTCCTTCGGGAGTCTATGTCAGCTGTCAGCAAAATCATCTGATAACTAGGAATGCAGCTAAAATGGATGGTCAAAAATGAGAAGAAGCTTAACATAGCCAAGATGTTTGCTATCACTATTAACACCACTTTGTCAGATTACTGTGCGCCAAATATGAATCTGCAGTATAACTTATAATGGAGACAAAGTGCAATTCTTGTTAAAGATGCATAATCTGTGGATAATGTTTAACGACAGGCTGTTGTAAAGGACCAAGCTTCAGCCATCATCAGATCATCCTGTTTCCAGGTTAGGAACACCCTCATTAAACACGTCATTCCTTCAACAGACCTTCCTGTTGTTGTATGTGTAATTCTCCTCCCATTTGAAATATTTCAATACCTTTTAACTAGGAATTTTAGACTTGGAACAAGACTGATTGCACTTTAGTGCAGAGATCTGCAGTCTGGCTACTTACTGGGATCACATTTTCATCACATCAAACCAGTTCTGTATAGTTTGTACTGGCTGTTAATTAAAAAAATGTATCATATTTAAAGTTCACTTCCTGGTTTCTTTAGCATTATATTACTTTCGTCCTCTGGTATCTGAGGGCTGCTGGCCTGGTATCCAGCCATTAATCAATCAAAAATGCACAAGATTGGTGACTCACTGTTGCCAAGTACACAGACCCATTCATCCAGCATACAAAAAAAAAAAAAAAAAACAGCAAAACACCACATTGTAGCAATTTCACTAATTCCAATATAACTTACTGAACTAAATCCGGCTGGAATTTGTGTATGCTGGTAGCAGACCATTCACTCAGCAAGCTTGGGGCTACTGGGCTTTACAGGTGGGCTACTGGGCTTTACAGGTGTGACTGGAGTGTTTAGATATTTGTTTCTTTGCTTGCCTATATAACTCCTTCTAAAATCTACTGCTGAGCTAGCTGAGAACATCTTACAAGTTCAGTGAGTTTAAACAGGCTTTAAAATGTATCTTTCTGAATTAATCTATAATGTTTAACCTGGCCCTCCTTCTCAGTCCATATTTTGCCTTCTGCCTTACAGTAACTGTATTAGACAACATATTTTGTCATATGTTATTTTTAAGCCCAGCTATTTGTCTTTTAAGTACTGTTTTGTTTTACTGTTATTTATTTTGACATTGTACAATGCCTAATTATTAGGTAGTTTTAAGAAATTTGGCTATGGATTTCAGCTGAATCAGCATAACATAGTACAATGAGCTGTGCATAACACAGGTCTAGCAACATTTCAGGGGGTAGAATAAATTGCTATGTATGCCTGCAAGGTAAATGATATGCACATCAGTGGTATATCTCACAGCAGCGATATATGGTAGAAATTAGGCCTGGCTCCATGGCAGAGTGAGAAGAGACCTAACTGTGATCCAGGAAACTGGAAACTGACTAGTGGACCCACAACTGGAGAAGCCAAGCAGGGTGTGAGAGGGGTGAACGGGGAGGCTCACTCACCTCACCTCTCTCTTGGGGGGGAATGGCATGTCACAGGACGCACATTGGGAGATGTGATTTCTCGAGCTTGATGGGCAAGGTTGTTTGCTGTCATGTGTCCCTTGCAAAAATGACAGACTGCCAAGTACCATTCCTGCTCCAGTTTATCCAAAAAAGATTAATATTCACAACCTCAGTAGAACATATTTACAGAGTACAAAATTGAGAACAAAGCTTTCTTGTGTGTCTGACATTGCACTGCTTGCGATAGCTACACCATAAGAAAAAATGTATGAACTTCCTGTTGACTGTCCCAGTGGTGGGGAATGAATGAACCAGTTGGCCAGTAGGGGGCTGATGAAATAAACAGTTGTCAATATTATCATGCATCAAAAAATCATAAAGCATCTCTGAAAATGCCAAGATTATCTAATCAAATAAGTAATTTCAGATGCTAGAAGTGCTGTCTTGGACACTCTTACTGAGACTATAGGACAGAAGAGAAGATTTGTACTACTCTTGTGAATCTTAGGTATACCAAACAATGCAGCAATTCTTGCAGGTCACAAATGCAGAAGATGACACCACCCAACACTTCATATGGATGTAAAGAGACCCACGGAGGACAGCATAAGCCATTGTAGCTTAAGTCACAGGCAAATGGAGAAGCCACCAATTCTGGTATGAACCTCAGTCTTAGGGTTAAATGTTTGCAGTGAAACCAAAGGGGGTATGTATGGTGCCAATGTTCACTGAGACACAGTGGACGGCAAATGTAGCAAGCAGGGTTAGCACTAAAACAATCTGGGGTGGTCTGGAGATAACAGCTGCACCAAATATATGTATGTAGTTAAATGCACCTAGGCATGGAGACAAGCATACAGGAAAAGCTACAAGGGGAGAGCCACTAGCCAGCACCAACCCCTAAAACCAAGGATGGTGATGTGGCTATTTCAGGAGTAGAGTAAGTTAATTGTGGTGAACTTGAATCTGAGCTATAGCTGTTTCATGGTATTGGGTTCCCTTATAAGGGACTACTTCAAGGGGAGAGCACCAAACCTGAATCTGACTCACAATTGTCAGAAGATATCACACTTTATTTAGAAGGGAGCTGAGGAGCATCACAATGAAAAAACTGAGACGGACATATCTTTCAGATCTTACTTTACTGGGTTTGGGAAAGATAGCCAAGGAAGATCCTAATCCTCAAGAGTGGAGGGGGGGGTCCATATTTGGAGAAAAAGGGTTATTGTACACAGACTGGATCCCTGAAGGAGGGACAGAGGGAGAAGTTATGATGGGCACTTCTGGTCACAGCACACAAGATTCCCTTTTCAGGCAATATGGACATAAAGCATACAAAATAAAGGTTTATGTACAATTTCTATTGGCCAGGTATTGCAAAAGATTAGACAGGGTACTGCAAGACATATGAACAATACCAGAGGATTGGCAAGGCAGGAGATAAAACTAAACCTGATTTGATGCCTTTGTGGGCCATTTAGTACCCCAAGCTCTACAGCTAAGAGAGATACCCTGGTGGTTGTGGACTATGTTACTATATACTCTGAGCTGGGGCTCTAGTCTATATTGAAACAGAGAAGATGAAAATGTTCTGTTAGAAATTTTCAGCAGGGAAGGCTTCACATGAGAAACACTCACAGGCAGAGGTGCCAGATTCATTTCAGAACCATTGTCCTTTCGTCAAGTTACTGTGAAGTAAAGCATATAAAGATTACCCTATACGATCTACATACCAATGATCTGCTGAAGAGGTTTTACTCTTATATGAAGACTGTGTTGACAGCATTCACATACTAGTCCAAGTGGGAGTAGGAGATGGATTAGCACTTGCATTATCCCCTTTCTGTATACAGAGAGATGTCCCAGAAATCCAAAGGATTTATACCTTTTGAGCTGCTATATTGCTACAGGGTGATGGAGTCATTGGCTTTAATTCATGATGAGTGGGAGTGTGACTACTATTCCCACAAAAAGGCCACACATAATATGTCCTAAACATCAGGACCAAGCTTATGGAGCTCATGGGGATGTCACAGGAACACTTAGGGTAAACAAAATGGAAGCAAAATTGTGGCATGACTGGACAACTATGACTACAGAAAATTCTCTTGAGCAGAAAGTGAAGTTGCTTATCCTTGACAGACTCAATAAACTACTAGCAGCATGGGGTGGTACTCTCACTATTGTGAGAAAGGTATGTGATGTTAACAACATGATAGAGTTGCCAGTCAGAACGTTAATGCACGAACTTTATCATATTAATATGATGAAGCCCTGCCATGACAGAGACAGTCAAGTACTCCATATCTGCTGCAGATTACAGGAAGAATTGGAAGGAGATGTCATGCGAGACCTCAGCAAGGCTTGGCCTATGTCTCAAATTATAAGGTAGGCCATTCACATCAACCGTCTCCTACCCAGGTTAAAGAGATCCAGATAATATTATAGAAGTTGGAGGACATGTTTACAGGTAAGAAAGGGTAAACCACCCTAGTGGAACACCATATGGATGCAGTGTTAGTGAAGCCCATCAAACAGGTCCCTTATAGGTTACCTAAGTGAATCAGGCACACCCTGTGAGACAAACTGCAGAAAATGTGGGATCTAGGCGTTATGCCACAATTCAACAGCCCCTGGGCCTTACGAGTGATTTTAGTGCAAAAGAAAGATGCCCGCATGAGATTCTGTGTCAAATACAGGAAACTGAATAGTCACACAGAGTCAGATGTTATCTAAGTACTACTGATCTGACTAAGGACTACTAGCAAGTAGCCTTAACACCTGTAGTGAGGAAGTGGCCAGCCTTTGTGACCCCTTTTGGGTTAGATGAGTTCATCAAGATGCCCTTTGGGATGCAAAATGCCCCAGCAACTTTCAAGTGGTTGGTAGATTACATCCTAATAGGTGCTGAGAAATATGCCCTCGCCCACTGGTATGACATTGCAATATGCAGCTGGTGCTGGCAAAAACATATTCAACGTATTAGGTGTCAGGCAGACTGAAAAGGATAGGGTTAATTATTTTGGTCAGGTAAGAATGGCAGCAGTGTTTAGTCTGGGCCACAGAGTAGGTCCATGTTATTTAAGAATTAATATTAAGCAGTGATTATTAAAGAAAGAAAGTTATATTATATTAAAATATTTGACATATAGTCAACATAAACTAATCAATTGTTTAAATTAATTTGTTAGTGTTTGTATGAGATGTTTCTGTAAGAAATAATTCACTGGGATTAATGTAGTTTATAAAGGATGATAGGAATGCCTACTTACTATCTCCTTGGAAGGCAAAAGGACCAAGTAGCTACAGATTTCAATAAAGTTTGGATTTGAGCAGACAATGGCGTTTATTTATAGTTTTTGTTTTTGCCTTCAGCTTTGTGTTTTTCTAGCAATTTGGAGATTATGCAGACAGGGTCTAAGTCTGCTACAAAGGATATAATTCCAGATAGCCTTTTAAGGCAGGTAATTGGGCAGTGTACCAAAGGATTACACTCTTATCTCATGCACTGTTTTTTTGAGGATGTCTAGATGGAGGAGAAGATGTGATTCCTAAGAATAAATCTGCACTTTTTGGTGTATCAGAATGTAACAGACACATGCTGCATTGCACTGAAAAAGTGGGTATTACTGATATCTCTGACTTGTGAAGGAGGCAGGTGCCGAGGTTTACAAGTAGTAGTTTAATGGTCATTACTTTTTTACTGCTCTGTTAATGCTGACAGGTTATTCCCTGGTTGTGTTTGAGTATGTGGTGGGAAATTGTCAGCTATAGCCTTCATTATTGTTTCAAAGCAGTCATTTTTATGGGCAATCTGTGTTTCAAGCCAGATGTATTCAACTAAGTATGAGTCCAAATGGTGACGAGCCATCCCGCTATGTTTCTTATTCCTCCTTTTAACAGAACCCCACATCCATTCAACCCATTGAGTATGCACTCCAGTGTCAGGATCCACAAAGTTATATTTGTGATTAACTTTGTCATGTTTAAAGCCAGCTTCTTCAAGTTCCTTTGTTTAATAAGCTCGTCAGGAGTCTGAATAGATAGTACTACCTTCTTTAATATACTCAGTTATTTTATTGAATAACACTGAAGCACTTCTATCTGGCACAGTTATCAGAAAAGTTTCCTTTGTCTCCCTGCATATCCCTCAAAAAAATCCATTCCTGGGACAGGACACACCCAGCATTACTTTTCCTTCGTGTGAATAGACTGTCATCTATTTTTTCTATATGGCCTGGCCCACCGATTTTTCTTTTTTCTTGTTTCTCCATTTCAAGTACACAAATGTCTAGTAAATAATTATTCCAGTCAATTACAGTTTTGTCTGCCATTTCCAGTTCTTCCAAACATAATTGAATCGATGTCAACGGCTTACACCAGCAGTAAATAAAACGTAATGCAGTAGTAAAATTTATTTTACTCCCTTCAAACCAGTTCCCTGTATATATTCCAACATAGTGGTAGCATTTCTCCTTATTACACTTCTAAAATATTTGTTTACCAAAGTATAATTTCATTGAATGCCCTGAACTGCATTCCTGAGTATCGGGAATAATGCCGTATTATTGAAATAATTTAATCGCGTCTTTTTCCTTACTGGGCACATCCAACAGACACATATTCACAGGACCAAAGTAGTATGTTTTTTACCTAAAAGTAAAAGCAGCACACACTTCTGGGACACATACATACTTCTGAATGCACTTTGACAGCATCTGTTGCCACGATAAACGATCATGAAGCAGCCGCTCTCAAAATGATAAATCTGGTTATGATAATATGCAAGTACCAGCAAGACTAATCAATACATAAAAAAAAAAAAAAAAAAAAAAATAGCACCAAAGATATTTGAAGAGAAATAGAATCAAAGGCATCTGGATATAGAAAATTTCACAATACAAAAAATAAGAAAACAAAGGGGAAAAGTAGAAAAGAGGATTAGTAATGGAGAGGTTAAAAAACAGAAACTGAAGTTATGGATTACCTGCAAAGTGAAGGATTTAGTGTAAAAAAAATCCAACTCTGGTAATGTCAGAGCATGATGGAATAATGAATCCCAAATTAACGTGAAACAGTTCGAACAGGAAGCATCTGATCATTTATCACATGAAGATACTCTGGCGTCTTTAGTAGGAAACCAGTACAAAAGTTCAGTTGGAGATGAACAGCAAGGGAAGGAGCAGAAAACTTTGGCAACTCTGACTCGGTCATTGTTGTGGAGTGACACGCCAGAGAGTTCTGATATGAAAGAGCAATGGATGATGTAGGATGCAGCTGAAGAGAATATGTCACAGGAAGATATTCTGGAACTTTCTGTAGAATGCCCACGGGAAATAGAATAAAGAATGTGCCCTCAGTTTAGAAGGAAATGATCTAAGGGAAGAGCTGCTTGATTTAATAGAGATGGATAGAGATATTAAGATAGATGAAAGGAATAGATTACAGAAAGTCAATAAGACCAAAAAGTGATAGAAATCTGATAAAATAAATGAACACAGTGAGCAAGACTATTATTAGAAATTCATGTGATATAACAGAAGTAAATAGGATATATTACTGGAAGCAACAAAAGTAGTAAAAAAAAGTAGTAAAAACTGGTGTGGAAACAAGGCAGGCTCCAAACTCAAAGTTTCAAAAAAATACTGGTTTATTGTTAGAGCTTTCGCAATAGTGTCATTGCTTCATCAGACATTTTTTAAAAACAACTCCCACCAATATATATATATATATATATATATATATATATATATATATATACATACCCCAGATAAGACAATTATTCAGTTAAAGTGTTCAAGAGTTTTAAAGATTTAGCACAAAGCATAGTCAAGACAGGCAGTAAAAACTTCAATACAAACTGCAAATACAAGAACCCTATAATATAAAAATAATATATACTATAAAAATATACATTTGCTCTAAAAAAGTTTACTTTTTCAGTTTTCTAGACTTCAAAATGGGTTTCAAAGAAATAAAATAATTCAGCCCATGTCCCAAATGTGCAGCTAGCCTCATAATCCATTTAAGTTCCAGTGTCTCAGTTCGATTAGTAATATCACCCATCCTGCAGTTCTATTGTATTACTTGAAACAGTAAAAATAGAAAGTGTGTTCATCCCCTGCATGCTTGGTGTGTTTGGCCAATGCACTATACTCTAAGCCTCTTTGTGAACAATAACTGTGGTCCCTGATTCTTTCCCTATGTCACCTATTATGGTGTGGTTAATTACTGGAGTATTCCTTGGTTTTGCAGGATATAGTATGGTACAGCTAAATTAATAACAGATAAAGTCTTACCACAAAAATGCAAGGCAGTAAGGGAATGGAAGGAAAAAATCAAATGCCATCATGGAAGTATTGAATAGAGAAAACTATAAAGCAATTAAGACAAGAAGTGCCACTGTTAGAAAAGTATAGAAGAGGAAAAATATTAACAAAAATACTTAGAGGGATACACATTATAAGAGCAATGAGCAATATTAAAACAAACCAGGATCTATCCCACACTATTGCAAATAATAAACTAAAGATACAAGCACAGGCAGAAAAACTTAGACGATATGAAGATAATTATAAAGGAAAAGTACAAAATAAGCAATTCATTGATGACCCAAAAAAGTTTTATGGAGAGTGGGAAACAAAGCAAAAGGAATAAAAACACCATGAAAAAAGAAGAACTACATTTCAGAGAAATATCTCTGAAGACCCTGTGGAACATAATAAAGATGCTGAATGGATAGAAAAATAAAATAAATGGTAAGAAGCCCAAATGTACAGGATATGAAATGGGATGAAGTAACGGCCATAAAAACTGAAACAAAATTAGGAAAAGCTCCTAAATGTGCAATCCAAGCCCAGATGCAGTACCTAACTTCTGGCTAAAAGTATTAACATCTTTATATGAAGATTTAGCCCTAGGTGAGCAGTACTTATATGCACATCCGGAACAGGCACCAACATAGTTAACAAAAGGAAAAATGATACTCTTCCATAAGAGTGAGCCTGCAAGCTATCCTATAAACTGTAAACCAATAACTTGTTTTCCAATGATGTATAAACTATATACTGGAATTGATGCTGACAGAGTTTATAGTCATTTAGAAGAAAACTCAGTTATGGCAATAGAACAAAAGGGTATCAAAAGATCAGGTCTTATAGAACAAATGATAATTTGTTGTTAAATAAAGTCATAATGGAGAATTTATAAAAGGGGGAAAAATCTAAGTGTGGCATGGATACATTAAACAAAAAGCATTTGACAGCATCACACATTTGTGGATAAAGTAGTGCTTATAGATGCATAAGATACACTCTACATTGATAAATTACACTACAGTGACCATGAAACAATGGCAAACCACTCTGCAGTTAAGTCATGGTAAAGGACAAAGTATTATTCCAAGGATAAGAATTCTAAGGGGGATATTCCAGACTGATTCTTTTTCACCACTGCTCTTTTGTCTTGCTCTTAACCTATTAAGCTGTCTGTATCACTTCTCCCTCTATCCTCTTCCAGAAGTCCATTCTCTGCAACAACAGTCCCTTGATATCCCAGTATATAGACTTCATCTGCTGTTGAAAATCAGAAGCCTCTAGACCAATATCACTAATTAACGTAGATATTAAAATCCTGGCCTTAGCCTTAGTGGAAAGATTGAAAAAAGTTATGTCCTGTATTATATCCCATGAACAAGCGGGTTTCATGACAAATAGGCAGACATGGGATAATACATTAACACTAGATGCTATGATTTAGCTTAGTAAATACAAAAAACACTCTGGTTATTGTTTAGTTCTTGACGCTTGTAAAGCGTTTGACAGAGTCAACTGGAACTTCCTTTTTACAACCATTAAGCAGTTTAACATCCCCAAAAGCTTCATAAATATTATCAGAACCCTCTATAATAATTCTTATACCTATCTTTATGTCAATAAAAAAATGGGTAAACCTATTAAACTAGCAAATGGAACTAAACAGGGATGCCCCCTCTCCCCTTTACTCTTCAATCAAAACATTGAACCGCTGTTTCTCTACCTCTCCCAAGCTACCTATCACTCTCTTCCTAGAATCTCAAGCATTAGGTTAATGATATCTGCATATGCAGATGATCTAAATATTTACTTTGAATGTCCTATTTCTGACTTGAAGAAGACAGGCAACACAACTGACAAATTTTTGAGGATTTCAAACTACGAAGTTAACACCAAAATATCCCTGATCTTTCCCATTAACCCTCTACACCACAAAGATTGCCTACTATTGGACTCGCCCTTCAAGATTGAATACTCATTTAGATATTTAAGGTTGCAATTTGAACATACCCATCCCCTCATATATCAAAAAAATAATGAAAGTATGGGTGGACATCTAGCCAGACATTAATAGATGGCAGCATCTGAAATTGTCCCTTCTTTCTAAAGCAGCTATTATTAGGATAAACTTCTTACCTAAATTCTTATAGCAATTAAATGCCTCAAATGTTGTCATCTCGAACAATTTTTTCCAAAAAGTCCATACAGAGTTGGCCAAATTTCTATGGTTCCCTAAATCAGTTAAAATAAACTATCAAAAATTAATATATCCTAAAGAAAACTGGGGGGGGGGGGTTAGGATTACCGGATCTTCAACTCTACTACTGGATAATCTGCCCAAACAGAATACTCTTAATATCTGAATTTAAACCAAAGAAAGATACCTGGTTTCCACATAGGTTAAAATTTGGTACAACCATCTTATCAGCAATAACTTCAACCCAAAAGCACTCCCATTTATGACAGCAATAAGTCTAAAAAACTCTAAAATAAATGGCATTTTAAAACAGAAGGTTAAGACATTCCAGGACCTAATGAAGTTCCTCGCTTTGGATAATGCCCTTTCCCTCCTTCCACCCATACACGTGAATCCTAACATTAGACTCAACAATAATATGATTAATCTTGCTGATTACCCAAAAATTAAAGAATTGAAGGTATGGGATATCCACAAACACAAGGAGAAATTGCACCAAGAGCTGAGAGCAGTACTAAATCTGAGTTTTAAATATACTACTGTATTACGGCAGCTCAGGGAGCTCATACCTACACTAATTAAAGAAACTCCAAATATTGTACAAGATATGGCCAGTTCTGTAGATATTATTAAAAGTCTAACCAGTAGGAAGCATATGTTATCCAATACATATAAAAGAGTGGTTGCCTTTAAATACCAAACAGTGCTACTTATTTCAGAATTTTGGGATAAACAAGGAACCAAATTCATGGATAATCAAAAACTCACTGCCTTTGAATCTACTATTAAGTTTGCCTCCTTTAAAAAAACTAGCTTTTACACAATTAATGATAAATAATAACTCCTATTTCACTCCAGTCAGATTATAGGTTCATAAGTTGGTACTAGGCTATCGACCCTAGGGCCTATACAAGCCTAGCCATAACAATTCCCTGGATATGTTTTCTCACAATATTTACTTCCCTGGATCCCTGTCTAGCAGGCTGACTGACGTGATCTCTGGGGTGAATTTCCTATCTCCCATCCAATCGTCAGGGTTCTTTTTGAAAAGGGCCAAGGAGGCGCTCTGCTTGACATGTATGGGCAGTCTATTCCAGAGTATGGAGAGTCTCTGAGTCAGGAACCTATCCCTCCAGCATGTTTTGTCATTGTGATGACAAGGTTTAGATCCCCAGAGCATGTGGCTCAGAGGGATTGGGATTTCTTTAAGGGGAGCATGTCCAACAGCTCAGGGTTTGACATGGCCTTGTATATTAAGCAGAGATCACCTCTGAGTAGACAATATGCCATAGAGTATAGCTGGAGTTTTTTTAGATGGTCAGCACAGGGCATCTGCTTTAGGCCTGTGATTCTTTTAGTGAGGTATTTCTGCAGCCTTTCCAGCTGTTGCAGATGTCTTGTGAGGTACATACCAAACTGGGCGTTGTACTCTATAATGGGTCTAATGAGGGATGAGCACAGTGGGACAAATACCTCCTTTTTTTCTGGATGAGAAGCCCTTAGTGATGAAGTGTGCCACATAGAAGGATTTCCTGACTGTTGTGGCAATGTGGTTATAGAAGGTGAGACCACTATCCACCTGTGTCCCTATGTCTCTCATCACACTTTCGGTGTTTAGTGTACTGCCACCTATGTGGTAATTCATGGGTACATGGTTTTTCCCAAAGGGGATAACTATACATTTATTGGCATTAAGCTTGAGCCCATGGCTCTGGCACCAAGCATCTGTTTCTGTAAGGCCTTTTTGTAGAATATCCACATCATTTGGGGATTCAATAATGGCTCCAGTTTGCAGTCATCTGCGAACCTTGTTAGCCAGAGTCCCTTAGTGTTGGCCTGTACTTCAGAGAAGTAGATGCCAAACAAGAGCAGTCCCAGGACCAAACCCTGAGGTACTCCACTTGTCAGTTGTCTGGAGCTGGATTTGGAGTCGGCTACTTTTACAGTCTGGGTTCTGTCACTAAGTCAGTTGGTAACCCATCAAGTGACATAGGGATTTATGCCCAGCTTAGTATGTTTATCTATGATTCCAAAGTGGGGGATGGTGTTGAAGGCCTTGATGAGGTCTAGATAGGCTATGTGGACCGCCTTACCCTCGTCCACAGCTCTGGAGACTGATTCGAAGAAGTCAGTCAGGTTCAGGAGATAGGATCGGTCCTTCACAAACCCAAACTGGGTGGGGTCCAGTGTTTGAAGGTTGCCAATGTCTTTGTTTATAAGTTCCATGATAATGCATTCCATGCCCTTGCAGATCAGGCTTGTCAGACTGATGGGACGATAGTTCCCAGGATCCAAGGTGGATCCTCCCTTGTGGAGTGGGATAACTGTAGCTGTGCGCCACTCAGTGGGCATGAAGCCTGAGGTGAGGCTATGATTAAACATGACACTTAGGTGAGGAGCCAGTTCATTTTGTAGTTCATGCAGTACACAGCCCGGGATGTCATCTGGTCCGAAGGATGCTGTATTCTTAGCTTTGGAGAGTGCGGTTTCTACCTGTGTGGCCATGATTACCGGAATTTGGCAATCTTTTGGCATTGAGCTGCCAGGATATTGGCAATATCCTTGGGATCAGTATACTTAATGCCATTCTGTTGTAGCTCAGAGCAGATCTGAGCATTGCCATTTAGATTCTTGACATGACTATAGAATGCCTTGTGGTTGTCTGGAATCTTTGGCAATTTTATTTTCGTAACTAGCTTTGGAGGATTTTATGAGGGATCTCAACTTCTTACTGAGGCTGACCAGGGAGCTCCTCCAATCATGGGATTTTACTCTTTTTTGCAACAATTTCTTTCTTTTGTTGTAGAGTTTGTTTATGGCAGAGGACCACCAGATCGGCTTCCTTTTTTTGGAGGAGAGCTTCTTGGTTCTATTTGGGATGGCATGATTCATGCACGAGTGGATGTGCTCGTACAGTGCCTTAGTGTAGGATTTGGCAGCCGAACTTTCAGCTCCTGTCTGCATGGGTGTTGTGAAGTTTGTCACTTCTGACTTCAGTAGCATGAAGATGGCTTTGGAGAAGTTTTTTATGGAGGTTTCCTTACTGGGGGGTGGGGGTGGGATGTGGATGTCAAGGGTAATTTGCTTATGGTCAGACCTGACCAATGAGGGGGTGACCATTGGTGTGGATCATCTCTCATGTTGGTAATGAGCAGGTCTAGGATATTGGAGCCACTGGTGGGACAATGGATTAGTTGATCTAAGGCATTGGTATTTATGAATTCCAAGAACCATTGGGAAAAGGTGTTGGTACCCGAGTAGTTTTCCCAGTTAATGGCAGGGTAGTTGAAATCACTCAGTATTTGGGTGTTTGGATGTATCTTAATATTTTGCAGTATGTTTGGAAAGATGTAGTGAGAATCTTGGGGCATGGTGGAGGATCTGTAGCAAGCTACAATTTGGATTGCAGTCTTACCTAGTGTTAGTTGCACCTGGAGAATTTCAGATGCATTGTGTTGGGCAACAAGCCTGGAGGTGTGAATATCCTTGGTGAATATGGACACTCCTTCACCTTTAGTGTTTCGGTCTTGGTTTGGTGGCTGAAAAGTGTGGTAAGAGCTGTAGCTTGGTATTGCAGGGGTGCTCTCTGGAGCCTTGAACCAGGTCTCAGTTACTGCACAGATATAGATGTTCTCCAATTTTAGGAGTGGCTCGAGAGAGTGCATTTTGAGGTTTAGACTTCTAGCATTGAGTAGCATTACCTTCAGATTTTGCATGCTTGTATCTGTTACGGTGGTGGTTTTGTCTTTTGAAACTTGCCTAAAAAAGGCACTATAGGGGTGGCAAGAGCTTTAGCCAGTAACCTGAATCCCAGGGGTGACATGTGCAGACCATCTCTGGCAAAGCATCATGGTTTGTTGATCATGTCATCCCAGGCAGACAGATACTGGATCCCCCTTGAATGACATCAGAAGCTTAGCCAATTGTTGAAGTCAATCATTTTGTCCTTATACTGTGGTATCTTGATTAAACAAATTCAATCCTGAAGTCTCCCCAACATGCCCTTGTTGTTTCTCTCCACATGCAGACCTTCTACATATTATGTGGTACTGTAAACATACACACAAGCTGTGGAACTCCCTGAAAGTGCATCTCGAGAAAATGGGGTACCAAAAGTCGACCCTTTCATGGGAGCTTGTGATATTACACATCACAGACCTTAGATTTCCTAAGCTGGACCTGCACGTCCTCATTACTTTTTGCTTACTAATTAAATTTTACATAACTAAGAACTAGAAGGACCACTCTAAGCTATCATGGAAGGAATTTAAAAACCTAATAATAAAATACATATCCTCACAAAATGTATTCATTAGTAATTCTAATAAACAAACATACTTCTGGAAATACTGGAATCTTATTTTTGACATTATTATGGAAGATTAACCAATGTGATCTGCAACTGTATCTTTATTTAAGACTGGTATCTGTAATCTAACTATAGGCAAGGTAGTTATTAAGCCTTTTCCTAGATCCTTAGCCACCCTTGAACCACCCTTGAAAATATCCTTAGCTGGCTCTCCACAAACTTCCCTCAATAAACCATAGAGCTAGGTGACTTTAACATAGACTGGAATAGCTGTAATACTGATAATCCTACTAACCACATAAATCTACATGGCTTTTCTGAAACTATCTCCTCTCCTACCAGAATCCACAAACCTACTAATAAAGAAAGCACCTTAGACTGGATTCTAACAAATACTCAGTCCCCAACATATAAAGCAGGCACCCTACCAGACGATGTTAGTGATCACTCACTAACATATATAATTAGACAAAAAACTAGTACTCCCTACCCTACCACTTACAGAACTACTCGTTCCAATAAACATTTTAACCCTGCAAGCTTCCAAAATGAACTTCGTGTATGTGATTGGTCACCCCTAAAACACCTCCAGCTAGAGGACGCAGTGACATACTTCAACTCCAAATTTTTAGAAATCTTGAACTACCATGCTCCTACTTGTACTCTTAGGATCAGGACAAGAATTGCTCCATGGCTAACTAAGGAAACTAAGCAGAAAATTCAACTTAGAAACAAATTTTGGGCCAAATGGCGTACTACTAAACACCCAGCTGTTCATTTAAAATTTAAACAGCTTAGAAATACTACTAAAACATCAATACTATTAGATAAAAGAAACTTCTACTATCAACTTCAATAAACTAACCAGCAGAAACCACAAATGTTCTGGACAGGTATAAATAGGCTCCTGCATCCAGGCCACTTGAAGACACCAACCCCATCAGGAATAGCCCATGAGACTCCCAAACAAATTGCTGCTTTTAATACCTTCTTTACTAATGCTATCCAGTCACTCGCTAACTCATTACCGCTTGTATCCTCCAATCTGCCTTCTTCCTCAACAAATTTACTGCCTTCATTTCAACTACAACCTGTTCCTACATCCCTCATCTGTACCCTTCTTCACAAACTCAAACCATCTACCCCTTCTGCTGACCTACTACCTGCCAAATATCTCCAAATTGCAGCAAATGTTATAGCCTATCCTATTTCTATCCTAATAAATAGAACCATAACAAAAGGTACCATCCCATCCATTTGGAAAATCTCCCATATAATCCCCCTACACAAAGGTGGTAATTCAACAGAACTCTAACTTTCGTCCAATTGCCCTACTCTCTCCCTTAGCTAAAATCATGGAAAAATGCATCCACCATCAACTGTTAGACCACCTTCTCCAAAATAACCTATTAGCTAACTCGCAACATGGCTTTAGACCTTTCCATAGCACTACAAGTGCCCTCCTATCATTTTCTGACCACATTAACAAACACCGTAACAATAACACCCTTTCCTCCGCAACCTTCATTGATCCCTCAAAAGCATTTGACATGATCAACCATCAGCTACTGTTGAATATACTTAAGTCCCTTTCACTTGATACACATGCACTATTGTGGTTCAAGTCCTACTTAGCTAACAGGCAACAGGCAGTGCTTTGGGAAAATAGTCTGTCTAACCACCTTCCTGTCACCCTTGGTGTACTCCAAGGTTCTATATTAGGCCCTCTTCCATTCACAATTTTTATTAATGATCTAAATGTAAACATCCCTCAAGCTACATGCATACAATATGCAGATGACTCCACATTAATATGCTCTGCTACTGGACCATATGAACTGCAGTCCCTTACCCAAAATGTCTTTGAATTAGTAGAAAAATGGTTCTTACAGCGCTGTCTCCTCCTTAACCCCAAAAAGACTAAACTATTGGTCTTTACTCCCACACAAAAGTCTACCCCTATTGACTTCACTATCAAATCTAATAATGGCACAGTCATATCTCCTTACACTTCCACCAAACTCTTAGAAGTAACAATAGACCACAACCTTAACTATGACGCTCATATCAACACCACAATAAAGTCAGCTAACAGAAAACTAGGCTCACTCTATAAAATTAAACCCTTCCTCACTCCCATAGCTAGAACTACTATTGCCCATACCTACCTTATCTCTACTCTCTTCTATGCCTCTCCTATATACACCAATCTTTCTAAAAGCAACCTCAGCAAGCTGGCAACCTCCTACAATAACATTGCCAGATTTGCAACTGGCTCCCCTTTTAGAACCCACCACCGCCAAAATCTGAAACAACTGGGTTGGCTGGAGCTGCATAATCAAATTCTATTCCACCAACTCATTATTGCCCATAAGACCCCTTATCATCCATGCAAGACACCAATACTCACAAGTCTAATCACCCCATATAAAAACCTTACAAACCTATGCTCAGCAAATAAACTACTGGTATCTAGACAAAAACCCAACAATAAAGCAGGGGATTCCCTTTTCTCTAACACTGTGGGGAAAAACCTGGAACCTACTTCCCAGTGAACTTGCATCTCTTTCTTCTACCCCACTATTCAAAAAGGAACTCAAAATATACCTTAAAACCCACTGGCTATGCCCTTGTACCAACCCTGACTAACATCCCTCTTACTGTTATCCCAAGGTCTAGCGTTAAATTACTACTCATTTCATAGCTACTTTTAAGTCCATTACCTCCTTCCCCTCTGTTAATCAGCTCATATAGCTATCCTCAAACTCTATAAAACTCATTCTTCTCAGAAACTTTTATAGAATATGATAATTAAACCCATGAAGGCCTTGACAAATGTGTCTCTGCCTTATAGATGATTCACTGCCTTTAAATTTTGTCTCTGCCTTGTAAATAATTATCTGTTCTTCTGTGACATATACACAACTTTGATTTCAAATGTCTCACTCCATTCTAAATACTTTCTTTCTTCTACTAGTGTGTGGTAAAAAAAAAAATTAATTTCATCTTTTATTTTGTTTCTTATCTAGCATAATTACTGTATTACCTTGTATACAACTATTGTGTCTGACAAGTGAACTGTATGTGTAGTTGCAATATTCTGTTTTGTTTTACGTGGAACTTTTCTCCCCGGGCCTCTAGCCCAGTCAACAAATGTAAAATAAAATAAAAATAACAAAATAAATAAATAAAATCCTTAGGCTCCACTTTTCATTTTGGCAGTAGCACGCTGTATATATGTATATATGCTGGATTTGGAGGGGAGAGAGGGTTGTTGTTTGTTTTGAATATCTGAGGGCATTGTCTTTTAAATTGCTTGTATGTACCTGAATATTTGTCATCTGATAAAACCTATTTGAAAATAATAAAATATATTTAAAAAAAAGAAGAAAATCAGAAGCTTCTTTCACAAAATTCCTCAAGTTTTTTAAGGTGGAATAAAAGAGTTGTGCCTATATCCATATCTATCATTGCAATTCTCTTCAGGTCCCCTTCAGTATGTAGTCTGGTATATTCTGACAGGTGTATCTTAGATTTAGGTGTATATTTATTAACTATTACCTTCCCTGAAGTAGTTTCTTTGAGAAGAAGCCCAATACCTTTACATACTTGAGGATACAATTCAGGCTTGCTGCTTCTACCCAGCTCATCTCCTGATGCAGCCACATCACCATCCTCGACTGGAAGTGTACGTACTGGCTGGCTCTTCTCACTTGTCTTTTCGAAATGTTTGCCTCTATGTCTGGCTGAGTTTAACTGCATTTACACTTGATTTTCTACAAGGACATCTGCTGGGATACAACTAAGAATGGCACTCTGCCTGTCTGCTTGCTGCCCCTTCTCATTCCAAATAAATGCTGGCCAATGGCAGCTGAAAAGTAGTCCCTCTTATGGCCCTAAATGGAGTGGAATGCCCAGACAAGTAATGCCTCTAACAAATGCAGGAATAACAATAGCACTCTCCCTCTTAGGAATACTTTCTTTACTCTCTGTCAGGATAGGACAGAGAATCTGTGATGATGTGGATCAGCTATATTTTCCAGACAATCCACCACTGCCATGGTGCTATCTCTCCTTGCTCTGTAAAATAATTGTTTTCCAACTCTCTGTCTCTGTGGATGTTTGGACCATACATGTGCCATTTGGCTACACTGGAAGTACCTAACCTAGCAGCTTGATATGTAAGGAACTAGTGAGTTCCTGATTTGTCTATGAAACCTGGTGCAATAGTTTACACTGCCTCATGGGTTCTTTTATACCCACGATTAATGCTAGGACATCTTCTACAGTTGTGCCCTGCTCACTAAATATAGGTCACATTTTGCACCCATCTCTTTAGCTGAGGCACATTCCTGGACCGACAATGTATGTAGGTTTATGGCTTCATAGGTAAGTACTAGGCTATCTGCCCTTGCCGGTCATTTTAAGCGTAGCCTGTTCCCATTTTTGTGCTTAAAATAACCTAACTCCTTTGTTTATAAATCAGCCTTACTCATCTCATGGTTGATAATTATATATTACCCTTAATGGGAATAATTATGACCATACCATAGATACTCTGAGGGAACCCATACATGGGATAAAGGGGTCTATATTATAACATCGAAGTCTTAAAACTTCAAATGTTATAATATCGAACCCTATGCACCGAACCCTGAAAATAGCGAAGCTGCAGAATATCGAATACTTTTCTAGGGAAAGTATTTGGTGGGCTGTTTCTGCAGCTTCGCTATTTCCTTGACTGTGAAGCGAAGTTTACGGACCAGGTTAAGGTGAGTGTGCAAATGAATGTGAGTGTGCGATAGGGACCTTAGGGTTAGGGAGTGGGTAAGGTGAGTGTGCGATAGGGACTTTAGGGTTAGGGAGCGAGTAAGGTGAGTGTGTGATAGGGACCTCAGGGTTAGAGAGTGGGTAAGGTGAGTATGCGGTAGTTACGGACCTTAGGGTTAGGTTTGGGTTAAGGTAAGTGGATAGCTAGTAGTGTATGTATGGTTTAGTGTAGGGTTTTGTGAAGTGTATGTGTGTGGATTATTTATTTTGGTGTGCTTGTGTTGTGTGTATGTTTGTTGGAATAGCAAATTTTTTCCCCTGGGAAAAAATTCACTATTCTGACTATTCGATTTTATGGTCTTTCAATCGAATGGGTTCGATATTATAACATTCGAAGTTATAATATAGACCTGGGATAAAGTATTCATAGGTTCATAGGTTAATACTAGCCTAACTGCCCTTGCGAGCCATTTTAAGCCTAGCCAATTATCCCTTGTGAGACTCAAACCCTACACCTTGTGTTTGTAAGGCAAACATCTTAACCATTAGGCCACCCCCTGCCTCTGTCCATTAGTAGTAAAGGGGGCAATCCTGGGGTAAATTTCCTGTTTCCCATCCATAGATCTAAGTTGTGCTTGAATATGGACAATATATTGTACACTGCACTCAGCTTGATTGTGCATTGCATTCAGCTTGCTCGCTAGAATGCGCATATATCATTTTTTTCTATGTAATTAGCCTGAGCTAGTTTGTTATTGCTTACCTTGCTGTATTTTTGCTTATGAAATGTGTATTGCATCTGAGCTGAGCCTAAAATTGATCAATATCAATCAGTTCACTAACCCAGTAAACAAACATAAATAAATAAATAATGTGCGCATAGTGAAGGGTCATGAGTGAGTTCCCTCTCATGCTACTGCTCCTTCACTGTTTTTTCATGAAACTTCACCTTATCAACAACTTAAAACTGTTCCAGTTTCTGTTTTCTTTCTTTATAGCCCCTTTCTTTCCTCCTTTGTGGTTCATGCTGTCATTCCTTTTTTTTGGTGGCTTCAATCTCTTTCATTCTCTCTGCTGCTTTGAGGTGTCTCGCTTCCAACTCAAGTTGTAGTCTGTTTAATTCTAGCTACATTTTAAGATCATCTGGGGGCACATTGTGAGGTCAGTAAGCTGCATGCTGCACACCTACAGTTCCTGCCAGGCTGTCTCCACCTCCTATAAGCTGAGCTTTGACTGCTAACAAGGCAGCTATTAAGTCATCCTTGTTCAAACCACTATGTGGGTCCCAGAAAATGTACCCTTCCCATGGCCATAAATGGAATGGGCTGCCCTGGCAAGTAATGCTCCTGTCAACATCTGCAGGCTTAATATTTATGTCTGATGCACTAATCTTCTTAGCAATATCTTCTTTACCCTCTACAAGGAAAGGGTGCAGGCCCTTGTGATTATTTCGTGCAGCAACAGTTTAAAGACAACTCACCACTACTGTGGGTCTACCTGTGTTAACTGTATCAAGTGTTTTGTACTTCCTTCCCTATTTCAAAGGAGAACTGAACCACGCATGTGCTACTTAGTTACATTAGAAATGTCTTACCAAGGATCTTGATATGCATGGAAACTAGTGATTTCCCCTTTTGTCTGTGAAACCTGATGTGATGGTGTAGACTGTCCCTAATGGCTTCCCTTATGTGCGGTGCCAGAGAAATGCCTTCTGTGCAGCTGTGGCCTGCTCACTAAATACAGGTCACCATTTTACCCATCTCTTCAGCTGAGACACATTCTTCTCATTCAGTGAGATCCTTGTAACACCATGCAAAGTACTGATGCATTATCTGTAATTCTGAGCTCTTCCAGCATTTAACAATTGATAGACTGACATCCACTTACCCAACTATGAAACTAAGTGCTTGTTTCTGTAATACAAATGACTGCACTATATTCTGGTTTTCATCACTGTTCTCTAAACCTTTTGCTATAAGCTTCAGGTGTGACCTTAAGATACTCTAAAAGGATGAATTTTATTTTACTACATTCAACACAATAAGCATCTGGCATGTTACTAACGACATAAATAAATTTACCTGTGAGCAGAGAAACTGAAAACTTCACCCACTGCCCTTGTTCAATTTAGTCCAGCTTACAGTGTCACTCAAGTATCAGAATAAAACTATCAAAGTCATTCTTTTATTTATACTCAAGAAATAAGGTAGTACTGACCTTTGCATCTGGGGGTTAGTTTCCCTCTTACTCCTCACCTGCACTTAGTGAAGGGTAATTACTTCCTTCTCATGCTGTTGCACCTTGTCTTTCTCTCTCTGTTCATGTTCCTTCCCCCTCTCATGCTGATTCACCTCACACTCTCGTTCTCTCTCATTCTGCCGCTTGCTTTCCTCCTTTGAACTTCATATTGTTGCTCCTTCTGTCTTAATGTTTTCACGCTAGTTCGCTGATTCAGAGAATAAACTGTTCTGTAACTGGGTAGACGCTCAGAGATAATTCTTGAAAACAATGTTTTTGTATTTAACGACTGCTTTTACCTGCAAAAGGTTGGCGTAGCGATGGGCGCAGCATGTGCCAACAGCTACGCCAACCTAGCTCTAGTCTCATGGGAGATGAATTATCTGTTGCATGGGAATGATTTCGTAGATAGTATCATCCGGTACGTATGATTTGTGGATGATGTCTTCCTTCTGTGGGCAGACACTAGTAGTAGACTGGAACTTTTTATTGAATATTTACACAGTACTACTGATTTTCTAAGATTTATATATAATTCTTCATCTGATACCATTAACTTTCTTGATGTGACTATAAATAAGATATCATCTACACAATTAGTTACCAGCCTATATAGAAAACCCAGTAGGAAAAATAACATTCTACATAAAACTAGTATGCATCCCAAACATGTTAACAAGAATGTAGTCAAAGGACAATTTATGAGAATGAGTAGACTGCATAATACAGAAGATGGGCTGGATCAAGCAGTTTCCACCTTAAAGGATGAATTTACAGATAGAGGCTACAATGCAGCAGATATAGAAACAAGAATTAGTGATATGTATGAAGGACGTAGTCATAGGGGAAAAACATTTTTCTTGGAGAGTACGAATGACATACATAATATACACAATGAAAATAGACCTAAAGTTAGGTTTCCTATTTCCTATTCTAGTGATATCAAGTTGTTTTGTGAAATATTTGAATGGAGCTGGAATATTTTAAATTCTATTGAAGAACTGGATGGTGTTATAAACAAGAGACCGTGTTTTTCTTTTAAAAATAAAAAAATCCCTAAAAAGATAATTATGTTATAAACCATTGACTAGCAGAAATAATAATATGCTGTCTCAGAGAACAGGAACATTTCCCTGCAGGAACTGCATGGCATGTAAGTTTATTTACTCTAACACTACATTCACACATCCAAGTCAGAAGTTTGTCATAGACACTGACTTCTATGCTGATTGTAAAACACATTTAGTGTACCTTAGCTTTTGCAAATTATGCTATGTATTTTATGTTGGTAAAACCAACAGAAGTTTCAAAGAGCGCATTCTAGAGCATTTAAGAGATATAAATAATGCTAAAGAAACTAGTGCCTTAGCAAGACATGTTCAAGCAGAAGGCTCTCGACATGTTTTTAACTTTTTAGTGTTAGAAATCATAGAACAAAGTATGAGGGGCGGTAACATTAAGAACAAGACGGAAGCAGCAAAACAAAAATGGATTTTGCTGCTGCAGGCGGATAAACTACCAGGGATTAATGGTGCAGTGTCACTTAAGCCCTTCCTTAAAGCCGAACCACTTAAACACTGAGCTTTTTGAAAGATATTTATTGCTATTCAGCTTAGTTGTTTTTTATAACTGCTGTTTTATTAGTTTTTAGGGTTTCAAATGTTTTGACAAAATCTATTTACTGTGTTTTTAAGTGTTTGATTAATTTGATTAATAGACTTGACTGATTTACTTTACTTGTTGAAATGATGAGATACTATTTAAATGCTATGATTATTTAATTTGAATGTATAAGTCTGAAGAAGCGTCAGTTACAGATCGTGAAAGTGCTTACTTTGTGTATTAAACAACGTTAGTTTCAACTATATACTCTTCAGCTGTGGTCTGTTTGATTTTTTATTATATCTGTGTAGTTCACTGATTCAGCTGCACTGAATCTTCCCATCCCTAACTCAAGCTCCAGTCTCGTGAATTGCATCTGTATTGCAAGATCATCTGGAGACACATTGGTTGGTCCTTTAGCTGAATATTGCATACCTACAGTCCCTGCCAGTCTTCCTCCACTTCTAGTGGATTGAACTTTGACTGCCCACAAAGCAGCAATTTAAGTCATTCTAGTGTAAGGCAGTATTTGGGAATCATTTTACTTTACAATCAAGAATTAGTCCTGCCACATGTATCTTGGAATATTCATCATAGCTCCTTATCATAATCATCATTAACTCCCTTTTTTTCTATATGGGGTCAGGGTATCATATCAACTGTTGCCCCCTCTCTCAATTCACTGCCGGTCACAATTTGTCTCTCACACAATCCATTCATCTCTTAGTTGGACATCATTATTTCCACCTGCCTTCTTCTTATCTCTCCCAAATATTCTTCAACAAATCATCTTTTGCTTTCTTGCACATGTGCCTAAACTACTGCAATCATTTTCCTTTGACCCTCTCTGTACTTGGAGCTACTTCAGCTTCTACTCTGATATTGTGATTTCTTCGTCTGTCCCACAGTGTGCATCCTGTCACCCACCTCAGACACCTTATCTCTATCACCTCTAGCTTCCTCTACTATTTTGCCTTAACTGCCCAGATTTCTATATCATACAGAAGTACCGGTTACAAATATGTTTTATACACGTTACTTTTCAGCTTCTTTGGTATTGGTCTGTCATACACTACCCCTGACACTCTGTGCCACTTAGCACCTCCGATTCTAGCTTTACCTTCCTCATTCAAACTTCCTGTTGTCTCAATCACTTCTCTCAAAACAAGATGAATAAAGTGGTGAAGTGGAGAAATATGAAACAAATCACCTTAAAGCCAGAAAAAAATGCAAAACTCTACAACATCAGGCACTTTGATAAAGAACAAAGCTTTCGGATAGAATATCCTTCTTCAGTGTCTTACATACAAACTTCATAAAATTCAGCATTTTTAAATATAAGATAATTACATCACATGACACAGTCAACCTACCAACATATATCAATTAAAATCAACAATTAATTTCCTTAAAAGGATAGTCATCCATAAGACATATATATATATATATATATATATATATATATATATATATATATATATATATATATATATATATATATATATATACATATATAAAAATAATAAAAATCAAACATAACTTAATAGTATGACCTCATTACAAATTAATTTCATTCTCACTTTCTGTTGCTTAGCCTTTAAAATCAGTTTTAATGTAACCTGTTTATTCAGACCTGGGTATTTATCTGCCTCTAGGCGGACAATCCACTCATATTCCTTTGTATCCACACTATTAACTATATCACCACGTCTCACATTTGAATGTATGATGTGCATAACCCTGAAATTAAATTGATGTGTATCATCATTTTCTTCAATATGTTAGGCCAGAGAGTTTGCAAGAATCTTCCTACGTATATCCGACCTGTGCTCTATGATCCTATCCTTTAGTCTTCTCATCGATTTTCCAATATAGAAGCTTATACATTTTTTACAGGTAGCCAGATATATTACAGATGATGTATTACATAGAGCAGTACAATAAAAAGTATATTTCCTACCATTGAGAGGGTGTACAAATTTGGCTAGTTGATTAATACTGGAGCAGCATGAACAATTTTGGTAGGGAAAAGTTCCCTTTTTATTAAATACAGGGATAGGCCTATTATTAAGGGAAAAATCCTTGTAACATAAAAGCTTCTTTAAGTTATCACAATTGCGATATGTGAATAGGGGGTTTTCTGGGAGCCATTTTTCCTGGTCAGGTATGGCCTTCAAGATGTCCCAATTACTTCTAATAACATGCTCTACTGATTCACTGGCTCTACTAAAAGTCATCAAATATCTCAAAGGCTGAGAAGAAGCCAAATTTTCATCACCAGAATGGGTATTTTCTTGGGTAGAGAAGTAGGGTCTAGCCCTCAAGTCTCTTAGCTGCATTGTATTATTTTTAACTATTTCTAATTCACTCACATTATAACCCCTTTCTAAAAAAATATTCGTCATTTCCTGCATCTGTGTCTCACACACATCCATTTTTGTATTCAGTCTACTGGCCCACAAATATTGGCTCTTAACAATACCTTTAAAAGTTCTTTTAGCATGCATGCTGTTTTTATGCAAGTATTTGTTCACTTGTACTTTCTTTTTATATATACAGGTTTCTAATCCAGAACCTGTTATTTGTAACCCAACATCTAGAAAATTCAGAGAAGCATCAGAAAAGGTCATTTCAAAATCTCAATCACCTCTCCCAGATACTTGGAGTTGTTAGCTTGTTCCACAATTTTCTTCTTGTATATCAATTTTCAGCTTCTTCTGATTGCCCCCATTTGTTGCCATGACAGATGTCTTGCATGTACTTAGTTCATTGCACATGCCTCCAGTTTTGCATTCTATTCCCCTATCATTTGCTAAAGATTCTGTTCCGAGTCTTCCTGTAATGTCACATCACCTGCAAGCAGCAGCTTTGTTGCTCTGATCCCTCTCCAGCCTGTTTGCTCAAAGATGAGCCCTGACCCTGATGCACACCCACTCATATTGAGGGCTTCTCTGTATGTCTGAACACTGTTTGCATTTGTGTCATCGGGTCCTTGTCCATACACTACACTAATTTTACCAGCATGTCTGGAACTTCAAACCACTGAAGGACTGCACAAATCTGATTTCGATTGGACTTTGTAACATGCTTTCCCCAAAGTCTAGGAATGTCATGGTGGACTTTTTCTCCATCTCCTCGATGTTCTTAACTACTTGGACTAAAAAATAAAATATCTGCTGCTGTACAATGCATACCTATATATTGTATTCTGTAGTTGCAAGGGTATACACAATTGTTTGATTCAGGACTGGTCCTCAGGCTATAAAAGCCCAATGTACAGTATACCTACCCCACTGAAAACCAAAATATGTGAGTAACAGGGGTGCACATCTTGAATATCTCACTGCTGTCACCAAATTATTTGAGGTGCAGTGGTTAAGTAGCCCACACCTGTTCCACTGCCACCAAACAAGTATGCAAGAAGCTGACTGGCCTTATCTTACAGCAGATGCATACTGCTGCCCTGGGTTATGACCAGCATCTATCACACCCAATTAAGCTTTTTATTGTCAGATGCAGATCAGGGTTATAATCGCTGATTCCCCAGGATCTCACTTCTCACACGCTAAGCCACTAACCTCTAGTGTATGCTTTCCAGCAGAGAGTGAGACAAACTATTTTTCATGCATTCACAAACCCATAATGTTTCCCAGGATGGGCTACCTCTACTTCTCTACCGACAGTGCCCCTAACTGTATTCATAGTATGCTACCATCAGTCACAGACAGGAAACATTTCCATAGTATTGAAAGAAAACCGTTATACATTCTGAACAGCTAATGAAATGCATTGCTATTTGTATTTTTAAATGTAAGAAAGCATATAACATCTGACACATGGGTACAATTATTATATAGGTACTATATTCTTACACTAACTGCAGCAGATGAATTTTAAGTACTGGAAAGGCATGCTGTCAATTATGTTTTGCTTACTGTGTACATTACTTTGAGGATTAACATATATGTGTTTTAGTACTAAACCACAGTGTAATTAAGTCACTACAGTTCTAAAGAATTAACTTAGTTATAGTTACAAAGAATGTTTGTAAGTGTAACATAAATTAGTAGGTAATCCGGCAGTTAGTTAAGAGGATTAAGGCTATGAGCTGCTAAAAAGATGGTTTGATTCCTCAGCCGTTATTTGCTGAATGTGTGACCTTGAGCAAGTCACTTAACCAGACAGTGCTTTGGGGCAGTAAAGATATTGGGATATTTATTCAAATGTTTACTGGACTGCATGCCTAGTAACTACCTGTGAACTTATAAATTAGTGTCTGAAGACCCCATTTTCATAATTTTGTATGTATGTTTCTATGAAGAGACAGTAGTAAGAGAGAGTATATAAGTGAACATAAAATATTGAAAACACACTACAGCCTTTTTTTAATAAATTCAATCTTCATTTAAAGGTTTTCTGGAAATGGCACGCAGTGTATGATATGCACATATGAACACTGTTTTAAACTGTAGTGTAAAGAAAATACCTCTTCATATATGCGAACATCTCCCATGCTCCCAGTTGTCCTTTCTACTTGTCATTTAACATGGCACAGCACCCCTTATCCTGTACATATTGAGCTGGTACTCTGCAATAATCAGTGTGCAAAGGGCTTTATTTTGACAGTCCCGTGTTAATGTGACACTGTGATGCACGCTTAATTACTCCCTAAAGCATTTTGTTCCATTCTTGCCATATCCTAATATCAAATTGATTTTAATGAATGTTGTCACCTTATTATCTAAATAGCTTATCTGTAACATCACCTTATGAACATAAGTAGTGAAGCACTGAAATGACTTCAGTTGGGGCTAGAACATTTATATTCTCATTCAAAAACCACTTGGGTCCAATTAATATAATTTCATCTTAATGCGTGCTCTCAGTACCAGTTTGACAGCTTTGAAGTATAGTATACAGTATAATTTGAAACACATTTATTGAACTTAGCTATAGGTGACATAATTAACTTACTGTCAGAATAACTGTGTACTGTATGTAGAAACATAGTGTGTTACACTGTAATGACGCTAGAACACTTCACTTGAAAAATGATTAAATAAATGGTAATTAAATGCTCTGTTTGATTTATAGTTTAATCTTAGAAATGTAAATCTCAAAATAAAAACGCTTCTGCTATATCATCCATCCTGTGTGATTGTTAAAATTTGTCTTGAGCTGTGATTTCTGAGATGGCATAACACTTAAATCTGCTTAGTACCTTTTTTCAAGCAGTAAGCCTTCCAACATACCTCCACGTAAGACCTAAATCATCTTCACTATGGACTGACAGTGTTTTTTGTTGCATTTGTTGATGAAGGGTGACAAAAAAGATAAATTCTGTCACAAGTTAAAGCAAGCATCATCCTTTTGTGATTGGCATATTTGCATATTTGCTGTCACAGCTAATAAGCAATAAACAGCAGGCATGGGACGGATAACTTCTTGTTGACAGGGGTAGCCATACAATTCAGAGAACTTATGCATGCAAAGATACTACACAGACAGGGACTAAAGGTGGTCTCGATTTACATAAAAATAAATATACCTCAAGGCTGGGCAAACAGGACAATGCACTTGAGTTGCTCCACATTCAAATTACCATAGGCAAAATCCAATTCCACTTCCTTGCAAGCTATAGGTCCCTTTCTATGTCACAGGAAATCCATAACAAGTATTTAAACTTACTGGAAACAGTCATCATCCAACCCAATAACGTCTTCAAGGGTGACTTTAATTACTCCACTATTAAATGGAAATCATATACAGTATCAAACGTGCAGGCACAGAAATTCCTGGATTTTGTAAATACAAATGCCCTGGACCACGTTGTCAATATGCCAATCAGAGGTGCAAACATACTAGATCTATTCCTGACTAATATGGGAGAAAGCAGCCTGCACACTCCCTAGTGTAATGTCCTCTCTGGTAAGGTCAGACCACAAAATGGTCTCCTTTGAAGTAAAAATAAAAACCAGCTAATCCTAGAATGTTCGGGAACTACTCCAAGGCAAGCTTCCTATTATTAAGTGATAACCTGGCAAAATTTGAAATCCCCATAAACTCTGAAAACACTGCTGCCTACATGGAACTGTTCACAGAAACCCTATACAAGCATGTTAATAGCTGCATAGAGGCAGCTGTACCCACCAGGAAGAAGTACAGAACTAACTCAAAAAACAAGCCACCCTGGCAGAATCCCAACATCAACAGGCCGTATAACAGAAGGAGGAAAATCATGGCCAAACTTAGCAGTTGTGGCACCCAGAAGAATAAAAGCACTCTCATCAAACTAAACAAACAACTTAAAGTACAAATAATCTATGAAAGCCAAATATGATGTAAATTTGGCTTGCCAGACCAAAGACAACCAAAAGGTATTCTTCAACTATGTCTGCAACCTCAAAAGCAATACACGATTTTGTATAGAGCTCATTGATAATGTAGCCACCTGTATTTAGCCAGAAGATATAGCAAACTTACTGGCAGACAAATTCAGCTCTAACTTTGCCACTCCCCCCCCCCCACACTCCCATCAGGAAAGACCAAAAATGTAACTCTCCCTACTATCACTAGTGAACAGATCTGCAATGCTCTCTCTAAAGTCAAGAACACTGCACTGATGGGCCCAGAAAATATCCCAGGATGCCTTCTAAATAGCATAAAACATGACTTATCAGGCCGTCTGGAATTGCTATTTAACCATAGCCTCCAAACAGTTTTCATGGCTCACAAATGGAGAACAGCAGAAGTTATCCCTCTGCACAAAGGTGGCCCTCCTACAATCTCAGGAAACTGCAGATCCATAAGTCTCTCTAGTCTCATATGCAAAGCCATGGAATTAATTATCATGGCAATGATCAATAATGACATAGGAGACCTCCAGACACTGGACCCAGTCCAGTCTGGTTTCATCAAGGGCAGGTCATGACGACTCAACCTGGTGGAGTTCTTTGAGAAGGTCACCAAAGCAATGGATGACAGCAAAATAATTCACACTGCCTACCTTGACCCGGTCAAGGCATTTGACACAATACCTCACTCAGACATTGCTGGTAAACTCAAGTAGCCAGGTATAAACCCTAATGTCACCTGGTGAATAGTTTGCTGATTCACAAACAGAACCCAGGAAGTTAGAATTGGAAATCATGCTCTACAAAGAGGCCAGGCACAAATGGAGTCTCTCAGAGATTGGTCCTAGGAGCAGTCCTTTTTAGCATTTACTTCTCTGAAATCAGGGCCAATTTCAAGGGCCTTTGGTTGACCAAATTTGCAAACAACTGGAAATTAGGAGCAATCATAGAATCCCCCACTGACACTAATGTTCTCCAGGAAAGGCTGACACAGACAAATAACTTATGTCAGAGCCATGGACTAAACCTAAATGCCAAGAAATGCATAATAGTATTCTTTGGGAAGTCATCCACCCCTGGTAACTATAATTTTTACAACACACCCTTAACAGTTGACCCAGTAGTGGAGAACTTGGGGACACATGTAGACAGTAATCTAGCCTTTGATTATCACATGTCTGCAGTAGTGAGGAAATAATTCTAGGTTGTGCAATTTATAAACAAATGTATGGCATCTGGATCAAGGGAGGTCATTGTTCCACTATATTTAGCATAAATCAGACTTATCATGAGTACACTGTCCCCTCTGGTATGTACCTAACCAGGCACATCCAATAATTGAAACATCCTCATAGGTTCGTCACTAAAGGAATACAGAGCGTAAGTAAATTCCTGTGCAAACCACCTCAAAGCCCTATCCCTGTATTCTGTCTCCTACAGACTGTTGAGGGGAGATCTATTCCTGGCATACAAGGCATTGTCAGACGCAACCCTGATGGACCTCCTGCATATCCACAAAACAAACAGAACCAGAATTACAAATTCTAAAGAGTTACAATCTTGCCTGTGATATAAATAAGATCTGTGGAGAGACAGACGTATCCCAGAGACTACCCCGTCTCTGGAACAGGATCTCCATCCATGTGAAACAGAGTTCCTACCTAAGTGCAACTTGGACAACTGGATGGGGAACAGGAAATTAATTTCAGTTTTGGCACCCATGTCTCTACTGGAAACAGGTAGCCTATACATTGTTAATCTCCCAGGCCCCTGCTTGCAAATGTTTCATCTCCCAAGCCCCTGCTTATACTTATCAATGGTACCAGAAACTGTCAGAGATTTGGGATGCGTGGCTAGGCTAAAAAAAACCTTAGTGGTCGTTAGCCCGATGTACACCTATGAATCTATAAAAGGGAAGAATTATTTGATAGGGCTGGGCATCTAACTTAGGATACTGCTAGCTTTCCTGCTGCACCAACCTACAGGATGTGTTAGCTATGCTATGCTGTAGAAGCATCTTAGTTGTAACTAGATCTCTAATACCTGCTAGTATATAAGATGTTGATTTTCCTTTATTGTATTGTGTACCTTTGCAGAAAGCATCTTGTATATCTTCATGTGCTACAATCTCATATAACTTTTATGTAGATTAACTATAATCCTTTACAGACTAAATCTCCTATCATAATCTCATCTAAATGACTTATCTAGATGAAACATAAGTCTTCTATGCTAACCTATCTAGCTTACTTTCTCTCCATGGTTCAGGTAATTTTAATTTCTTCGATACAACAGGAATCCATTACTCTTTCCCTCCTCTTTATTTCTTCTTCATTTGTTTGCAAGTAGCTGCGTCATATTTATCACCACAATTCATTGCAATGCATTTGCATTATTTTAAGTGTTCTATCAAAAATCACTGTATACGTTTTGGAGACTTAAGTCAGCAAGACTCCACTGAAATCCGTACTTCACAATTGGACTATCCCAGTCAACAAAAATAAAAGAGAGGAAAAAAAAAAGAGAAAAAAAAAGAAAGAAAGAAGGAAAGATAAAACAAAATCTATTATTGCCCCAAACTGTTAAGAGATTTTAAAGAAGGCGGTACAACATAATGGTTAAGTTGTTTCACTATAACACTACAGGCTATGGTAAGAAGCCATTAACTCCAGTTGAATAATGTGTAAACTTATACAACTCAGTTATGACGATTATATGCAATTCATTTATGATGATCAAGACGATGGCAACAATGATTTATCATTATTACTATTATTATTACTATTATTATTTTGTTTATATATTTATTTTTAGTGTTTCCAGGTCTATTCTCAAAATGCAACTCATCCAGTGAATCTACTAGAACTATCTGGTGAACGAAGTAAGAAAATAATAAAAATAAATAACAAATAAACATAGCCAATAGGATACGTCAGATTAAGTAAGTAAGAAACAATTTATTTTGCATATTTCAATAAACATTGAAGCTCATTATGGGATTTAAACAAATACCTGTCAGTGCCAGAGCCTTCACTGAACTAATCTTCCAATAATAAACATATCAGGTAGTGATGTGAGGAAAATGGTCTGCCTATAATGACAGAAGCCTGATTTAACTCATGGCACACTTGTAGCAGATAGGTAACAGTAAGCTATGGCAACAATTCATGTAGGGGGAAGGTGAAGGTGTGAGATACCAGGGAGTGATCTCTGCAAACAACTGGCAATACCAGTCCACCCATATTTATATAATCTGGGGCTACAGACTAATATGTTGCAGGATGAGCACGGAGCTTGCACTCTACCTCTATTCCTGGAATTATATTTGATCCTTTCATTAATAGTACGAGGAGTGTTAATGGTCACTGTAAAATTATAACAACACCAAGTTATGGAAAAAATATGAAAGGCTATTTGTCAGCAGCCTGAGTCATGCCTCCAGGTAATAATTGTTAGATAGAGTGCAAGCAAGATTTATGATGTCAGAGAGCCTAGAGTTCAAGGCTACAATCTGTGACTTCTACAGGCCCATGAGACAACTAGTATTATGTTATTTTTATATTATACAGTTAGCTATGGATTTACACACACACACACACACACACACACACACACACACACACATATATATATATATATATAGTGTAATTGTCTTGTGGTAGCTACAACTGTGATACAGAATGTAATTGAGAACTCTGGCTTGAGGGAGCACAAACTTCAGGCCCACTTCCTACGATTACTACAGAATGATTAGACAAAGCCCACTCAATGTCAGCATATGCTTCTGCAAGTATTTTCACTAATATAGTTTGTTCAAAATGCTCTGAATTAAAATGCGAAGTTCATAACTGATACATTCATTTTCTGTAATACAAATATCATTGCAATTTAGTACATCTGTATAATTAAAGCCTTTTTCGCTGTAAGTATACATACTGTTCCTACAGCAGTATCTGAAACAATTAGTTCAAGTAGACTGTTGCCATTTACTTTTCCTCCAGTTAGTGTTCTCCTAATTAATTTCCTGTATATGTGTCACTGCAATTTTTTTTATAATCAAAACCGTTCAGTATGACTGCATGCTGTTCTGAATCAGTCAATAGTAAGTAGGCCCTGTCAGAGAGGGCTCCCTTTCTTTCTGTCTTTTTTTTCTGAATTTGTACCTCATAAATTAGCAACTAATATCATCTCATCATGGCCTCATGCTTTTGCACTCTTTACAAATTGAAATGGAGTTCCAACTAGCAATGGCTACAAAATGCAATCTGCATTATAAGTTCACCTAACCCATGTTTCACTCTTTAAGCTTAGCACTATCTGCGTCTCTTATAAGTAGCCATTTTTCTAAAATATTTTATTTTTATATATTTTTTTATTATTACAATGGTATTTATTTATCCATGTATTTTATTTTGATTTTCTACTAAAACTCCCAATAACTGCTGTTCTTTTCCCAATATCTGTTTCAGGTAAAAAAAAATTAAGAAATGCCAAGTTGGTCCACTAACAGAAAATGTAAAGACACTAAAAGACAGATGTGGCATAATACCTTTAATTCGGCCAAGACAGGTTTTGTAATTATTCCTACTTTTGGGCAAGCAGGAGCACTTCATCAGGAGTTATTAAGAAACTGAAGTCTGTCTCTGAAATGTAGTTGTCATATTAATAATCCAAGCTGCACACTTTTTTTCACACTGGCATTTTTCAAATGTCTTTTTTTTAGCCAATACAAAAGTAATAAAGAAAGAAAGAAATTATGTACTTCCCAAGCACAACTGTATATTTAAGCACTGTATCTAACATCAGTAACTTAATAACTCCTGCAGATGGAGTCCTGCTAGCTGGAAAGCTGAAGTAATTGTAGAACATGTATTGATCCAATAAAAAGTATTATACCAGTGTCTTTGTACTTTTTAGGTAGTTATTTCTCATTGTTCATACATCTTTGTCCTGTTTTTTTATGTTTCAATGCCCGTTTACTCTCACTTTTCCTACTATTTCTGCCTCTCTGAGGTAATCATTTTCTATAGGCATATATTTTTGTGGTAAAACCATAATTTGATCATTTTCTTTTCTTTTGTATGTGACTAGGCACATTTCAGGGATTTCAGTTTGGATCTTCTTAGACACTCATTCTTAATTTGCTTTCAGTGACCCTTTGTTTGATTCAATATATACAACTACTGGAAGGCCCCTCTCTTTTTGGTGGGCTTTAATAACACTAAGGCATTTTATAGAGTTAGTTATGAGTAGAGCAATGGCAGCACTTGCATTTCTTGATAGAATAATGTGGTTAATTAAGAAGATATACAAAGGGTCAGAGGCAAGACTCAAGGTGGGAGGGTTTTTTCTCTGACAAGCTGGGTTTGAACAGAGCGACCAGGCAGGGGTGTTCTCTTCCCCCCTTTTTATTTGCATTATACTTAGAGCCATTGGTAAAGAAAATACAGGACTGAGCAATTCAAGGGTATAACTGGTATGATACTCAAGAAGAAATAGTGTTATTTGCAAGCAGTATTATTTTGTACTTGATAAATCCAGAAAAGGGCAGTTCAGTGTTGTGGAACATATTGAGACAGTTTCAGTTTTTTTCAAGATATAAAATAAATTAAGATAAAACAAAGGCTATAGTAGTGAACTATGTTCCCACACATGAGTTGGCTCGGCAATACCCATATTTATGAGGGCGTGGTAAAAGGAAGTACTAAGGTGTTTGGATTACAAATGATTCTATTACAACAGATATGGATACATGAGAAGAGACTAAACTAAAGATACCACAAAAATTGAGAGGTTGGAAGCTCGTGACTATGGAGATGGATTGTAAGGTACCAGGAAGTGAAAATGTTTCTAGTCCCTTTAATACTATATAAAGATCAAGCATCTTTTTTATCAACCAGAAACGTTGTGGTCCATAATTAATAAAAAACAATTGAAGGTATTTATTTGAGAGGAAAAAGGCAAGAGTTAAGTGAGGTCAATTTTTCCCCCTATAGAATAAGGTGGTTTAGGATTAGACAATTTAAAGGGGTACTTTTGAACTACACAGTTAAGGCCTATATACATGCCACAAACAGAAAACTACAATTCAAAGCAGAAAGAAATTCTGTTGAAACAGGAGGGGAACTTCACAAAATAAGGTCAGGGTAGGAATTTGAATGCAACCTCTTAAAGAGAACAATAACAAACATACAGAAGAAAATGAGATTTAAATAATAGGGATGACTACAATTTGGGGCTCAGACAATTGGCAGGAGAGAGCTTGAATTTATTGTTGCAAATTAACAAAGGACATAAGGTCTTGGGAGCAAATAGCAAGGATGAACTGTGGGTTGTAGACTCCCTTCCCTACCAGGAATTAATAACAGTGTGTAGACAAAGAGATAACAACACGGGGATGCTAAATGAAAGATTAGCTCTGAATGAGCCTACAGTTCTGTGCAGGACCAAAGATATAGTTAAAAAAATGGGTAATTAGTAGGGCATATAAAATAGTGCATGATAACTACAAGAATCAATCAGAAGAGGTTACAGGACACTGGGAAATTAGAATGGAAATACAATACACAAAGGAATAAAGTAAGGACATCTGTATAGCTACCAAGTATGCAACTAAATCTAGAAGGTTTAGCATTTTGCATGGAAGTGTAGGAATTTTTATACCCCAAGTAGATTTCAGATAATTCTTTTCACAAGTAGGCAAGAATTGTTGGAGGTATGGTGGAAAAGGGAGGGGTACTTGGGAGCATGTTTTGAGACTGCAATGGGTTGGCAGATTAAAAAAAATTCCCTACAGGTTACTTTATCAGAAATGTTGGGGGAGCAAACTATTTTAACTAATGAAATTATTTGAGCTGGGATATAGAAATTGAATTGTCTGGACATAGCATGGCCCTACTAACTTTAATGATGCTGGCTGCCAAAAAATATATTACTAGAAAATCGAAATCAAAAGCTTAACCAACCATAACAGAATTATTGAATGCTGTAAAGGCGGAAAAAGAACTGAAGATGGGTCTTTAGAAAAGGGAAGGTGCAAATTGCATAGAAATAAATGGAATCTGTGTGAACAATAGATGCTGAGTAATGTACAGAAGTGAAATTTCAGGGAAGGCAGGACTTGAGCAATTAAAGTAATATTAAACCGAATAATAATTGTTAAAAAAATCTACGTAATGGTTTGTTTACTTTCTCATAACTGTATGTCTACCCATGTTACTGTGCAATATATGAAGTTCATAAAGGAGTCTTTAAGCTATATATACAGAGAGAGAGAGAGATAACTAGATAGACATGGATATAGAAAGATAAACAAAACTGCTATATAACAACTTGTATTAAGATACTCAATTAAATTTCCTTTTCAAAATAATTTTTTTATGCAAGCTGCCTTATGTCTGCATAATCATTTAAAAGTTCAAAGTAACACAACATCAGACAATTTACTAAAGTAAAAGGCAGCTGCACAGGCACTATTTATTGTATTTCTGGATAAGAAGCACCATGATATTTCTCTCCTGCTTTATTTTCCCTTAAGCTTAAAATGGAGTGAAAACGTGTTTTGTTCATTATAACTGCTGTAAAACATATAAATGAGAACTACTGTATTAGCAATCACAACAGTCACATCACCTGCTTAACATTTCAAGACATCTAAGAAACATAAACCTTACAATGCTGTACAGCACAGTTGCCGAAGGTATGTACAGCAGTCCATTTGTGGCTGACACCCCCTCCACCAATAAATGCATTAACATTACAAATGCAAAGCCCTCCCTATGCCTTTTTTAGCACGCTTTCTACTGTGAAACAGTTATTATAGTCCTTTCTGTACTGCTCCACCCCTTTCTTCTCAGCGTACCAACATTCTATATTCTAATTCTAGTTCTCCTCCTCTCCCAGCCTACCAGCATTCTGTATTCTAATGCCAGTTCTCCTCCTTTCTCAGCCTATTGGCATTCTGTATTCTAATTCCAGTTCTCCTCCTCTCCCAGTTTACCAGCATTCTGTATTCTAATTCTAGTTCTCTTCCTCTCCCAGCCTCCCAGCATTCTGTATTCTAATGCCAGTTCTCCTCCTCTCCCAGTTTACCAGCATTCTGTATTCTAATTCTAGTTCTCCTCCTCTCCCAGCCTACCAGCATTCTGTATTCTAATGCCAGTTCTCCTCCTCTCCCAGTTTACCAGCATTCTGTATTCTAATTCTAGTTCTCCTCCTCTCCCAGCCTACCAGCATTCTGTATTCTAATGCCAGTTCTCCTCCTCTCCCGGTTTACCAACATTCTGTATTCTAATGCCAGTTCTCCTCCTCTCCCAGCCTACCAACATTCTGTATTCTAATTCCAGTTCTCCTCCTTTCTCAGCCTATTGGCATTCTGTATTCTAATTCCAATTCTCCTCCTCTCCCAGTTTACCAGCATTCTGTATTCTAATTCTAGTTATCCTCCTCTCCCAGCCTACCAGCATTCAGTATTCTAATTCCAGTTCTCCTCCTCTCCCAGCCTACCAGCATTCTGTGTTCTAGTTCCAGTTCTCCTCCTTTTCTGTTAAATTTATTACTATGTTTTTCTCATGTTACTGTCTCTGACTCCATGTTGCCATTGAAATTTGGATGCCATTGTCCACTCTGATAATCTGCTTCTATACTTTCTTTTGCCCACCTGACTTTCTCATTTTCTCTGTTGAATCCCTGATTGTCTCAGGAGTATAGCATCTTAAAAGTATAAGCAGCTGTCACTATATCTGCTTACCATGGCCTCAACCTCTTAGCACAAAACATCTGCACAAAGCCAAGAATAATGGGGGAACAAAGCCCTAAATGTAAGGACAAATTTCAAATATTGCTCTTATAAACTTAGAAAGTTGATAAAATAAAAGTTCTTGTGTTACCATGTGTTTTCTGAAGAATATGCAGTCTGAAACTCAAATGCCTGTCATTATACAGTGGATTCAAATCTCACAGATTTGCTACAAACATCTAGAAAAAAACACAAATTTTGTGAGGAGTAGACCAAAAATATGATGCAAAAATCTGGGCATTCTGTGAAAATCTAGAGAGTTGAGAAGTATGCCACTTACTCTGTGACCCCTTTAATAATGTGCCTGTGACATCCCCCCTCTGAGGCAGTAATCAAGGAGCCTGCATTTTCACAGCCGACACCAGTGAGGGACATTCAATTGAACAAAGATAGATGCACACAGTGTTTTCAGATGCAGCTCTCTGCATCAACCACAATTTCCTTTAAGAGCACACAGGGAACGCACTCAGTCCGGGGTTTGGGTTTCATTCTTTCTCTCTCTCTAAGCCCCCAGTAAGACTCCCCACTGGCACAGCTGTAGAGTTGAGTCCTCAACTGAGTGTCCAAGCCAAGTCCTCCAACACCCTCTCTGTGAAACCAATGCTTTGTGACCCTGCTCCAAGTAGTTGACACACACACTCTTTGAGATTTGCAGACAGACAGACAGACACACACACACACACAAGCTCACACATACACACACATGTGTGCGCGCGCACACACACACACACACACACACACACACACACACACACACACACACACACACACACACACACACACACACACACACACACACACACACCTGGGGAAAGGCTGTCACAGATTTACTCACTCTGCTACTCTTTGCCCAGAATATAAGGTAGTCACTGTCACCAGACACTCCAAAGCCAGCTACTCTAGGGTTCTTACAAGGTTACCCAATTATACTGAGCGCAATTAATATTAATAGGAGTAGCCACAGTGTCACCAAATAAATACAAGTACTCTCAAAGGTTAAAATATTCTCTAAATGACCAGCCACAATAAGAAGTTTAAATATATTTAATAATAAATGATAAAAGAACATGAAACTACTAAATATCTACTTACAATAAACACCAGAGTTTCAGACACAGGAAATATGAAAAATAATACAGATGGATAGATTCATACAGTTACAAAAAAACAGTACTTAACTAATCTCACTATATTTTCCTGACTGGTCTACAGAAAAATACTATTCTCTGGTTACTTACCAAAACAAGCCAAGATGAAGTAGGTGAGGGATCCTTCTTTGACAGGTTACAAAAACGGACTGCTCTGAGACTTCTGTCTCCTGTACAACCACAAAACAAACAGAGCCAGCACAAAAGTGAGAGGAAAAAGGACTTTAATAAAAGTCAGCAGTCCACAGACTGGTTTCGGCTAAAAGCCTTTTTCAATACATAATACAGACTGCAATCAACAGACCCATATTTATGGGACTGCAACAGTACAATCAACCAATCAGCACAGTATTTTTATAAATGTTCATTTAAACCAGGTGGAAATAAACCACCAAGTCCCACAATCCATGCCTTTTCTTTTTTATTTAGTATATTATGCTAACCCACTTTGCAATTTTTATTTCCTAAAGCTCTGTCAATAACAATAATAAAGCGAAATTGAGCAGATGAGTGCTTGATTGTGTGTTTGAATAACGTCTCCTGGCCTCAAGCTGAATACAAAAAAATGCATCATCATCATCATTCCCTTTGGTGAAAGTGATGTCCCCACAAATTATCACATTAATAACAATGTCCTAAGCATGCAGTCAGTCGTGAGGGATTTGGGCACCTAGATTGATAGCAACCTGACTTTTGACTACCGTGTTGCTTCCATTGTATGGAAAGCTTTCTACATGGCCCACCTCATAAGTAAGGGTATCTCATTCAGGGACAAGGAGGTCATAACATCCCTGTATTTTTCCCTAATAAGGCCCATTATTGAGTACAATGCCGCATTCGACATGTACCTCGCAAAGCACATGCAGCAGTTAGAGAAACCACAGAGGTTCCTCACCAGGAGAATCCAGGGCCTCAAAAATCTTCCATACACAGATAGGCTACAAGCCTTATCCCTCTACTCTGTTTCATACAGACTCCTCACAGGTGACCTCTGTCTGGCATACAAGGCGATCTCGGACCGCTCCTTGATGGGACTGCTGCATGTCTGCAAGTCAAGCTCCATTCGAGTAACCCAAACACGTGGCCTCAACCTGGTCTGTGACATCAATAGGACTTGTTGGCTGGACAGATTTGTGTCCCAGAGGCTCCCCCATCTGTGGAATAGACTCTCTCTCCATGTCAAGCAGAGTACCTCTTTATCCCTTTTAAGCACAACTTGGATAACTGGATGAGAAATAGAAAATACATCCCTGGGATTCCACCTGTGTCCCTGCTAGACAGGGGCATCAGGTGCTGATTTGTCTATACATGGGATAAACTCTTGGCTAGGCTTATAAGAGCCTCAGGGCAAATAGCCCAGTAAATTACTATGATCCTATGATCCTCTGGTATTAAAACATCATTGCAGTCCTGGATTATACAATGACATCACACACATCTGGTCATCTGATTTCTGATTCCCATACTACCGCTTTTCTAGAGGCTGTCAGGATTTATCACAGATGTGTTACCTTACACACCTAGAGATTGCTAAGATCTGTTGATGTGTCTGGAAGTCATAAAACAATTTCAAACTTTCACCCTTCCACAATAGCAATTTGTTCACCCCCCAAGGACAATACAGAAGGCTTCCTAGTACAGACTTTTTGCCTCTGGCTGCACTGAGAACTGTAAGATACAATTGTTATGGCCTACCAGGTAATTCTTTACAAAACTCCAGCTAGCTATGCTGGCATATGTTAAACATCAACTGCCTTACTTCTCTTGGCATAGCTGGCAATACCTCACATCATCACAGTGCCTATAAAAGTAGTGTATGTTTTACCTTTATCCTTTATGCTAACAACATGTTGCATCTTTTATCACTTTGCATCTCAGCTGTAAAATTGTTGTTTACCTTCTATACTGTTATGAAATGAGGAATGCATAGCTAAGTGGTATTTCTATTTCAAGAATAACTGAAATAGAATAAGATAAGAAAAGTATGTGTGTATTTTAGATGGCTTATGACAATCTCTGCCTACCACCTTAGTTTTCATCTTCTACTTCTCTTAAGAAAATCTGGACTACAAAAAACAAAAAGACTTGCAGCCCAATGTGTAGTAACAGTCTTACAGCATATCTCCCAAGCCCTTAATTAGATACAAAATATTCTTATGCTGACATACCTTTAGTTAACTGCAGCAGTACTACAAGATTAAAAGTTTTTCATTCATGGCACTACCCATGAAAAATTTTGATGGCAGTAAACTAGTTTCCTTTTATGAACTGCTGCTTTGAAGGGAGCTTGTCCCACAGGGTCATTTTGCATCAAATAGCATGTGCACACTAAGATTCAAAAACTGTAAACTTTACTTAAACAAGCAAACTCACTGTAATTATCTACTGCATCTGCTTTCTTAAATCTTAATCTTAATTTGTACTACATTCTTCCTTCTGCTTCCTTGACTGTCATTAGTTGCCATCACTCCAGTTTACAGTCTCCCTGTATGTCTCCTTCAATTGTTCTTCTCCACTTTAGTTTTACATCTACCCACCCTATATTACTTCCTTTCAAATAATTGCTTGCTCCAGCCTTCTAGCATGATCTTTAATTTCCCCATTGGATGTAAGGCCAGCTGTATTATAAAATGATACAAATAATTGCAATGAGTACACAGATTGTTTGCCTGATGTAGTTTTTATTACTACTTCTGGATGATAAGTCACCATACTCCCCTACTCTTAGGCATGCTAAAGGCAGAAAAACTTTTTATATCATTTGGCTAAACACTCAGGGTCTCAAAAAAAAAGAATTTACAGTCTTATTTAGATATGCAACAGATACATGCAACTCAGTATGAATTGGGGAATGACTTACGTATGGCCATGTTGTGAGTTCTGCAAAGAGCACTTTTGGCTAACATCAAAGATTGAAACAATACCAATTTCATGAACTTTAATCAAATTTTGACTAGGAATGGGGTCCATTCTTATCATGGTATTATAAACCCAAAAGACTTGGAAAATTTAAACTGGGAAAAGACTATCTATAGATAATGCACTCTATGGAGGAGAACTAGTATACCATGGGATGGCCTACTAAAACCCTTTGCAATTCATAAAATTATTGCAAAATGTGGCAAGACCTCATGTATGGTCCTGCTCCATAGCAGAATGACAGTAACTCAAGTGGCAACGTCCTATGCTAACAAACCCCCCACTGATGATATGCAGTTCATAAATGCCAATCCACTGTTGTATGTTCTGGTCTCTGTAGACAAAACTATAGGAGTCTAACTGCATATTGCTTGTAGGCAACACTGTTCCCCTCTCCTGCTAGTATGTTGCTTAGCAGACAGTGCTGAGCAACATGCTAGCACTGTCAAAGACAAAAAAATAAATGCCAACACCTGCACTGCAGCCCTAGAAAACCTCTACCACCACAGAGTCTTTATGATATAAACACACTGATTTCACTTTATAATCCTGAAATACTAAAATACTGAATTTTAGTATTTTGAGACTATAAAGTTGAAAGTGCAGTTACGCGAAACTGCATAATATTGAATGCGGAAATGTCAACTCCGCCATTGCATTGTCACATTTGTGATGTGCGGTGCAGTTTGTGGATTTAACTGGGGAGTCAGGTAAGTGGTATTCTTGTAAGGGGACTGGGTATGGATTCTACTGTGTGTAGTGGTGAGTTTTATGTGTTTGTGTGTTTAGTGTGACCTCAGAGTTAGTATATATAAGTAGTGAGGGTGTGTGTGGGGGGGTGCGACCTCCCACATGGGGAGTGCAGGGGGGGGCTTGCCCCCCCTCTTATAGGTAGGGTAGGTGTGTTTGTTTGTTATGTTGTGTTTGTGTGTGTTGTTTTGTTTGTTGTAGTGTCATTAGGTAGGTGTATGTGTGCTTGTTTGTGTGATGGTGTGTGTATGTGAATGATCATGATTTTGAAATTCGCTGTTGTGGGTGTTGGTTTTTTGGGCTTTCGGCTTTATAGTCTTGAGATACTAAAATTCAGTATTTTAATATTTTGAGATTATAAAGTGAATCCGACAAACCTGCTACCCGAAACAACAATGTCCCACCTCTCACACTATGATGCTGGTGACCTTCCACCAATGGGAACTCACACACAGCACAAGATCCTTGTATTACTCATTGTGCAATCATATCTAATGACTCAGATTTCTTTAGTAATCATAGCCAGTCATGCTGGTGGCCTACAGTACAGTGGTGTAAGGCACTACATTAAGGTACAGTGTGCATAACTAAGTAGTTCCATGCAAGTCATAATGTAAGATAAGCTGCCTTACATCACCGATCTGTGCATTACTGTCATTCTACACAATGTTGTCTTCCATGCAGTGCAAAGGAACAGTTCATACACATTAGCATGCTAGGTGTTCATGTGTTACATTCATAAAATTGGGATGAGGTTAGCCTACTAGGTGTTCCAGTGTAATATTCATAAAATTGGGATGGTTGCTGTTCTATGCTGATATGTTCAGTCCCCAGTAGCACATTGGACATAGTGCTCAAGATTCTTGTACACATCTACACACTATGTCCACAAGTACCACAGTCCACCATTATGGGTGAAACAAGGTAGCTATTACAGCTCCCCTCTGGGATCTCTGTGATGTTCATAGTTCCTTAAAGCTGGATTCTAGGCAGTTTTTCTTTCAACACATGTCCAAAACAGAATCTTTCTAGTAGCCACTTAATCCTTAGAATAGAATACATTTTAGTTATCTTAAGATCTGCCAGAAAAGCTCCTCTGTAGGTTGTGGTGACAGCCATCCTAACCTTGGTCCTAACTTTACCAGTCACCTACTGACTGACTTCAGTAAGGACATATTAGATAAAGATGCAGGGCCTAGAATTATTATAAGATTATAGGATCATACAAATTACTAGGCTATTGGCCCTGAGGCCCTTACAAGACTAGCCAAGAATTTAGCCCATGTTCCAACAAATCAACACCCTATGCCACTGTCCAGCAGGAACACAGGTGGAATCCCAGGGATGCATTTTCTGTTCCCATCCAGTTATCCAGGTTGCGCTTAAAAAGGTTTAATGAGGTACTCTGCTTGACATGGACAGGGAGTCTATTCCATAAAAGTTGGAGTCTCTGGACACAAATCTGTCCTGATAACAAGTCCTATTGATGTCAGAGACCAGGCTGAGGTTGCATGTGTGGGTTATTCGAGTTGAGCTTGACTTGCAGATATGCATCAGTCCCATCAAGGTGGGGTCTGAGATTGCTTTGTATGCCAGACAGAGGTCACGTCTGAGGAGTCTGTGGGAGACTGAGTAAAGGGACAGGACCTTTAGCCTATCTGTGTAGGGTAGATGTTTGAGGTCCTGGATTCTCCTGGTGAGGAACCTCTGTGGTCTCTCCACCTGCTGCATGTGCTTTGTGAGGTACATGCCAAAAGGGGCACTGTACTCAATAATGGGTCTTATAAGGGAAGAATACAGGGATGTTATGACCACCTTGTTCCTGGTGGGCCATGTAGAAAGCTTTCAGTACAATGGAGGCAATATGGCAGTCAAAAGTCAGTTTGCTTACAACCTGGGTGCCCAAGTCCCTCATGACTGATTGCGTGCTTAGGACCTTATTATCAATGTGATCATTTGTGGGGACATCACTCTCTCGAAAGGGGATGATGATGCATTTTTTGGCATTCAGTTTGAGGCCATGTTTTTGGCACCAGTCATTTGTTTGGGTGAGACCCTCTTGCCTTCTTGGAGGATGTCCATATCACTAGGGGAGTTGATGACAACATCCAGCTTGCAGTCATCTGAAAATGTGATCAGCCATATCCCTATCCCACTGGTTTTTGCCTGCACCTCAGAAAAGTATATCCCAAACAGCAGAGGCCCCAAGACCGATCCATGGGGTACACCACTCATTACTAGTCTACTGCTTGAGGTGGCTTGCCCTATTTTGACTAGGTGGCTTCTATCAGTGAGCCAGTTTGCTACCCATCTGGTAACATATGGATTGATGCCTAGTTGAGAGAGTTTATCTATTATATCTGAGTGGGGAATAGTATCAAAGCCCTTGGCCAGGTCAAGGTAGGCAGTTTGCATTGTCTTCCCCTCATCCATGGCCTTGGTGACTGTCTCAAAGAAGTCAACCAAATTTAACAGGCATAACCTCTCCTTGACGAAACCAAACTGCGTGGGATCGAGTGTCTGGAGGTTGCCAATGTCCTTGTTAATGAGGTCCATGATAATCTGTTTCATGGCCTTGCAGATCAGGCTAGTTAGGCTGATGGGTCTCTAACTTCCTGGATCGGTGGATGCTCCAACTTTGTGTAAAGGGATGACAGTGGCTGTCCTCTACTTGGCTGAGTTGAAGCTGGTATTCAGGCTTTGGTTGAATAGCGTGCCTAATAGTGCTGCAAGTTCCTGCCTGAGTTCATGTAGGATACAGACTGGGATGTTATTGGGTCCCATGGAGGCTGTATTTTCTGCCTTTGAGAGGGTAGTGATGACTTGCTCCCTAGAGATAAGGGGAAGGGGGCAAATACTGGGGATGTCCTGTTTTACTGATGGGGGGACAGTGGGGTGAAGTTTTCACTGAACCTGTCTGCCAGCAGGTTGGCTATATCTACAGTGTTTGTGTATGAGGTGTTCTTAACCACAAGTTCTGAGCAGATCTGGCTGCTTCCCTTGAGACTGCGGACATATGTGAAGAAGGCCTTATGACTGTCTTTAGTAGATGTGGCCAGTTTGGACTTGAAGTTTGCTTTGGAGGATTTCACTAGTGCTCTTATTTGCTTGTTCAGGCTAAGGAGAGATTGCTTCCAATTAGGCACCTGCTCCTTCTTAGTCCTTAGACAATAATTGTTATTGCACATCAGCACCATAAGTATAAGATGAAATGATCCAACTTCAGTCCATCACTGCTGCATATTAACCCAATATGGTACTACATCATATCTGATTCTACCTCAAAATATGTCACTGCCTTCTAGGCCATTCCTCCTAGTTAAAGATTCATAGATTTGACTATGGACTTAATGCAGCAAGTGTAGCTACACACTGTTCAAATAAACAAACAATTGTAAGTTTCATCACAGTAACCTTCGTGAGTTTATTGGGAAGGTGACTTTGATAACCAATACTAGGCTGGGTCAGAATAAACCATTATAATCTGGTTATATATTGTCCGTGACAGTAGTGTAAAGAGATAGCACCCTAACTACACCCAAGTGACCTGCGTTTGATCAATGTCTTGAGGGATTGATAGCACAGACATGGAGAATGGGTGTGCCCATAGGGTGGAAGGGATGGATGCTGTTTATTGCCTGGCTTGTGCCATGGCTTTACTGACAAGGCCCCATTACAGACTAGAGGCTCATCATGCTGGGGGGAATCAGGAAGGGAGGACATGGTTGTGGCAACCCAAGCTGCTGATTGTAACACCTGTCAGTGCATGAGAAGCAACATGTATGTGTGAACTGAGGGGATATGTGTGCAGGTGGCTACCATAGTAATGCAAGTGCTTATGTCACCACCAGGAGGATGGGTTAGTTTCATAAAATAAAAAATACTCTCACTGTCAGGATTCTGGTGACATTATAAAGCACCCATACAGCTGCCTGGATGATGGCCCTTTAAAGGCTCCATGGTCAGCAGACACAAGGACAAAAAAATATACAGTAAAAAAATGGTTGTATATAAATCTTTCCAAAATTTTCTCACAGTCTTGCTGATGTTGGTTTTTAAAGATCATGTCACTTAATACCAGAACTGAGAAAATCTCAAGGAAGAAAAGTATTATCATTTGGGTAGTTTGTTTTATCCAACACAGTATCAACCATGCTGACACACACATAGGTTCATGAAGTGACTGTATACTTAACTTTTATGAACTGGGACTCTATGTATGCTTAGTTTTGTGATCTGGGGTCAGCACAGGCCCTAAACATAAGTTAAGTCTGATACATATTTAACATCTATTTTTGAACAGTACCTGTAATGGTATGAAGTAACACAATCTGTACTAAGGCAAACGATTCTGAAACTCTACGAGGCTAGTCATAGTATAAGGCATTCATCTACTCAATAGATGGCCTAAGAGTTTAAAAGGCTACAATAAACCATGACTCTCTGTTGAGGTACCATCTTCATAATGGACTCAGTTGCAGCCTTACTAAACTGCAAAGAACCTAGGAATTCCGCAAACCAGATGATCAAGTAAAGTCAATACACACTTATTTTTTTCACATTTGCAAAACTTTGGTCCATCTACAAAAGCTTAATGGAAATGGATTGACATATCCCTAATCCCAAGAATGCAATTGCAATGCTGTTGCCAGCATGTTCAAAAGCACTTTGTGAATACTATACCTGATTCTTCAGTCACTGTGCGATCTTTAACCCTTTCCCTACTTAATATTTGTAGTTTGTCATAGAAAGAGGTTAATGTATATTAATCCAAAATGTTAAATGCAAAAGGAATGAGACTACCTCCCACAGAAAATACCTATACATAAATGAACAATGGGAGAATAATTGTTTCATTGTTTTTTTTACTTTTGTAAGGAATTTGATACTATTAACCTCTCTCCTGCTCTCTGCTCTAACAAAAACTATCGGTGGGATACATGAAAGCTCTATGCAAGGATAAGTCTATTCTTGCACAGAGTGGATCATGCCCGTGCAGCACAGCAGCGTGCCTTGCATATTCATGAAGGTGTGCTGCTGTATAACCTGCATGGACACGATCTGTGAACGAGTGCAGGGGGCATGTTCATAAAGTGCTCGTACAGTAAACATTCCCCCTGCACTCAGGAAGTGCCATATGGCACTTTGAAACAAAAACAGTGTCTGCTGACAATGTTGCATACCTTTCAACTGTAGAGATTTTTGCAGAATGCAGAGGTTCGCCTCATATGTTACGTGTGTTCCTCCTAAAATCTATACTTGCCTGGCAAACAGCTGTGGATGGAAGTCATTAAATAATGACAGACATTTGAGTCTAAGACTCCACATCCTTCAAAAAATTCATGATAATGCAAAACCTATTATTCTATCAACTGTCTCCCTAAGTTTGTAAGAGCAATATTTAAAATCTGTCCCTGTTTGTCCCTCCATCATGTTAGGCGTCCAGATTTTATGCTCTAAGAGTTTGACAGGTATGACTGTTAGCTATGTGCATATCCCTAAACAAAGACAAATAAAACAAATATTTATTTTTCCCCATCCCCACTAAAGTTTAAGCGTAGCTGAGTGGGTGTGCATGTCATGCAGCTGTGTTCAGCATAGCTTAAACATCTGAAGGAGCTAAATAGAAATATACAGCCAAAATACCCAAAGTGAGATAGCGTAGTGGTTACAGCTTTTGCTTAGAATGCAATTATTCACAGTTTGAGTCCCAATGCAATCCATTTATTTTTATATGTGAAAGTAGCACTAAAATATCTTTTTTTATAAATAGGTAGTAAGTAATATATATTTGTTAACCAGGGTAGTGTTGCAGGTCCAAATGTGAGATGTCAGTGTAGTACAGGTGTGAATCCCCCATATAAACACAAGTGTCCCATACAGTATAGCCACACAAGAATATAATGTAATAAAAGCACATAGGGGGGATGTTATGGAAGGTAAACATACATAACATAAGATGTCACTAATAAGGAATCAACCCCACAATCCTGATAGCCCATAAAATGAAAGCTGAACAACACTAAATTTTGCTCAGCTATGCTTAGCTGGTGTAAGCATTGCTTAAATCTAAATGCTTAGCAATAATTAGTATAGCTAAGTAGATTTCGGCACTGGTAAGCAGTGCTTTGCATCTACCCCTTTAAGCAATGGTTATCTGAGTTAAGTGGGTTTGGATGTCACTTAGCTTAGCTCAGTATATTAAAAACTGGCCAATCACAGCAAAGGGAGGGAATCCAGCCCTATTTATCCCCACAGGTGGGAATACAAACATAACCAGTTGTAGCTGATCACTGCAGGCACTACTGCTGGCGTTGGTGAGGGTGTGCACTTTCTGGCACAGCACTGGGGCATTCAGGAGTTCAGGGTCATGGTTGGACTCCTTGTAAAAGACCATGAAGGGAGACTGCAGCAGGACCAGGACCTAGGTTCCCAATACAAAGCGGAGGCCTGGGACCTTCTTGCATGTGACCTCACCAGTGCCACTGGTATCCCTCGGACTGGTGATCAAGTCCGGCACCATTATGCTGACCTGAAGCATAAGAAGAGGGATCTCTTGGACCAGTGGATCCAAGATGCACAGGCATGGAATGTCCCTGAAGTGTGTAGGTATCAGTGTCAATTAGTGTTCAGCAAAGTCCAGCCTGAGTATATAATCAATAGGTATGCATAAATGTTTATTTATCTCCTGTACAGCTGCAGATGAGAGGGCTGTGAATATTGACACACATGCCAGCAGGCTGCTAAGGCTGCACCAGGAGGCTGGTGAGTAAAAATATAGCTTGCAGTATTCAGGGTAAATAAATAGAAAGTAGTAGATTGTCAACAACTAGTAGGTAAACTGTGTACTGTGCGCAATGAATAAAGGACTGTTATCAGGTAAAAAAAGGTCTCTGTAACATTGAATAAAAATAAAAACCCCAGACTGTTGTGTTTACTTTGTCATGTTGTAGTTGGAATATAAATGTGTACAAGTTCTGCATAGTTATGTGTTTCTGGTAGAAAATAACTGTTTTACGCAACTATTACTGAAAACTTAACACATATCTGTTGTCTGAAAATTGAAGTACAGTTGTCATTACCTAGGGTATTTGTCTAACTACAAAGTCAGATTGTGCAAACCAGAGAGTACTAGGGAGAAAAAAGTCAAACATGACTCAGCAGTTTCTCAGTAGCTCATTGTGATGAAACACAGCCGTGGTGTACCTTTTTGCACAAACAGGCACGGTTCGAATCCTGACAGTGGTAGTACGCTGAATGCACATTGCCAAAAAAGAATATGTGAATATTTGTATAAACAGTCAGGTATTATTAACATAAATTACCTCCACAGGTCTGCAAGGTAAGGAAATGTTTCTAATAGCTGTAAGAAGGCTTTACCAACACATTCTGTGTTCAACATATCCACTGTCCAACCCCAAGGCTTCAAATGACAGCAAGATAAGTACATACACCAAGAACTATGTTCCGATACATGTCCCTAAAGTGTCACGCTGTCACTGCTAATGGCCACTACTGCTAATAACCAGGGAGACAGATAGAAACCCCAGTGGAGTATGTGAGTACCACACCCCAAACCATGAGTACTGGGCACTCCTGTCAGTGTCACATATGTAGATGTGAATATGTGTAGAAACAGTCAAGTAGTGTTAACACATACTTCTTCAACAGGTCTGCCAGGTAAGGAAATGTGTCTATTAGCTGTAAGAATGCTTAACCAATACACTGTGTACAACAATCCCACTGTCCATCCCCAGGCCATAGTAGATATACAGTGAGGTCAGCCATGGAGAGTAATGAGTAGAGACATGATCTGTACATTTGTTGAAAATTGAAGCCTCAACAGTTGTTAATTGACCTCCCCCCCACCCTATCTGCACCAATACTTCATACAAATTAAATGGGTATGTTCATCTCCAAACCTACTGTTGGGACATGTGTCCTATTGTTATACAAATATTGAACAATTTGAATATTAATGTTCCCTGTTCAAATACTATCATTGGTGGCCTGATGCTATCAATGTAACTTGCATGCTGTTATAATGTGTTCCATATATGCATGTGTTCCGTTTGCTATGCAACTTTTTCAATTCTGTTTTATGGGGTCAATTGGAACGCCCATAAATGCTGTTATAACTAATCTGGAAATGTGTTTTTCTTGACTAACCAACATATTTTTAAACTGAAACACCATAGCATGTATGGAAGACATATCCTGGCAAATCCACCTGTCCTGCCTCATCCGGCCATGGCACCAGGCCCCAGCACATCTGGGACCCAATCTGGGTCTTTCTCTTCCATTGGTCCTGCACCACCTTCAGGTGGAACCACCTCAGGGGATTGGGAGTGGGCATGGAAAGGAGACCATCACCTGCAGTTAGGTCCAGGGATTGGTGCGTAGCATCTTCTGTTCTGAGTATGGTGATCAGCTGTGCCAGCTTGAGGGCCACCTGGCGCATATTGAGGGCCATCCTGCCCCTCCTGCACAGCCCCCAGCACAGCCACCTTCGGGGTTGTGAAGGTGCAGCGGTGACTGTCCATGGCTAGGAACCTCAGTCCCAATGTAACCATATGGGGGCTCGTGTGTACCCTCCCCATCCAAGGTTTTTTCCCCCCCACATGTGTTGTATACCATCCCTGTCAGCTGTCTTGTCTATCTTCCTACCCACCTTACCTTCTCAAATGTATCTACTATCCTTCCCTAACATCCCACTCTCTCCTTATTAAAAAAAAGGGGGGGCAATCTTTTCCCCCAAAAAATGTTGACCCATACATAGCTGACCATTTCACACATGCATTCACTGGACACATGTAATCTGGTCTAATTGGCTTAACAACACATTACTGTTGTCCTCATCCCTCTCTCAGGGGGTTTGTGTATCCAAATTCACCTCCAAAATCTGCACAAATGTACAGCTGTTGCTGTATCAGAAATGGACAGCTATGGACCTTCCCTGCACCCGTTCTGCACATCCCTAGCTATCTCTCATGTTGTTTTTCCCTCTGCATGCCCCCTTTTTCACCACTTTCTTATCACCCCTTTTTTCTTTTCTTTTAAAGAAATTACCACGGGGTAAGCAGGAGTAAGCGGTAGTAAGCAGCTGTAAGCGGCAGTAACCAGATTTGGATGACACTAAGCGATGCCTACACAGATTAAGCAGTTTCCCATTTAACAGTGTGTTGGCATCGCTTACCACCATGCAAACCCACACAAACCCACTTACAACTGCTTAAAAGTGCCTTAATCACTCTGTATCCATCAGCCACTGTTTTGCCCAGCAACAAAATAATCAGTCCTGCCAAGTGTCAAACCCAGGACCCTGTATACCATAGTCAAAACAATATACCCCTACACCATCTGAACTGTAAGAATGAATGCTGTTTTTTCAAATATATCATTCAGTACAGGTATAGAATAGTGGGGAACAAACACCATGGAATCAGTCATGTTTAGTATCTATAAATATGCACATATAGATGTGTATGGTGATAGATAAATATGAAAAAGTATATGCATCAGATATATGGAGCTATACATATAAAACAAATACATATAGAATATATACATATATATTGTTATATAAATATATGTATAGATATCAAAAAAGGAATATATATATATATATATATATATATAAATATGATCATAACATGTAATGGAGTCATAATGGGCCAAGACTAGGGACATAATGTACATACTGCAGTTATAAATGTAGAATGTTGCTACAGTAACAGGGTTTGTGTCAGCATACATGTTCAGAAGGATATGAGTTCTGAAACTGAAATGTATGTCATCCTTTACTGACAGAAATCCTCACATCATCACAGTGATTTACCACAAAAATGAAAATAATGATTCTGTGGAACAGACCAGAAATATGAGCAATAAACCTGAGCAGTCTGAAACAATCTGGCCAGTCGAGAGGTATGCTCAGAACCCCTTAGTGCAACAAATCTGGACCAAGCCTGACAAAGGGGGGGGGGGGTAAAGCCATGAAACTGGGAACATATCCCAAATACTGGAGTAGATAAGGGGACACAGTTGTTACAGTAACACTCTTCTGTCTGTTGTAACATATATTGACTGAAATAGTCCAAGTCCAAAACCAAATTACTCCCCACTAGTTACTGACATAAATCCCCACATCATCCCACTGATTTATCAGAAATGCACAACACTTATGGAGGCCAGTCAACAGTACATCTGATAAATATCTGGACATAACATCACAGTAGGGAAACTACACTAAGCTGCTAGGCATGTCACCAAGCACTGTCTAAACTACAGGCAGACTGACACAACACTAACCCAATTTTACTAAGGGGGAATACACATGTAATTGCAAATATATCAGGCACTACAGAGATGTAACAGCACTGACAAACAGACACCAGTGTGAAAGTGCATACACATAACCAACCTCACCACATTCAAAGTGACATACTGGTAAGCCACATGAACAGTATAGTATATGGACTGTGTGAACAAAACAATCAGCATGTTTGCCACTCACACACTGCCCCTGACTGATGCCTAACTGTGGTATGGAACATGTGCCAGTCTGCCCCTACAAACATATACATCTGATAGAGCACCAGAAACTGGAACAGCATAAAAAGTCAGATAGAAAAGGACCCATAGCACTTACATCTACCCCCTCCTTACACAGGCCAAATGACACATTCATAACACACTGGTGCACAATCCTGAAAGTCTGTCAACAATTGCCAGAAATACAAAGTTCTCTCAACTGTATAGAGTCCCACTGAACATCCAGGCTTTGTCCTCATATATAAGGCCTCCTACACATAACATATCTGGCAGTCTGATACATCACTGGGATGATATCAGGAATGAAGTCACTATATAATGATATACTATACCTATCCACCTCTTACTGCATGACATCTTGACAAAGCCTGACATACTTGAGGGGCAGAGGCCCAAACACAGGGGCATTATTGACATATTGCTGTTATAAGCTGAGAAAGTTGCTGGTGTAACAGGGTTGTTGTAACATATCTGTTCTGAGGGATATGAAATCAGAAACACACATGGATCTTACCATTTACTGACTGCAATCCTCAGAGTATGCTACTGAATTTCCAAGGTCAAAAAATGTGTGAGTAACACACCAAATATAAGAGTCCAAACTCTGGCTAGTCTGTGGATAGCCCTACAGTTGAGAGTTATGTCAACCACATAACACTATCACACTTAAATTCACGCAGAGCAGCCATATCCACACAAGCACTGTTAAACTAGCATTACTTCAACTGTATAACAGCAATACTTACATTCTGTCCCTATGTCTAGAATATTCTCCCCCAGTTTGTTGGGCTGTCTCCACAGTGTTTGTTGTAAGAGGTATTTCCAACTACCCTCTGTGATGCTGTTTGTCACACACCTCCATGAAGTTCTCCTCACAGGCATGGAAAAGGGGCAACGTCCACACGAAGTACTCAGTTATCGGAGCGGGTTTCCATGCTATTGGGTATGGGAATGATACCACAGCTGTTCTGCATGCAATTAGCATGTGGAGGACTCCAAGTGGTGCACAGGCCATCAGCTGCTCATGAGCATTACTTACAAAAGGCAAACTGCTGCCTATACAAAACAAATGTATATCCTATATCTGTTTCAGAGAGCGAGAGAGAGAGAGACAAACAAACAAACAGACAGACACACACACACACACACTGAAACTGATGGATTATACCAACTGAACCGAAAAAAAAAAACACAGGTATGTCTAACAATTAAGCATGTAACGGAATGTAGTAAGGGGTATGTAAATGTGGAAAATAGGAGTTAAAAAAATATTATGTCTCAGCAACACATGCTGTACTGATGCATTGCTGAGAAGAACCTATGGCCATAGCATCTGTGTCTGTCTGCCGTGACATAGAACACAGCTCAGGGCCCTGAGTCACCTCAGGAAAGCATGACTCACATATGACCACTACTGGAATGTGTGTTATACAATACTGACTGTGACACTGCTAGGCCAGCCACTGGGATGTCACAGATATCCATATGTTAATTGTGAATAAAAATATGATATACATGTTTCTCTCAGAGATGTGATGGACCTATACAGGGTATTTGCATACTGAAATACTGTTGTAGCTGTGTGTGTTGAACTGCATGTGATATACTGAGCTCATACCATTCAACTGTCCAGTGTTATGCACACTAACCATATGTGTGCCTCATACTTGTAGTTATGTCATCAAGAGTTGTGTTATGTCTGGCAAATAATTGTAAACCTGTGAACACTGACATTACATCACTTTCTCTTTATTTTGGCTGTAACTATTAGTGGTTGCCACATCAGATCATCTGTCTCCATGTCTTCCAGTCCTCTGCATCTAACCACCTGCATGTCCGCTATCACCACATACATACACCTTATCTCAGGCCTTCCTCTTTTCCTCTTACCTGGCAGCCTCATCCTTTCTCAAATATACTCGGCATACATCTTCATCACATGTCCAAACCAACATAATCCTGCCACTCTCTGGCTTTGTCCCCAAGCTGTCCAACCTGGGCAGACCCCCTAACATACATATTCCTAATCCTGTCCACCCTTGTCACACCCAGTGCAAATCTTAACATCATTAACTCTGCTATGTCCAACTCTGACTTTTTTTTAGTCCCAATGTCTCCAACTCATATAACATAGCTGGTCTCACTAACCTCTTGTAGACCTTCCCTATCACTCCTAATAGTACTCATCTGTCACAAATCACTCCTGACACTCTTCTCCACCACCCACATCTTGCCTGTACTCTCGTCTTTACCTCTCCCCCACACTCGCCATTACTCTGAACTGTTGTTCCCAAGTATTTACACCTACCCACCTTTGCAAACTGTACTCCCTGCATCCTCACCATTCCTCTATCCTCCCACCCATTCACAAACATATATTCTTAGTCCTGCTGACCATCATTCTTCCCCTCTCTAGACCATACCTCCACCTCTGCAGGGTTTACACATCCTGTTCCCTATTCTCACTACAGACCACAATGTCATCTGCAAACAGGTAAATCTATGGGGACTCCTGTCTGATCATGTCTGTCAACCTGTTCATCACCACTACACATAAGAAAGGGCTCATAGCTGATCCCTGATGTATTCCCACCTCCACCTTAAATGCACCTGTCACTCCCAATGCAGAACTCACTGCTGTCACACTAGCCTTGTACATATTCTGTAGCATTCTTACGAATTCCTCTGCCACTCCTGACCTTCTCATACAATACCACAACTCCTCTCTAGGCAACCTGTCATATGCTGTCTCTACGTCCACAAAGACACGATGCAGCTACTTCCGACCTTCTCTGTACATCTCCGTCAACACTCTCAGAGCAAACATCACATCTGTACTGCTCTGTCCTAGCATGAAGCCACACTGCTAATCAGTAATCCTCACCTCCCTTCTTAACCTGGCTTCCACCACCCTTTACCATTACCTCATGCTGTGACTGATCAATGTTATCCATCTGTAGTTACTACAGCTCTGCACCACACCCTTATTCTCATAATCAGTACCCAAGCACATTTAATCCCCTCCTCACACATCTTCTCACTTTCTAAGATTACAGTAAATAATCTGGTTAAAAAGACCACTGCCATTTGTCCTAAACACCTCCATGCTTCCAAAGGTATGTCATCTGGACCAATAGCCTTTCCATTCTTAAACCTCTTCATAGCTATCCTTACTTCCTCCTTGATAATCTGTTGCATGTCCTGATTCACCATACCCACATCATCCAACCTTCTCTCTCTCTCTCATCCTCTTCAATCAACAGCCCATCAAAGTTCTGTTTCCAACTGCTCAACACACTTGTGAGTACACTTCCACCATTATCCTTTATCAGCCTTATTTGCTGCACATCCTTCCCAGCTATGTGCCGCTGTCTAGACAATTGGTACAGGTCCTATTTTCCATCCTTGGTGACCAACCTTACATACAACCCTTCAGATGCCCCATCCTCAGCCTTTGCCACCACTCTCTTTACCATGCACCCCATCTCCCTATACACCTGTCTACTTTTTTCATCTGTCTGACAATCCCAATTCTCCTTGGCCAACCTCTTTCTCTGTATACTTCCCTGTACTTCCTCATTCCACCATCAGGTCTCCTTGTCCTCCTTCCTCTGTGCAGATGTCACACCAAGCCCCATTCTACTCATCTCCTTTACTAGCTTGGATGTAGTTAACCAGATATTTGCTAACTCTTCACTGCCACCCACTGCCTGTCTTAACTCTTCCTTGAACTCATTCTCACAATCACCCTTTCTCAGTATCCACCATTTGATCCATGGTGCTGCCCTCACACTCCTCCCCCTCTTTTTGATCACCATCATCCCACAGACCAACATTCCATGATGCCTAACTACACTTTCCCCTGTCACCACTTTACAGTTACCAATCCCCTTCAAACAGGCCCACCTGCATAGGAGATAATCCACCTGTGTGCATCTTCCTCCACTCTTGTATGTCACCCTATGCCCCTTGGTCCTGTAAAACTACGTATTCACCACAGCCATGTCCAACCTCTTTTGAAAACTCCACAACCATCTCAACTTCTGAATTCCTTTATTTAACACCATACCTACCCATCACTTCTGCATCTCCTCTGTCCCCTTCACCAACATGCCCATTGAAATCTGCTCCAATCACCACTCTATCACCCTTGGATACACTCATCACCACTTCATCCAACCAGACCAATGTACGTCTGTCTCATCCATCACACACGCAATTAGCGGAGCATATGCACTAACAACTGTTATCATTATCAATTCCCAGCCTCCTAAACATCATTCTACCCAACACTCTTATCACCTCCACAAACATTCTTGGCATAATGTTCCTTCAGGTTAACCCCTACACCAGTTCCCCTCCCATACACACCATGATAGAACTATTTGTACCCAACTATGATACACACAGCTGTACAGCCCTTTCATCTGGTCTCTGACACACACAATATATCCACCTTTCCTCTGTCCATCATATCAGCCAGCTCTGTCCCCATACCAGTCATACTCATAGCATTAACAGTTCCTACCCTCACTACAACACTCCTTGCCTTTCTCTTCTCTGCCTGCCATATGAGCATCAGACATCTTCCAGGGTATGTCTGTGAATGCAAAGGCTACTGCACTATCAAATGACGTACGTGCGTTACAGCAATATGAAGAAAGTGTCACTAATTTTAGCCCATAGCCCACCATGTATGTGCGGTGTCCTCCAGGTGTCATGCACTAGCAGGTTGACATGACTGACTGAGCAGCAAGACTGTAATTACAGTGTGCCATACTAACATAGAACAGAAATGTACAGCAAGTATTACCTGTGCATATGTATGTATGGGTAGGTGTACCTGCCTGCCTCATAACAACAGGAATAAGCTATACATGTTGTACACGTGTGTAATCTTAGTTTCTGTGCATCCAGCAGAGGTCCACTTCTACAGCTAATGTTTGTTGCATTGCCCTGACACAGACATGGGTACTAGAATATGCATGAGTACCACAATGAAATTGGAGAGGTGTCCAACAGTGTTATGACCTTGTGTCCATGCCTACTACAAACAGATATATGACCACCCACATAGCTGTATGGTCTCAGCAATACCTGACTTGTAAAACCTGTTTCCACCAAAGTAGAGTAACCCCCTTCACTGGACAGCAGCAACTCACAAAGCACATAATGGGATGCTATATTGGCTGTACAGGGCAAAATAGGATCATGCACCAACTGGCAAGCATGTCAACCTTTGTCTAAATGAGCATATTAAGTCACAGGTGGGTTACTGTAAGGCTAACTATTAGTACAAATTGGACACATCCACTAAGGGCAATCACAAGGCCATCTTCACATATGTCTGCAGTCTCAGAGGCAACACCCCAACCCACCCTGTAATGGTGGTCAATCACACCATATACACACACACCATAGCTACAGCCAATCTTCTGCAGACAGGTTTAGGGCAAACTTCACCCCCCTGGCTCACCAGCAGTATAGGTGGATATGCACAGCACATGCACCCCTTCCCTTATCATCATGGATCAGGTGCAAACTGCCTAATCAAAGTTAACAAAAGCAAGTCCCCTTGAGGCCTGATAACATTCCTGTCTGCATCTTATATGTACCCAGGCATATGCTTCCAGCTCCATTTACACACTGTATGCAAGCAAAGTCTGAGCACCATTGACATCCCATCTGCAAGGAACACAGCCACTGTCATCTCTACACAAATGGGAATGATAAATGGTGGTTTATGTAATGTACTTGTCCTCATTGGGGGGAGCATGACACATCAGGACCAGGTGTAAGATGCATGTTCATACAGTGCTGCTAGGTACAGGGGTATGATGTGTTTGTAAGTGGTGGCTAATGATAGTCAATATTCATGTGCTGGCTCTGTAAAGAACTCTGGGCAATGTCTGGGGTCCTGTGATGTGTTTCCCTGTTTATGTCTTCCAGGTGCCATGCAGCAGCAACCACCTTACACTGATGCGGACACAGCAGCCATCATAGAAGCTCTAATCTTAAACTATGCCATCCTTTTTGGCCGTGGTTAGCAAAATCTGCGGGAAAAGACTGCCCTGTGGGATGAGATTATCTACAGAGTGAAGTTCTTGGGCCACCATGGATGCACATACGATCAGGTCAGGCACAGAGCAACTGACCTGATACATTGTGCCTGGCAAAGGGCTGCTGCTGTAGCAAGGGACCGTACTGCTACCAGTGGGGGCCAGCCACACAGGCCCCACTTATGGCAGCAGAGGAGCTCCTTTCCAACCTTGAGGTAGCCCCCACACAACCTCAAACACAGAAAACAGCAGTCATGGAGGTGGGTGGCACCCAGGCAGCAGGCGAGGAGCGTCAAGACAATGCCAAAATGCACATCAGTGTAATGAGGTAGCATTTAAACTGTCTTCTATAGAGTGTCTAGATGCATATGTCAGTGCAAAATGGATTAGTGGGTGGGGTTTGGTAATGCACACAAGTGCACATCTATGGTGAAGGACAGCAAATTGTGTAATATCATAGTGTGTACTGTACCTGTGCAGAAACGTAGCATTCATCTTGTACCAATGTCTAACGTGAATCTGCTGACAATAACTCTCACTCATAACTACATAGGTCCCTCTGGTTTGCACATAGGACAGTAGCCTGAAGCTGTTAAGTATGGGATTTTCCTGTTGTGGCTCACCAGTCCCCCAGGCATGCTAAAATTAATGCATGTGACCATGCACACAACTGTTACACTCAGCCATTTGGCAATGTCTGCATGTTCACTTATGGTGGTGTTTACTGCATTTCATCATGGTGGTCATCACAGGGGCCTATTTGCAGGAGATGTTATATATCTGTAGCATACCTCACAATCTGTTATTGCAGGACATCTGGACAAAGACAACATGGGGGGCAAAGGCCCAAAACTAGGGTCATATTGTATAAATTAGTGGTATAGAGTGCATATAAATGGTGTACACACCTGTTTGAATGCCAGGTATTTGTGATATACAAATATGAGAGCACAGTAGACAATTTCAAAATACTGCCAACCTTTCTTGTGACCTATAACCTGTATAATTCAATTGTGAAGCAAACAAATCTGTTAGGGGAACAATAATGACACATAACAATAGTACAACAACCTAGATGCATATGTGCACAGGCTGAAGCTACTACTGTGTTGAGGCAGCTTTTGATATAACTACAGCAGTACATGTTATTGGGTACATACCTGCCATCAATTACAGAGATTCCTTGATTAACAGCAAATAACGGTCAGCTGTCCTACCAGGATTATCCTAACATATACCCAGTTACCTGCTACAGCAACAGCCATGGTTTGCATAGAGCTGACAAAGCTGCTACAGGACCACATGTTTGAGATGTATCAGCCCGGAGAAGGGTGCCAAAACATTTCCACAGCATTGCACATACCATGGAACACAGTGCAGACAGTCATCAAAAGGTGGTGAAAATACAGGGTTATAGTGACATTGCGAAGGATTTGACATCACACCAAATTTTATGAGAGTACAAGACCAAAATTGGCCAGGGAGGCTGCCAGGAGCCCTACAGCAACAGTGAAGGAGTAGTAGGAATCCCCAGCAAGTACTGGGTGTGTACTACATGTCACAACAATCTTCCATGGTCTCCATATGTCTTGCCTATATTGTAGGGTTGGAAGATGGCAGCAGTTCCTCACACCAAACAAAATACAGGCCTAAAGAAAGTCTGAAAACAATACATCAGGTCTCCAAAACTCATGTGGGAAAATGTGTTATGGTAATATGGGACCATGGCTGAACTCTTTGGCCAGAATTCTGACAGGTTTATTTGGCATGATAATACCACTGCACATCACCACAACAACACCATCCCCATGATGAAGCATGATGATGGCAGTGTCCTACTTTGGGGTTGCTGTTCACAAGCTGGAACTGGGGCTGTAGCCAAGTTGGAGGGGATTATGAACAGTTCCACACACTGGTCCCTTGTGGCTTCAGTCCTTCTGTTGTCTGCCATATAGCTATGGATGGTGAGGAATTCCACCTTTCCACACAATAACGGCCCAAACCATACATCCAAATCAACAAAAGGATGGTTTCACCAGAACACATGCAACATTCTGCATTGGCCCAGCCAGAGCCCACATCTACATCCAGTAGGATATATGCAGGGTAACCTGAAGAGGGCAGTGCACAGGGGATGCCCTTGCAATCTGACATATTTGGAGATGTTTTGCAAGGGAGAGTGTGCAAACACTGGCAAGTCAAGTTGTGCCAGGCTGACAGACACCTTCCCAAGAGGACTGAATGCTGTGATTAAATCAAAAGGTGCTTTAACACAATATTACTTTCAGGGTGTGCACACTGATGCAACCAGCCTATTGTACCTATTTTATTTACCATATGTTACCTGTAACTGATGTGTATGTTCTTCAGTTGGATTGCACAGGTTATATGTCATATGAAATTATGGCAGTATTATGACCTGATTTCTGCGGTCTCATGTGATACATCACAAAAAACTGGCATGTTAATAGGTGTGTGTACACTTACTATATTCACTGTAAGCTTGGGAGTTTGTTTGAGAAACCAGCTTTGTTTTAACATACACGTACTGCAGGTTATGCAGTTTGCACCTCAAATTAGGATATTAATTAGTGGCACCAATCCACAGATCAACCCAGTAATGTATCAGACAAACACAGGAGTTGTGAGGAACAGACCAAACATATGAGCCACACATCTAGACATTCAGCAAAAACCTGTACAGTTGGGAGGTATGTTCTGTAGGAATTGCCACAGTGCTATACAGGTGAACAGCTATAATTTACATGGGTGCAGCATGTGCTAGGTGAAGGTTCATCACCTACCAACATCACTCATGTATCCCAGAGGTGTATATTAGTAGCAACAGTAACTGGAAAGGGCTGCACTACATGATGCTGAGGATCTGTCCAGAGTGTGTATGTTATTGTCTGACTGTGTGCCATGAATGCCCCAAGTTGGCTAATGTGAGGTCTGTGCAATGCCTTTGAGGCATCTCAAGTGTATTTGTGTGGGTGTGTGTGTGTGTGGTGTGTGTGTGTGTGTGTACCAGCAAACCATATAGTGCAGGTAGTAATTTACATATGTTGTTTTTCCCCACAGGTGGACATGGTAGCTGCAGTCCCTCCTGCTCTGATTCTGATGTCAATGTCTCTGCAGACTCTGACCATGATGACACTCATATTGAGGCACAGGTGGGGGTGTCAGGGGCTGAATCTGTGCCATCGGTTGGCATCCCACTATTGTCAACCCTATTCCTGCACACAGTCACAATGCCTACACATACCCCATCATCAGTGGCCACAGATAATGGACAGTTGGCAGGTGGTGGCATGAAACAGGCTACTGTGATGACTATGGCAGGAGAGGGGTGCAGTCACTAGCCATATCCAAAGTGCTGGTGAGGTCCCACAAAGGCAAATGGGCAGGGGTGCTCAGAGGAGGATTGCAGCCCATCATACACCTGTTGCAAGTGCCACAGCAGCAGTCACCAGACACATGTTTCAGGCCACCATGGAGGCACAGGCACGTAATGAATGTAACACCAGACATATTGCAGGGTCATGTATGAGCATGTCCCAGGTGTCTGGGGCAATATTCGTAAACTCACTGTGGACATCCGTGAGTGTACTGAGGTTATGGATAGACTGTGGGGGGAGATCTTGGCACTCCACGACCGTGGAATATCTGTGCTTCAGTGTTTGGCTAGCAGCCAAGAAGATGTAGGGCAGCACCACAATCAGCTGTAGCTCTATGTGGCTGTGTACCATCATGTTCCCATACTGGCAGTACCACCACACTACTGAAGGGGGGGTGCTGTCCAAGCCATGATGCAGCAGGCCATGGGCACATGGTCCTGGCTGGTCCCAACAGGGATGCAGCTCCAACAGGCAGCAGTCACCATCAGGGAGTAGTACTGCATCTGAACTTGGCCCTGGTGGTGCCGGTGATACCCCTGGTAGGCCCAGTTCCTGTGTCAATGGCCGGACATGGTGAACTGTACACCCTGCCATGTATGGCCGATAGGTGTCCAAAATACCCTGTGTAGTGAGCCCACATGGTGTGACTGTGTGCATACAAACACACACACAACACCATCAGGCAAGCCACCTACACACACACACACACACACACACACACACACACACACACACACACACACACACACACACACACCACCCCTGCACAGCCCATTTAATGAACAACCCCCAAACACTCACACATGATGTCAATCGTATGGCCCAGTCTAGGCTTCTGGCAAACCCACACAGCACCCTGTGCATATGATGATACCTGTGCCACATCCCTGCCATCCATACAATCGATGTAGAGAGATGCAAATATGAGCAGGATGCACAGGGTGACTTTAGTAGAGTGTAACTATTTAATGCAGTATAAAGTGCTGTCTTCTGGCATTTGTAATGGGTACACAGAAGAGTCTGACCTTTTCAGCCATGATGCATTATTGGTGTTAGTAACACTAAGTGAATGTGTTCTCACATGCTGTATTCTGTTTGCGTTCCAGGTGTCTGTGTGTCAGCAGGATGTGGCCCTGCAGACATCAGCAATGAGGGATATGGCAGTGTTGTAACACATTGACCATGTCATAACCGAGGTAGAGCTGTATCTGCACACATTTCCCAGGTCTGTGTAACGGTTCTTGCATGTGCCTCACAGCTTATAGGGCTGATGGGTTGTAGCTAAGTCTATGGTGGTTGACATCAGCTCTTGTAGAGAGGACAATGGTAAGTGTGGTGGGTGGAACACACCTCAGATTGCTAATGCCCTCAACCCGATAGGATATTGTGTCGACCAAACACCACACAGCGAATACTGTTCACACACACACACACACACACACACACACACACACACACACACACACACACACATGCATACACAGGATCACAGTTGCCAGTGTTGTGTTTGGAACCTCTTCCCATCAAGTTGTGGTACCACATTATTATGCTGTTATTGCAGGTGGCACAGGACTGCTAGTGTGATGAGTGTTACAAGGTACCTGTAAGATGAACAACATCATGTGGCCTTGTGAGGTATGGCAATGGTGGATGCACTGGGTGTGACAGTACTCATAATAGTGTCACATACAAGTCTATACACTCAGAACAACTGCTATACACACCAATGCACGTGCACACACATACACACACACACACACACACACACACACACACACACACACACACACACACACACACACACACACACACACACACACACACACACACACACACACACACACACACTTGCCAGTACTGACATTAGCAGACTAACCTATCTTTTTATTCGTACCATGCTATTTCATACTGTTGCATGGGGCTTAAAGGGCTGAAGAGTGTCTACAGATACCACTACAGTTGATGTGAACAGTGGACATAATACAGTAGACCTAGGAATGTGTACTGTGAATACCATGGCATAAAATATGAAACCATGCCCATCCAATGGATGTCATTCTCACACAAACAGGATACTCTTCTCTTACACACATTTACCAGGACTGAGATTAGAACTCGTACCTATCTATTTGCTCTTACTGCATTGTTATGCATTTATTGCATGCACCACAGAGGTTATGGGGTGACACTTGTCCAAAGGTACTTCTAAAGTGAGGGGCATCACCAGGCCTTGCAAATTATGACAATGGGTGATGTATGGGGTGAGAGAGGCCACAAAATATTGTAACCTACACATATACACACTTATACATAATACACACACACACACACACACACACACACACACACACACACACACACACACATGCACACATGCACACACACATGCACACACACATGCACACACACACACACACACACACACACACACACACACACACACACACACACACACACACACACACACACACACACACACACACACACACACACACACATTTGCCAGGACTCATATTAGAACCCCTAAGTATGTAGTTATTGGTATTATAGTGTTATGCAGTTACCACACATACCACAGAGCTTATAGGTTGGGGAGTGTCCCAAGATACCTATATAGTGAATAACATCTACAGCACTTATAGGGTATGGTAATGGTAGTTGTACTGGGTGAGACGGGCCACCAACAACTTTCATCCACATGTTTACACACTCACACACACTTTTATACACACTAATGCACACGCACACACACACACACACACACACACACACACACACACACACACACACACACACACACACACACACTCACACACACACACACACACACACTTGACAGTACTGAGATCCATAGGTTCAAAGATTCATAGCTGTGTACTTGGCAAATGGCCATGGAGGCTTTACAAGGCTAGCCCATGGGAATACACTAGCATCATGCCACCTGACGATATTCCCCAGTGTGGCTACTGAGCATAGTCACTGGAGTGATCCCCAGGGTGGGTATTCTATTCCCCATCCAATCCTCCAGATTTCTCTTGAAGAGGGCCAATGATGTGCTCTGCTTGACATGTATGTGACATCTATTCCATAGAGTGGCCAGTCTCAGGGTATGAACCTGTCTTTCCAGCATGTCCTGTTGATTGTGAGGATGGGGTTGAGGTATGTGGGGCATGTTGAATGGACAGATTGGTTTCTTTGGCTGTAGCATTCCTGACAGGGTTGGGTCAGACATGGCTGTGTATGTCAGGCAGATCGCACCTAAGTAGACAATATGAGACAGAGATTCATTGGAGTTGTTGGAGTTTGTCCATGTGGGGCAAGTGTGTAGTACCTAAGATCCTCTTTGTGAGGTACATTTGCAGCCTCTCCTGTTGTTGCAGGTGTCCAGTGGGGTACATGGTAAATGGGCCATAGTACACATTGATTGGCCTACTGAGGGGGGAGTACAGGGAAACACTGTCCTTTTACTTCCCAGATTCAACACCCTTAGTCAGGAGAAGTGACACATGGAAGGACTTTCGGAAGACAGTGGCACTGTGGTGGTGAACAGATAGCTCACTGTCAACCTGTGTTCCCAGTTCCCTTATACCAACATAAGTGTTCAGTGGACTACCATCAATGTATTACTTTATGGGAATCATGCCATCCCCAAAGGGGATGGCAGCACATCATCTGGCATTGAGCTTATGTCCAGGGTTCTGACAACAGTTATAGGTCTCAGAGAGGCCTTTGTGAAGGATGTCAACCTCACGTGGAGGGGGGGGGGTAATAATAGCACCCACCTTGTAGTCATCTTCAAACATTGTCAGCCAAGGTGCCTTCATATTGGGCTGGCCCTCAGAAGTGTGGATCCCAAACTTGAGTGGACCCAGGTCCACAACCTGTGGACTCCACTCATGACTGTTCAGCAGTCTGACATGGAGTCCACTGCTTTCACACTGTGGTTTCTATCTTTGAGCCAGTTTAAAGACCGCCTACTAATGTAGGGGTTGCTGCCTACCTGAGTGCATTTGTGTATGACTCCTGAGTGGGAAGTGATATACCAGGATTATATGGGCTGCCTATCTTGTCATCTATTCCATACTGTCACATAGTTGTTGCACGTAGCGCAATGCTTATAGGGCTTCAGACTGCCTACAGGTCTGTCTACAGTGGATGACAACTGTGGGCCTTGTAATGTGGACAGTGGGACATGTACTGGGTGGGCAACAGCAAAAAGTAGCAAAACCCACTCCCAATAGATATGGTTCTCACACAACATCCCCCCCAACAGGATACTGTTCTTACACACACACACACACTTGCCAGAACTAAGATTAGAACCACTATCTATCTATTTATTGCTACTACAGTGTTATACATTTATTGCATGTGCCACGGAGCTTATAGGGTGAGGGTTGTCCAAAGGTACTTCAAAGGTGAGGAACATCACCAGCCCTTGTAAGGTATGGCAATGGGTGATGTACTGGGTCAGAGTGGCCACAAAATACTTTAAGCTACACATATACACACACATTTGCCAGAACTGGGATTAAAACTCCTACCTAACTAGTTACTTATAAATATAGTGTTATGCAGTTATCGCATGTGCCACAGAGCTTATAGGGCTGAGAGCTGGCCAAATGTACTTCTGAGGTGACTGATATTTGCAGGACTGCTAAAATTGGGTAATGGGAAGTGTACTGGGTTTGAATGAACCCCAAATCATTAACTTATAAATACACACATACTTTTACATTTGCCAGGACTGAGATTAGAACTCCTACCTAACTATTTGTACTATAGTATTACGCAGTTATCACACACACCAAAACGGACTTCTAAGGTGACTGAAATCTGCAGGACTGCTAAAGTTGGGCAATGGGAAGTGTACTGGGTTTAAATGGACAAAATATCCTTAACTTATAAACACACACACACACACACACACACACACACACACACACACACACACACACACACACACACACACACACACACACTTTTACATTTGCCAGGACTGAGATTAAAGCTCCTACTTAACTACTTATTTGTACTATAATGTTTCAAAGTAATCACACATGCCACAGAGCTTATAGGGCTGGCGTCTGATGAACAGTACTTCTATGGTGACAGAAATCTTCAGGACTGCTAAAGCAGACAATGGGAAGTGCATTGTGTGGGAAAGGCCTGTTAATTCCTAGATCCTACTGACAATTCTCTAATTCTCTAAGTGTATGAGCATGCCCAGTGCGACCATCTATAGCAAATTTGGGACTCCATTCCAGGGATTGTTGTACTCCAGTCCGTTTTTTTTTTGTGCTACAGCCATACCTCTCAACCTGTTGGTGCAGGATATCTGGAGATAGCCTATCCAAATGGGGAGACAATGGGTCATATGGTGATTGTGACTATTTCTCTTAGTAATGTATGAGTTGCTAGGGTTACAGGGTTTGTTTTAGCAGACATCTGACATATATGATATTTGACACTGTCATGTATTACTTCAGTACCTCGTGACATACCTCCTCAGATCATTACAGTGATTTACCAGAGGAATACCGGATGGATGATGCACACACCAATATTATGGACCAAATGCTAGGCATTCTTGCAAAATCTACCCTGTTGAGAGGTGTGCCTACAACCAATTGACTGCTGGAGCTGTGGAAATGGTCCAGCACCTTGGTGATATATTACAATGGTGGAATCTCTGTGCATTTCTATTCTGGCATGGTCTGATTTCCAGTCCACGGTTGGGTAATATAAGCAAGCAGGATCAGGGTGACAGGCAGACTCCAGATAGCTTTGTAGGGGATAAGATATGTGGGGGGGCGTGGGTCAGATATGTTGGCCTATAGCTACCAGTAATTTGCATAGGGGTCTTCTCAAAGACTGACTGCACTTAGAGGGTCTTGTGTGTGTCAGACTGACCAGCCTGGAGGTGTGTGTGTCTCACATATATGTATGGCCCATATTTGGCTTGGCTGGCCACATTTTGGGGTCAGGATGTTGCATAGGATGAGTGATCAGGGAAGGGTGTTTTACCCCCATGGCTGTGGGCCAGGGTTCTGTGGGTGCAGACATGTCACCATCTTCCAGGGTTAGGACTGCCTGCAATGAGTGCATTCCCATGTTTAGACTCCTAGCCCTGCTGTCGACTGTACAAACTATCACAGAATGTCCAGATTCATGACTCATATATCTGGTTAGTTACCCAAACAAGTGTGGTTTTGAAGGAAAAGTAAAAAAATAAACAGGCAAACCAACATGTTCTTGCACAAGAAGCGGTCACTTTAATACGATAAAATCACCAGAGACTTAGCACTTTCACCTTTTACTATCCAGACATCATCAGAATCAAGTAAAAATTCACAACAGTCACATTACTAGGAAGAACAGACTGACTGTATTTACCACACTGCTTCTGCATCTGTGGCTGCAGTCCATTTTCAAGGAAATGTGTTTTGCAAGTCACTCAGGGTTGAAGTCAGATATTACTGACAGTTGACTTTGCAGTTTCAGACTTCATACCCTTCAGACATTCCATGCTAATACAATCCTTTCATCAACTTTATAACATTATTAGAACAGTATTTCAAAGGTGTCCTTCTCTTTGGACCTCTATCACCCCATTATTCGTGGCTTTGTCCAGATTTCCAGCTCTCTGAGGCTGGCAAGTTTGCTCCTAGCAGTTAGCAGCATGGCCTTTCTTTGCATTTTGTAGACTGTGTTATGTTGGTGTTATGGACCCCATGACACTCCCTAACAGGGCACTGTGGGTAAGACATGGGCATTTGCCAGAGGCCTGCAGGTCAGGTGTGACAGATGCAGGCCATCTGTAGCAAGGCAGTGCATTCGGATGATCATATGTTCCTATGCTGATAAGCAGTGGATACACCTGGGATGGCACCAGTAAGTTGACTGGGTGTTACTGACAATTGCTTTCTGTTCATGTTGAGCCATCACTCTAGTTGACAGCTGGATGCTGCTTAAGGCTAGGGACATGTTACTGCATTTCTATGGGACTATGGGGGGTGACACATCTGTATACAATACACATTTGCACAGACTGTGCTGATATTTGCTTAACATTTTGGTCCCATTTAGCATAGTGGTGTGCCCTATCATTGAAACTACAGGCATAACAGTACTGACCACAGGTCAGATTGTTCTGGCATAAACATTTTTATTTTCAGACTTCTTACCTTTCAGAGCCATACTGCCACTGCCAGACCTGCTGTAATATCACTGTGTAAGTCTGTAGGTGGGAATTTCATGGATGCCACCATGTGGGGGCCTTTGCCAGACATGTATGTATGGTTTTCCACAGCTGATCATATGGATGAGGCTGGGGGTGAGTATGGGAACCCCACTTTGACATCCATGCATGTGACCTATGACTCCCCAGTTATTTGGCTCATCACATATACTGCAGTGGTATTTGTCAACTAGGGTGGTACTGCATAGTATGGGTAAGCCAGTACTGGGCATACAATTTCTGCTGTCCCACATAGCTGTCAGTTGTCTACTGCTATCCCAGTAAGCCACCCCATTCTCTTGCATGCTTGCATCAATACCATAGATATGCCGTCAGAACATTCTACTTCATTCATTTATTGTTAAGAACACTGACTTACCTTGTGCCTGAGGCAGTTGTGAGGACGGTGCTTGAGGGCTGACTATGTCAGATGCATGCAGTACACTGCCTATACATGGTAAGGTATGGGTTGTGTGATGTTTGGCATCCAATTTACTCTGTGTGCAAGTCATGGAGAGATATCAGTCCCTAGGACCCTACAGTGTCAGTGTATGTGCTATGCATTGCCTCTTTGCCAAGGTCATGGCATACTGGGCCTGCCTCCATCTATGTACCGGGGCAGGCTCAGGATGTTCCTCCTCCAAGTCCCTCTGTGTCTCTGGAGACCTTGGCAATGGTGGAGGGCTGTGTGGCCCTTCCCCGTTTTGCTCCTGCTGCAGCTGTTTATGCAGGATCACATTGTGTAGCATGGTGCATACTATGAACATGTGTGCACATGTTGCTGGAGAATACTGCAAGGCTCCACCGGATATGTCAAAGTAGTTGAACCATGACTTGAGCATCCCAAACACATGCTCTATAATGATCCTGATTTGTGGATGTGCCTCATTATGACATTCTCGTGTGGGTGTGTGTGCATTTCTGATGGGTATCATCAGTCACGGCTCCAGTGCGAAGCCAGCATCTCTCACCAGATGGCCATATAGGATGCCCCCACTGGCAAATGCCTGGTACAGCTGTGATGAATGCCAGCTGTGAGAGTCATGACAGCTTCCAGGGCTGCCAGCACACACATTCATGATAATGCCCTGGGCATTGCACATGACCTGGCAGTTGATGGAGTGGAACTCTTTGCGGTTTATGTAGACCCTACCCTGGTCACTGGGTGGTGCTTTGATGTGGATGTGCGTGCAGTCTATGGTACCCAGTGCCTCCAGGTATTCTACTACATGGTGGAAGAGACGCATATTGCTGATCCTCTCCTCACGGGTGTCGGGGACGTAAATGTGCTCAGCGGCATGTGGTCACATGGCATCTAGGAACTGGTAGGTTATCCTGGACACAGATGCCTGTGAGACTCCCATGATATCCCTAGTTGGTCTTTGGAAAGTACATGTAACTAGTATTCTTAAGGCTACACATACCTTGGTATCCACTGGGATGTATTCCCCTCTGTTAGTTCTGGGTCTGAGGCAAGGCTGGCACAGCTCAGTGAGTTGCTGAAGTATGTCCCTGTCCATCCTGTAGCTCTCTACTATCTCCAGATCATGTAGCCCCTGGTAGGTTACCTTGGGTCTGAACACTCTTCTCCTCCTCCTCGGTCTGAGTCAGTTGTCAGCATTATCCTCCTCAGCACCCTCATCCTTTTGCACATACTGATAGATCAAAGTGACAGCAGCCCCTAACATTTTTTGCTAGTTTTGTCAGTTAAAATCCCCCTTTCATGTGTACACCTATGGTGCAGAGTTTGTGGGAAAAAACAGACTGGAAGGTATTTGCATAGTTAAAGTGGTGTGCTGCAGATGCTGCCTGTGTGATTGGCTGACTTTGAGACATTCCATCTGCCAGCTATTTTACTTGTATTTGAGTGACTGTATTTTGCTATTTCTATTTTTTTTTTCTTTTCCCCTTCCCATTCCTGCCCCTTTTAAGCCATGAGGCGTGCTGTGCAAATTTGCTGCTTAAATGTAAACAATGCTGCTATTTCCATGTTGTTTGTTTTAATTCCCAGTGCATGCCACGCACACCTGTTCAGCTAAGGTAAACACATTTTAGCAGAAATGGGCCTCTCCTGGACGTGAACATGGTCTTCATTTCAGGGTGTAAGACATTACAGCCTCAGACACACCCCCTTGTTTAGCTGTGCTTAGCTAAGCTCAAACCAGGGCAACGGAGCTCCAATGTGCTTATAGCAAGCATGACACACACCTTTTTCAGGTTAGCTGCTCCTTCTGCATACACTATCCTGTTCTAGCACCTACATGGTTAGGTGCAGTGTGTGGACTTAGAATATTTTGTGATTCAGTAAATTTCCCATCATTTGCATACCCCACTGCCTTAGTCCACAGTTACTGCTCTGACATGGAGCCTTTCCCCTTGACAGCCAGTGTTCCCTGGTAATGTTTTGAATCTGCATGCCATTGAGTATAATGGCAAAATGCAGATTTCCCCTAAAATTGTGTTTTAATACTTTCTTTTTTATTTTCAGCATGATCCTGTTTGCCCGTCGCTGCAGTATGCTTAAACGACCAAGAACAGCCTAAAAAATGCTTTCATTTTTTATTAAATTAAACACTTTCCCATGCCAATGGCCATATATTTGGCCATTGGCATGCCTAAAGTTTATAATACATGCTTTTATTTATGCTGTCATGCCTCCGTTTTGTTATTTAACTAGCACTGTTCCTGCACGGATGCCTGCCTGCTTCCTATATCGCTAATTCACCTCATTTGCATGGTTTTCACCAGCAAATGAGGTAATTAGCATTCTGCATGGCTTTCCATGCAGGGACAGTGTCAGCAGGTTTGTGCATGTCAGATTGGTTGTTTCCTGAATTGCTCGGCAGCCATGTTCCATGCAGGAGTGGCTACACTGTTCCTGAACGGAAAGTTTTGTTTAATGAATCCCAGGGTATGTTTTCAGTATGCCTTCTGCTTCTCTTGCATGAGATCAATACATTGCACCACCCGATGTGCAGCAGGGGACTTTATAAGGACCTGTTCCTTTTGGCATCTTTCTAAATGATATGTGATGTCCTGCAAGACTTTGAAACTTGTTCATTATATATGACTCCTTCATCATATATTCTGCATCTACTACTAGTTAAAGGAATCTGACCTGTTTCTAAAGACATCCAAATACAGTGCATTTTGTTCATTAAAAAAAAGAGCGAAGGTGTCTGCAAATCCAAAAATGTTTATGTACTGAGCTAGTTGAATCTATTAAGTATCACAATAATTTTATAATAATTTGAAATTCAACCCACAAATATACTCTCTCATCAGAAAATTGTATCTCATACTCAGTTCTCTCTCTTCATCATGAGATTTTATCAGACAGAGAATTCATGCTTTTATTGGAAGTGTACTAGACTACTATACAGGGATGTTATGTATACAAATGTACAGTCTAGCTTATGGAGCAAACTAGAAGAAACATCATGGAACAACTAAATTCATTAGCTATGCTTACTAACAGGAATATCATTTTACCTCCCTCAAAAGCCTAACTTTCTCTGATCTAATCAGATAACACACACACACATACACACACACACACACACACACACACACACACACACACGCCCACAAAATAAAATCTCTTATCTGCTTAAAAAGTCTATCCATCCTTATCACCCTAAGGGAATATGAGCAATACAGATATTTGATGCCATCTGAAACCCACTTCAGCTCAGTTAGAATCAAGAACAGACTTACAGATGTTCTTATTGCAACATACACTAGGTCATACAGTAAAAAGGGGTCTGAATCAAGAGATGAAAAGTCAGCAAGCAAAGGAGAGTAGTAGTGCTGAAATTGAATTCATCCTCAAGTCTTGGTGAGTACCTTCATGAGGTGAACCCTGGTTTTTTTACAAAATCTCACCAAGGCGATACTGATATATAGACTGAATTTATATAGCATATATCATGAACAGAAGTAGGTCAAAAACTAAAAAAGATAGCTGGGTGCACAGGACCCAAGATAAAAAAGTGCCCAATCCTGGTAGGTGCACTGGTGCCAGGACTGGAAAAAAATGACAGTGTAGAATCTTCAAAATATGGAAACATTCCTACAACGGGGCCAGGCCAGGCCCAGGGTGTGGGTGGCTCTCCTGTTGTAGAAGGAAGTAGCAGTCCACAAAAATCACAAAACTGATAGGCCAAAGAAGAGTCATAAAGATGATAGAGTGGACTATTGAGGATAAGAAAGAAATTATTTATTGTTGCTATTATGCAAAAAGTCCAGAATTTCCAGACACAAGATATATAAAAAGATTAGGAGAGAAATTAGAAGAAAGAAAAATACTTCCAAAGGAAAAACTGTCAGAAGCTTCAAATGAAAATTGACATTCATTAATACAACAGATTTCTGAAAAACAGTATATAGATCAAGAAACTTTGATCTGTTTGGAAAAAGAACCATCTGAGGAAGTGCAAAAATGTTAACAACAAAACCAAGAGATATTTGAAAAGTATAAAAAAGAAATATGGACATGGGAAAGAAAGAGAGATTTGATATGGTGTAATATATTGATCAATATAAAGAAGGCAGCCCCAAAAATATTCAAAGAGAAATACAGGCAAAGGCATCCAGATAAGGAAAATTTCACAATAAAAAAATAATGTCACAAAGATGGAACATAGGAAAGAAGATTAGTAAAGCAGAAGTTAAAAAAATAGAAGTTTAAGATATAGAGTGCCTCCAAAGTGAAGTATTTGATGTAGAAGGTCTAACACTGATTACATCACAGCATGATGGAGTGAGTCCCCAAAGTAAGGAGAAGCAGGAAGATCAGGAGACATCTGAAGAAGAAATATGGACATGGGAAAGAAAAAGAGATTTAATATGGTGTAATATTTATCCAAAGGAGAAAGTAAAACTAACCAATACAAAAAGAGCAGCACCGAAGATATTTGAAGAGAAATACAGCCAAATGAATCCAGATATGGAAAACTTTACAATACAGAAAATAAGAAGACAAAGAGGAAAAGTAGAAAAGGAGATTAGTAATGGAGAAGTTAAAGAAATAGAAATTGAGGTTATGGAACATCTGCAAAGTGAGGGATTCAGTGTGGAAAATCTAATGCAGAAAGGACCACAACAGAATAGAGCAATGGCTTTCTAAATTAAGGGGAATCAGTGGAACAGGAAGCAATTGGTCAGGTGCCATATCAAGATATTTTGGTGCCTTCCACAGGAAACCAGTATAATCATTCATTTGAAGCTAGACAGCAAGGGAAGGAACAGGAAACTGTGGAAACTCTGATGCAGTCAATGTTGAGGTGTGATAGGCCAGTGAGTTCCCATATGGCACAGGATGAAATTGAAGAGAAGGTGCCACAGGAAGATACTATAGAACTTTCTATAGCATGCCCGGAAGAAATGGAAAACAAGGGATGTACTCTCAGTTTGGAAGAAAATGAAACTGTACACCAACAACAACAGACCACAGCTCCAAATCAGGTGCAAAGTTTATTGGTTTAGCGCTTTGTTCTCATGATAGAGACTTCCTCAGAACACACAGTTTTATAGTTCTACAGTTTGTTCTGGTTTGTTTGGAAGAAAATGAGTTAAGAGAAGAGTTGGTTGATTTAATAAACATAGATATATTAAGATCAACGAAATAAAAAGACTACAGAAGGTCAATAAAACCCCCAAAGTTAGAAGTCTAATAAAACAAATGAGCACAGTAATTATGACTGTCCATAGAGATCCATGCGATATAACAAAAGTAAATAGGATATATTACTGTGCAGCTAAATTAATAACTGATAAAGTTCTACCACAAGAACACAGGGTAGTGAGGGAAAGGAAGGGGAGAAATCGAATACCATCATGGAAGTATTGAATAAAGAAAACTATAAACCAATTAAGACAAGAAGTGTCTTCTCAACACCAAATCATGTCTCTGCTTAGAACCTACCTGATATTTCCTGTTTATACAATTAGTGCTCCTTCCCTCTGAACTTCTGAAAGCACCTATACCTTCCTACAAAGCCTATGCAAGAAATCTGATTCACTTGTATATCACTTGTTTGATCACTTGTATATGACTTGTTTTGTACATAAAAAAAAACACATTAGGGGTTCATATACTGATTTCTTTGAGAAAACCCTCCTGCTGTAATCTGAATATGTTTGAGTCATATTTGTGTTAATATGTTTTGGAGTTATACTTGGTTATGGTACTTTCTATTTTTTTGTAACCCTAATTGTTTTTGTAACTGGAGCTTTTCTCCTCGGGTCTCCACTGAAAATGGGCTCCTGCCCAGCTGGACCAACCCAGTTAACAAATGTCAAATAAATAAATAAATAAAAATAAATAAATACATAAGTGTCACTGTTACAAGATTATAGAAGAGGGAACAGATCAACAAAAATACTAAGAAAGATAGATGTGATAAAAGCAATGCATAGTATTAGTACAGACCAGGATTTATCATGCACTATCGCAAATAACAAACTAAAAATTTCAGCAGAGGCAGAAAAACTTAGAAGATACTCAGATAAATACAAAGGAAAAGTACAAAATAAGCAATTTATTAATGACCCAAAAAGGTTTATAGAGAATTGGGAAACAAGGTAAAAGAAATTGAAAGACCACCAAAAAAGAAGAAATAGATACATTTTGAAGAAGTATCTATGAAGATCCTGTGGAACATAACAAATATGTTAAATGGATAAAAGAAGTTAAAGAAAGAATAAAAAGTTTAAATGTACAGGATATGAAATGGGATGAAGTAACAGCCATAGAGACTGTGTTGCATGCTTGAGGATCCAGAAGGAAAATGTAATATAAAATGCGTATTAACTGTAGCAGTTTGTCTCAGTGTATTTATTGTACTTAGCTGTTTGCTGTTGTGTCTTTCGACTTATCCCAGTTAGGGGTCGCCACAGCGGAACTCCAGTCTGCTAATGTTTGGTAGTGTATTTTTATGTGCCGAGTTACCAGCCCTGACGCACAACCTTCAACGAAGGCACGCCCATTCACGCATGCCTCCACACAGAAGACACTCTAGCTGAGAATCAAACGACACAACGTCTTGCTGTGAGGCAACAACGCTACCGCAGCACCACTACCGCAGATATTTATTGTACTTAGTACAATACAGTAATAAGTTAAGAAAAGCCTCTAACTGGAAGACCCCAGGCCCAGATGGAGTACAAAACTTTTGGTTAAAAGTATTAACATCTTTGCATGAAGACTTAGCCATGAGTAAGAACTATTTATATGCACACCCAGAACAGACACCAACCTGGCTAACAACAGGACAAACAGTGCCCCTACTTAAGAGTGACCCTGCAAGCTACACTAAAATTTATAGACCAATAACTTGCCTTCTGACAACGTATAAATTATACATGGGAATTGCTGCTGACACAGTCTGTAGTCATTTAGAAAAAACTCAATTATGGCAATAGAACAAAAGGGCAATAAAAGAAAGTCATGTGGAACAAAGGATAATTTGTTGTTAAAGTCATAGTGGAGAACTGTAAAAAGGGGAAGAATTTAAGTATGACATGGATTGACTACAAAAAACTATTTGATAGTATCCCACATTCATGGATAAAAGAGTGCTTAAAAATGTATATGATATACCCTACACTGATCGACTACATTACAGTGACCATGAAATAGTGGCAAACCATTTTGCAATTAAGCCATGGTAATATGAAATAATGGCAGATCATTTTGCAATTAAGCCATGGTAAAGGACAAATTATTATTCCAGGGATAACAATTCAAAGGGAGGTCAGGTGAAAGAATAATAGTAACTGTTGCTAGCATGATTATTAGTTTGAATAAAAAGCTGCAAAAATGATATGAAATATACAGGGTTAATTTAGAAATAGTATAAAATGCAGAAAGTAGTAAGTCTGCTGGCAAGCATATATAGCTTAATTAGATATTGGCATCTATGTAAAGGAGTATGTTATTGAGAAACAAAGTCTGTAAAAATAACTGCGCAGATGGCAGCTGGAAGGACATCAGTGAAGTAAAGAGGTGTAACATCAAGCAAGATAAAGTTAGAACATCAAGTTTCAGATATTGCTGGAACACCACGTTTCAGATTAGGCAAGACTGAGTTTCCCTGACCCACCGAACTTGAAAAAGAATCAAAGACAAATCATAAATTAGAATAACAAAGCAAAGTGTTATACAAAGGAAGATTGTAATACATCAGACTGAGAAAAAATATCAGGCTTTTGGTATAAATATGAGTGTGTATAAACAAGCTTTGGGAATTTGCCGTAGAGAGCTGACAGCATCTGTGTTGCATGCTTGAGGATCCAAAAGGAAAATGTAATAGAAAATGCGTATTAACTGAAGCAGTTTGTCTCAGTGTATTTATTGCACTTAGTACGATACAGTAATAAGACTAGTTGGTCACAATAAATAGTTAAATATACTTTGGTACGCATGCATGTAAATGCAAGTAACAGCAAGAAACCAACAGAAAGCAGTATAAAAATTTTCAATGGCGAACCACAGTTGACGGACCAAATGGTTTCTCCTTGTGACAACTACAGCGTTTTTTTTCATTTTATTCAGTTAGTACATCCAGTTGTAGTACAAACATTAGCCTCCTTCTTATGCACAGTATTCAGTAGCAGAACAGTGTATCTCTGCAAGTTACACAAGTCACACAGTTCAATCTGCCAGCTGTGTTTGACCACCTTTGGGGAGAATCAATGAGGGACTTTCTACGTTTTCTTGACAAAAAGTTTGGCCACCTTCCACACAGAAACTGGTAATTCTCTTTTTGTTTCTCATTCTGCAGCATGGATGCCATAAACAAAACAACTGTGAAATGTAAGACTACCTTTCAGGTAGACAGTAATAACAGTCCAGCAAATGTATGGTCAGGATTTAAAGATTGGTATAAACATAACTGTAGCACATGTAGTACTTTACTAGGTAACGTTGATGTCAATACTGTATATAAATGCATTACGTTTGACTGGTATCTTAAACAGCATCATCATTTGTATGACAGTAAACATTTATTGTGCAAGTCATATCAAACTGCTTTCTGTGTGCAATGTCATAAAAGTCATGGTGAACAACCAAATGCATTATGTCCTGTCACCACATGTAAAATGTTAATTTCAGAGTTACAATATCAGTCAAGTCAGTTATTTACAGAATCTTCTGTACATCTTGCTAGACAAAGATGGCATAAAACCACTGCACATTACAAAACAAATAAAAACAGACAAGGTTCATGGTGAACTAACAAAAAGATTTAATAAACTTCTAAGACACAGTCAGAGTGAGTTCAAAAAAGTTCAGAAAACATATGCAAACACTTTTTCAGAAGTGCATAAGAGCTTTAAAGTCAGCAGAACAGAATACTGACAAATATAATCTGGTTAGTAAAGAGTTAAAGCAACAGCAGTTAACTACTCTGATAGAAAATAATTTACAATGTATTATTCTACATTTAGAAAATGGTTAAGTATACACAGCACAAACTTTCATTCAGTTAAAGCAAAACACTTAAATGGTGATTTTCAAACCATTTCAAATAAAACAGTTCTAGGGCATAGAAATCAAATGAGAGTAGTTAAACTCAGAAAAGACATGATGTCACAAGACTGACATGCATGTATTTTATTTTCATCTAAAGTGCAGCAAAAGGCAAATGACAGCAAATGTAAATCATGTAAATATATTTGTTTTAAGCGTGTGTTAGTTAAGCCAAATTCTCTTTTATTTCTTACAATATTTTGTAATTGTATAATAGCATCAAACATAGTACAGATTCCAGCAAAAACAGTATTCAAATTACAACTGCATTCTAATATCAAGTTGCAAGTATATTAACGAAGGACTAAAGGTGCGAGTAAGTGCTGAAAGAGTTAAGAGATGTACTATGGGTTAAGCGTCTAGAATGCGCAGAAAGAAAAAAAAGTAATGTGAGCTCAAATCTTTCCAGGCTGGAACGGATAGTTACAAGAAATGTTGCATAACATAAAATGTTACTGGTACTGAAATTTATACAGTCAAGGAAACAAGACTGGTCACCAGGCCATTTTTCTAAAACATTATTGTTAAGTATTCACTTACAGCTTTAAGCAAAAAGCACAAAAGTCTGCAAAAATCCTGTTTGGTAATTGTAATAAGATGTCACGATTGTGCATACATGTCATTAATAATCTGTTTGCAAGTAAATACTACACCGAGTACAGTCAGTACATGGGCTATAGTATGCAGTTAAATTATGCAGGTCCCTTTTCAAAAAGGGAGGGTACAAATAGCTAATAGTAACAGTAAACGTCTTTTCAAAATAGGCAAAAGGAATTCCTACTACAACTTTGACAGCATAGGCAACAGCAAAAGTTTTATAAAAATATTTTCTGTTTCTGAAAATGGCCAAAAAAATAAGCAAATGTGTAAGACTAAAGTGTCACAGTCTAGGTAACAGCCAAAGGGCAAGCATACATTAAATTCTGACAGCATAAAGCAAATAAACAATACTGCAATAAAATGATGTATACTACAGGGGGAAGGGCATACTTTTAATTTTACACTAACTGTGTAAACAGTACTGCAAAAGGGACTCAAATAAAAGTGCAAAGTGGTAATACCAAAAATACATTTTAATGTTTCAAGTAATGTAATTAGCAGGCTTCAGTTTATTGCTAAGTTTGTAAATTAGACTGAGTGTACATTGCAGCCACGTATGTACAAATGCAAAAACAATCTGTACAAGCAAGTGTATTCTGTACAGTATATAGTAAATGGTTTATGTAAATAAAGTAACAAGTCAAAGCTTGACATTTGTGACATATGTGTTTTTTTTTTTTTCCAAAAAACAAGACTGCAATGCTTTTGCAATAAAATCCTCAAGCATTGTCAATAAATTACTGTATAAGACATCACTGTATAGAATCATATTCAGATTCATCCAGTTCTAATAGTAATGTTTGTCATCATTGTGTTGACAATATAAAACTGTGTTAACTTGCTGTATTAAAAGAAAACTAAAGGTTTTATTTCCCAATGTGTTTCTAGCTAATAGCAATATAACTTGACTAAAATGTGCATACTAATATAGACAATTTTGGATTTGAAATAAAACAGAGGGAATGTATACAGTGATAGATATGTTTAAAATGTATAAATGCATGTGCACATCTATTTGCTAGTTAGATGCATATACACATCTGTTGCTATAATATATGTAGAAATAATATAGTTAAATACATGTATTTCTGTTTGCTAGCATAGATATATTCTGGTACAGCTTGAGACAAGCTGAATGTTCAGTGTCTGGAACATGCTTAAAGGACTATAGATAAAAATGCAGCAGCGAGACAAGGTATGCAGCATTCAACACAGACATCTGCATTTCATTATGAATAAAACTTAGAAAAATGCTACACAAAATAGAACACAAGACAATTTCAGTTGTAAAAAGCATACAGCATGTAAGTTGGGTAGGATAACATTTAACACAAATATAACAGCATGGTTAGCTGAACAAGGTCAGGTATACATAAATGTAGAGAAAAAAATCAAAGACTGACAAACATTTCAGTAAACAGCTCTATCTCTGTTAGATGTTGTACATTACCTCATAAATGTAACAGTTCTGACAAAGGAAGACAGCATGCAGAAATGTCAGTGTGTAGACAATAACACAAAAATAAGAATAAACTCAACAGGGGAAAAAAGGGTATTTGTATAAATGACACAGTAATACAAGAAAAGGACTATGGTTTAAAATACTTACCATTTTGGGAAACAGACCAGTACTTCATACAGATCAAATGGTAAAAATACCATCCACTTGTACTATGATAGGACAATAATACCAAAAAACAATATTGCACTTCAATATTACATTTCCAAGTTTTAAAGACACCAAATGCAGATTTGAAAGAGCTTGGTATGAAAACTAGTAGAGTGCCTTCAAATTTCAAAATGTTTGTTAAAGTGGCACCACAGTTTGTATGTGTGGTTTCAAATAACCCAGTGTTAATAGTAAAAGACAAAAACAGAAGCTGACACTGTCCATAATTGGTGGGACATATTCAAAGGATGGTCATCATCTGGGACCAAATTGCTAAATTGGTTAATACATCCTGTGTTGGTAGTTTTAGGGATTATAATAATAACGACAGCTTAAAATTGTTTTATATGTTGCAGGTTACAAAGAGTTGCAATAACTCAACAAGTTATGATTGTAAATATGAGCAAAGTGGTAAATGCTGTAAATGATCATGCTAATGAAATAAATACAGTCTTTTATTTAACTAAAGTTTAAGGCTGGTCCTCAACAAAAAAAATAAATAAATAAAATAAGGGGGACCTGAAAGAATAATAGTAACTGCTGCTAGCATGATTATTAGTTTGAATAAAAAGCTCCAAGAATGATATGAAATATAAAGGGTTAATTTAGAAATAGTATAAAATGCAGAAAGTAGTAAGTGTGCTGGCAAGCATATATAGCTTAATTAGATACTGGCATCCATGTAAAGGAGTATGTTATTAAGAAACAAAGTCTATAAAAATAACTGCGCAGATGGCAGCTGGAAGGACATCAGTGAAGTAAAGAGATGTAACATCAAACAAGATAAAGTTAGAACATCAAGTTTCAGATAGTGCTGGAACACCACGTTTCAGATTATGCAAGACTCAGTTTCCCTGACCTACCGAACTTGAAAAAGAATCAAAGACAAATCATAAATTAGAATAACAAAGCAAAGTGTTATACAAAGGAAGATTGTAATACACCAGACTGAGAAAAAATATCAGGCTTTTGGTATAAATATGAGCGTGTATAAACAAGCTTTGGGAATTTGCCGTAGAGAGCTGACAGCATCTGTGTTGCATGCTTGAGGATCCAAAAGGAAAATGTAATAGAAAATGCGTATTAACTGAAGCAGTTTGTCTCAGTGTATTTATTGCACTTAGTACAATACAGTAATAAGACTAGTTGGTCACAATAAATAGTTAAATATACTTTGGTATGCATGCATGTAAATGCAAGTAACAGCAAGAAACCAACAGAAAGCAGTATAAAAATTTTCAATGGCGAACCACAGTTGACGGACCAAATGGTTTCTCCTTGTGACAACTACAGCGTTTTTTTTCATTTTATTCAGTTAGTACATCCAGTTTTAGTACAAACATTAGCCTCCTTCTTATGCACAGTATTCAGTAGCAGGACAGTGTATCTCTGCAAGTTACACAAGTCACACAGTTCAATCTGCCAGCTGTGTTTGACCACCTTTGGGGAGAATCAATGAGGGACTTTCTACGTTTTCTTGACAAAAAGTTTGGCCACCTTCCACACAGAAACTGGTAATTCTCTTTTTGTTTCTCATTCTGCAGCATGGATGCCATAAACAAAACAACTGTGAAATGTAAAACTACCTTTCAGGTAGACAGTAATAACAGTTCAGCAAATGTATGGTCAGGATTTAAAGATTGGTAGAAACATAACTGTAGCACATGTAGTACTTTACTAGGTAACGTTGATGTCAATACTGTATATAAATGCATTACGTTTGACTGGTATCTTAAACAGCATCATCATTTGTATGACAGTAAACATTTATTGTGCAAGTCATATCAAACTGCTTTCTGTGTGCAATGTCATAAAAGTCATGGTGAACAACCAAATGCATTATGTCCTGTCACCACATGTAAAATGTTAATTTCAGAGTTACAATATCAGTCAAGTCAGTTATTTACAGAATCTTCTGTACATCTTGCTAGACAAAGATGGCATAAAACCACTGCACATTACAAAACAAATAAAAACAGACAAGGTTCATGGTGAACTAACAAAAAGATTTAATAAACTTCTAAGACACAGTCAGAGTGAGTTCAAAAAAGTTCAGAAAACATATGCAAACACTTTTCAGAAGTGCATAAGAGCTTTAAAGTCAGCAGAACAGAATACTGACAAATATAATCTGGTTAGTAAAGAGTTAAAGCAACAGCAGTTAACTACTCTGATAGAAAATAATTTACAATGTATTATTCTACATTTAGAAAATGGTTAAGTATACACAGCACAAACTTTCATTCAGTTAAAGCAAAACACTTAAATGGTGATTTTCAAACCATTTCAAATAAAACAGTTCTAGGGCATAGAAATCAAATGAGAGTAGTTAAACTCAGAAAAGACATGATGTCACAAGACTGACATGCATGTATTTTATTTTCATCTAAAGTGCAGCAAAAGGCAAATGACAGCAAATGTAAATCATGTAAATATATTTGTTTTAAGCGTGTGTTAGTTAAGCCAGATTCTCTTTTATTTCTTACAATATTTTGTAATTGTATAATAGCATCAAACATAGTACAGATTCCAGCAAAAACAGTATTCAAATTACAACTGCATTCTAATATCAAGTTGCAAGTATATTAACGAAGGACTAAAGGTGCGATTAAGTGCTGAAAGAGTTAAGAGATGTACTATGGGTTAAGCGTCTAGAATGCGCAGAAAGAAAAAAAAGTAATGTGAGCTCAAATCTTTCCAGGCTGGAACAGATAGTTACAAGAAATGTTGCATAACATAAAATGTTACTGGTACTGAAATTTATACAGTCAAGGAAACAAGACTGGTCACCAGGCCATTTTTCTAAAACATTAGTGTTAAGTATTCACTTACAGCTTTAAGCAAAAATCACAAAAGTCTACAAAAATCCTGTTTGGTAATTGTAATAAGATGTCACGATTGTGCATACATGTCATTAATAATCTGTTTGCAAGTAAATACTACACCGAGTACAGTCAGTACATGGGCTATAGTATGCAGTTAAATTATGCAGGTCTCTTTTCAAAAAGGGAGGGTACAAATAGCTAATAGTAACAGTAAACGTCTTTTCAAAATAGGCAAAAGCAATTCCTACTACAACTTTGACAGCATAGGCAACAGCAAAAGCTTTATAAAAATATTTTCTGTTTCTGAAAATGGCCAAAAAAATAAGCAAATGTGTAAGACTAAAGTGTCACAGTCTAGGTAACAGCCAAAGGGCAAGCATACATTAAATTATGACAGCATAAAGCAAATAAACAATACTGCAATAAAATGATGTATACTACAGGGGGAAGGGCATACTTTTAACTTTACACTAACTGTTTAAACAGTACTGCAAAAGGGACTCAAATAAAAGTGCAAAGTGGTAATACCAAAAATACATTTTAATGTTTCAAGTAATGTAATTAGCAGGCTTCAGTTTATTGTTAAGTTTGTAAATTAGACTGAGTGTACATTGCAGCCACGTATGTACAAATGCAAAAACAATCTGTACAAGCAAGTGTATTCTGTACAGTATATAGTAAATGGTTTATGTAAATAAAGTAACAAGTCAAAGCTTGACATTTGTGACATATGTGTTTTTTTCTTCAAAAAACAAGACTGCAATACCTTTGCAATAAAATCCTCAAGCATTGTCAATAAATTACTGTATAGGACATCACTGTATAGAATCATATTCAGATTCATCCAGTTCTAATAGTAATGTTTGTCATCATTGTGTTGACAATATAAAACTGTGTTAACTTGCTGTATTAAAAGAAAACTAAAGGTTTTATTTCCCAATGTGTTTCTAGCTAATAGCAATATAACTTGACTAAAATGTGCATACTAATATAGACAGTTTTGGATTTGAAATAAAACAGAGGGAATGTATACAGTGATAGATATGTTTAAAATGTATAAATGCATGTGCACATCTATTTGCTAGTTAGATGCATATACACATCTGTTGCTATAATATATGTAGAGATAATATAGTTAAATACATGTATTTCTGTTTGCTAGCATAGATATATTCTGGTACAGCTTGAGACAAGCTGAATGGTCAGTGTCTGGAACATGCTTAAAGGACTATAGATAAAAATGCAGCAGCGAGACAAGGTATGCAGCATTCAACACAGACATCTGCATTTCATTATGAATAAAACTTAGAAAAATGCTACACAAAATAGAACACAAGACAATTTCAGTTGTAAAAAGCATACAGCATGTAAGTTGGGTAGGATAACATTTAACACAAATATAACAGCATGGTTAGCTGAACAAGGTCAGGTATACATAAATGTAGAGAAAAAAATCAAAGACTGACAAACATTTCAGTAAACAGCTCTATCTCTGTTAGATGTTGTACATTACCTCATAAATGTAACAGTTCTGACAAGGAAGACATCATGGAAAAATGTCAGTGTGTAGACAATAACACAAAAATAAGAATAAACTCAACAGGGGAAAAAAGGGTATTTGTATAAACAACACAGTAATACAAGAAAAGGACCATGGTTTAAAATACTTACCATTTTGGGAAACAGACCAGTACTTCATACAGATCAAGTGGTAAAAATACCATCCACTTGTACTATGATAGGACAACAATACCAAAAAACAATATTGCACTTCAGTATTACATTTCCAAGTTTTAAAGACACCAAATGCAGATTTGAAAGAGCTTGGTATGAAAACTAGTAGAGTGCCTTCAAATTTCAAAATGTTTGTTAAAGTGGCATCACATTTTGTATGTGTGGTTTCAAATAACCCAGTGTTAATAGTAAAAGACAAAAACAGAAGCTGACACTGTCCATAATTGGTGGGACATATTCAGAGGATGGTCATCATCTGGGACCAAATTGCTAAATTGGTTAATACATCCTGTGTTGGTAGTTTTAGGGATTATAATAATAACGACAGCTTAAAATTGTTTTATATGTTGCAGGTTACAAAGAGTTGCAATAACTCAACAAGTTATGATTGTAAATATGAGCAAAGTGGTAAATGCTGTAAATGATCATGCTAATGAAATAAATACAGTCTTTTATTTAACTAAAGTTTAGACCGGTTCTCAACAAAAAAAAATAAATAAATAAAATAAGGGGGACCTGAAAGAATAATAGTAACTGTTGCTAGCATGATTATTAGTTTGAATAAAAAGCTCCAAGAATGATATGAAATATAAAGGGTTAATTTAGAAATAGTATAAAATGCAGAAAGTAGTAAGTGCGCTGGCAAGCATATATAGCTTAATTAGATATTGGCATCCATGTGAAGGAGTATGTTATTGAGAAACAAAGTCTGTAAAAATAACTGCGCAGATGGCAGCTGGAAGGACATCAGTGAAGTAAAGAGGTGTAACATCAAACAAGATAAAGTTAGAACATCAAGTTTCAGATAGTGCTGGAACACCACGTTTCAGATTATGCAAGACTGAGTTTCCCTGAACCACCGAACTTGAAAAAGAATCAAGGACAAATCATAAATTAGAAGAACAAAGCAAAGTGTTATACAAAGGAAGATTGTAATACATCAGACTGAGAAAAAATATCAGGCTTTTGGTATAAATATGAGTGTGCATAAACAAGCTTTGGGAATTTGCCGTAGAGAGCTGACAGCATCTGTGTTGCATGCTTGTAGATCCGAAAGGAAAATGTAATAGTAAATGCGTATTAACTGAAGCAGTTTGTCTCAGTGTATTTATTGTACTTAGTACAATACAGTAATAAGACTAGTTGGTCACAATAAATAGTTAAATATACTTTGGTATGTATGCATGTAAATGCAAGTAACAGCAAGAAACCAACAGAAGGCAGTATATAATTTTTCACCAGGGTGACTCTCTGTCACCTCTGCTATTCTGTCTTGCCCTTAACCCATTAAGCTGTCTACTTAACAGCTTAGGCTATGCCTATAATTTGGCTCCTAGAAAACAACAAAGTGTAAAGACTTCTCATCTTCTCTTTGTCAATGATTTAAAACTGTATAGCTCATCAGATGAGGAACTGAAAGCACAACTGCAAGTTGTCAAAACCTTTTCAGATGATATAAGAATGTAATTTGGTCTTGATAAATGTCCAACAGCAACTTTTAAAGCAAGAAAACTGCAGCACCAAGAACATATCAGTTTGGGACAGGAATGTGATATAAAACTTAAACAAGAGGGAGTGTATAAATATTTGGGAAATGATAAAGGATCAACAATAAAACATGAACAAATATGAATAAAACTTAGTAAGGAGTATTTTAGAAGACTTAAATTAATCCTGAAAACAGCACTGACATCTAGGAACAAAATCCAAGCTATAAACCAATTTGCTGTTCCAGTTCTAAATTACAGTTTTAGAGTGATTGACTGGCTCCAAAACATGTTGGATAGATTAGATAGGAAAACAAGAAGGATGCTTCATGCTCACCAAATGATTTATAAAAATCAGTGCATACCAAAATTATATATTCTCTGTTCCGAAGGAGGGATGGGCCTCCTTGAAACTGATTACTTGTACAGATCTGCAATCATGGGACTCCACACATATCTGCTGACCTCACAAGACCCAAATGTACAGAAAGTTTTGAAACATGAGGAGAATAAATCTAAGATGAGTTCCCTGCTTAATCTAGCAGAAGCATATCAGCATCAAGCAGGAATGGAAATCCAGGCACAAGTGGATAAAAATCGGGCAACTGAATGTGCCAAAAAACTAAAGAAAGAATATAAGGTCAGGGACCAGATGAAAAGGCAATAAATGTGGAAAATACATAAATATAGTTGCAGGTATAGAAAACTTCTGGAAGAACCTCATGTTGATCAGGTGGGAACGCAGGAATGGTTAAGGAGAGGTGAATTCAAACCAACAGATGAAAGGTTAATATTGGCGGCACAAGATAGTGGGCTACATACACGTTGGTTTACAAAGTCCATTGACCATGTGGAAGAAACAGACAAACATAGGTTTTTCAAAATAGAATTGGAAACAGTTGCACACCTCATTGCTGCTTGTGATATATTAATGGCAGAAGGACTGTATACTGAAAGGCATAATAATGTGGCGAGACTGTTGCAATGAGAATTGTGCAAACATTATGGTACTGAAGTGGCTGAAAAACGCTGGAAACATGAACCACAAAGCATCATAGAAAATTATGAGGTCTACATCACATGGGATCATCCATTACCAATAGTTCAAAAGATAGATGCTAGAAAAACAGATATAGTGGTCCAAGAAAAAAAGACAAAAGTAGCATTGATCATTGAAATCGCCAATATTAACCTTTTGTCTCTTGGTTTGAATTCGCCTCTCCTTAACCATTCCTGTATAGTTATCCCCTTTGGGAAAAAACATGTACTTGTGAATTACCACATAGGTGGCAGTACACTAAACACCGAAAGAGTGATAAGAGACTTAGGGACACAGGTGGACAGTGGTCTCACCTTCGATAACCACATCGCCACAACAGTCAGGAAATCTTTCTATGTGGCACACCTAATCACTAAGGGCTTTTCATTCAGAAAAAAGGAGGTCATTGTCCCACTGTACTCATCCCTCATTAGACCTATTATAGAATACAACGCCCCATTTGGTATGTACCTTTCAAGATATCTGCAACAACTGGAAAGGTTGCAGAAATACCTCACTAAAAGAATCACAGGCCTAAAGCAGATACCCTACACTGACCACCTTAAAAAACTCCAGCTATACTGTTGCATATCATCTACTCAGAGGCAATCTCTGCTTAACATACAAGGCCATGTCAAACCCAGAGCTGGTGGACATGCTACACTTAAAGAAATCCCAATCCCTCAGAGCCACACGCTCCAGGGATCTAAACTTGTTATCACAATAAACAAAACATGCTGGAGGGATAGGTTCCTGGCCCAGAGACTCCCTGGACTCTGGAATAGACTGCCCATACATGTCAAGCAGAGCACCTCTTTGGCCCTCTTCAAAAAGAACCTTGACGATTGGATGGGAGAAAGGAAATTCGCCCTGGGGATCACGCCAAGTCACCCTGCTAGACAGGGGTCCAGGGAAGTAAATAGTGTGGGAAGAAATCGCTAGGGAATTGTTATGCCTAGGCTTGTACAGGCCCTAGGGCCGATAACCTAGTAGTAACCTATGAACCTATGAACCATGTCTAGTAACTACAATGTTCTGTGTACAGAGAGACACAAAGTCATAAAATATCAGGATTTGCAAGCAGAAATGACAATAATGTGGAAGAAAGATACCCAGATAGTTCTAATAGTAGTTGGAGCAATGGGTCTTATAAAAAAAGAGTCTACAATCATATTTAGATATGCTACCAGTACATGTAACTCTGTACAAATTGCAGAAGGAGTCATTACTGGGCACATTGTGGGTGCTGCGAAGAGCACTTTTGGCTGACATCAAAGGGTGAAACAATACTAATTTCATGAACTTTAATCGTAGTTTGACTTGGTATGGGGTCCATTCCCATCATGGTATTAGAAATCCAAAAGATTTGGAGAAATTAAAAAAAAATCGTTTACTTTGGTTTGTTAAATCTACAGTTCCAATGGACTGCCTTTGTTTAATAGTCATTGATTAGCCATATTTAGTTGGACCAAAATGTAAAACATTATTTTAAGCCAATATTTAATATAATATGATTTAATGTGATTTGTTTCAAACAGAAAATGAATGATTCAGTTTTCTTTCTTTTTTTTTTGTAATTGCTACAGGCAGGGGTGCATTGTATACAGACTGTTTAAAAGCTTAGCTGCATGTTTTGATACACAGGCAGCTTTGAACATCATTTTCTGACAGAGAAAGTAGGTTATCACTTAATTGCCTGGAAAAGGGTGGACTTAACTTTTAAACCTGTCTATTCAAACATGTAAATGGCTAGGCAATTTAAGCTGCCCTTGATGCTTGCTTGGTATTGTTTCTATGTTCCTCGTGCTATTACTAAGCATAGCATAACAAACCATGAGGTCATGGAACCATTGGGTAAATAAAAATAAAATTCCCTTTAGAGTGGAGCTTGATTCAGTAGAATGAGCCCTTGAGTTTTTTAGTGTTGTATTAACAAATTGAGAAGTAACCTTATCTTAAGAGTTCAGGTCCTAGGAACAAAAGAACATAGCTGTCACAATAAGTACTTTATCAGTTTTAAACAGCCTGCACAATTAATAGGAAATGAGAAAATGAGGGGTGTCACACAACAGATTTAAATGGAGATAAAAAAAAAAAAAACACCTCTACAGCACAGTGTACAGACCCTCTTTTTGTAGTGCTTTTAAAGTTATCAGATAAGGTGAAACAAATCCCCAAGATGTTTTCTTTTAATCTCACAGTAACTGAAATCAGGCTGTTGTCAGTAACATCAGATCAGTTAGCTGTCATTCACAAATGAGAGGCCAAGCAAAGTAGCACAACCTTTTCAGAATAAAACGTTTGTTTTTGAAGCAGATGTGGCTGGTAAGTATAGCTTCACCATTAGTAATGATGCCCTGCAAGGACCCTATATCCTGCACTGTTGACCCTTAACCTCACCAATATTTCCTGTAGAGTCAGCTTCTCTTACTTAAAGTTTAACTTATTATTTAATGCATCTAAAAGGTTAGCTCAAAGACTTAGCTACTCTCTCACTCATCCATTTTCCCCTTTTTGTAGAACTACAGTCACCGTCCTTTAAGATGTTTCCACTTCTTAAACTAGTGTTGCGGACATCAAAAAATAATATGTTAAGTTCAATAACTTCACAGACATACACCACTGACATTATCGGGCAATGTGCTGCGCAAATGCATCACAAATGCATCACTCATAAAGGTGTTAAATAAGACAAGGTTAATGAGTTCTCAAATGTGTATATCATTTAAGCGATCCTTTGTATAGCAGGCACAAAAAAACACACCCATGATACATAAAGCATAACTAGTCATAATAGTTTTCTTTAAAACTAAATATGCTGTTCAAGTTTTAATAGTTAATTGTCTGTGGTATTTATTACTTGATTTAGGCAAAGGGGTAAGCCAGATGAGACCAGATACTTATTTCTTCAATTATGGCCGAGAGTTAATACCAGAACAAAACATTATTGCGATGTAAGTAAATGATGGTCTCCAGAGCAACAGTGACCAACCACATTGTACTTAAAAACTAATCAGTAAAAGAAAAAAAATAATTAATAGAAAAGAAAGGAAAAACATGGCTGTGCAACACCTAAAAATGTTAGTTAGATGTTACAGCCTTACATATCTAGTAGGGTTCTAAGACACTAAGAAAAACAGCAAAAAAGCCATATAAAGTATGTATATCAGTAAAAGAAAAAAATAATTAATAGAAAAGAAAGGAAAAACATGGCTGTGCAACACCTAAAAATGTTAGTTAGATGTTACAGCCTTACATATCTAGTAGGGTTCTACGACACTAAGAAAAACAGCAAAAAAGCCATATAAAGTATGCGAATAATCAAGCTAGAGAAACTTGAGCAGAAACCTATCATACTAACAGTTAATTCAGTACAGCCTTACACATTGTACAAGAAGGTTATCTTTGTGGCCAGGTTTAAAATACTGACTCTTAAATTACCTGTAAAATCTAGAAAAGAGTTTATTCCATTCTGCAGTGACCTACAGCTGCAGGTCTTAACATAAATATATTTAAATTGATATTGCCACATGAACTAATGCATTTGCTGACAATTTCATTTTGAGTAGCTATATTGAGCTTAAGAGGAATGCCTGAATATATATATATATATATATATATATATATATATATATATATATATATATATATATATATATATTATCCCAGTGTCTTGATATTTATTGAATTTTAGAACAACTGCAAGTACAATTACCGCAACAGAGAGCAATTGTGTACTACGTGGTGTCCCAGTGTTCTTGCAGTAGCAGCAAATGTGCACACAGACTAGAGCGGGACTAGCAAAACAGTATAGAAGGAACAAAAGCAAAACACTTCAGCAGCACAAAAAGCACTGCTGAAGTCATTTGTTTGAAGCAAATATACATATTTTATTAGTCAAAGTTACTTATTTGGGAAATTCTGCAAATATGCAAAGTATATACTATACATGGGATGTCTAGGACACCCAGACATGTCAAGTGGAATGAAACACTTTGATACTGCTTTCAAATAAAATTAGGAGAATTTCGCCTTATTGTTTTCTGCACCAATCTGCATAGCCAAAGGACATTGTCTTGGTTTTATGTTCGCTCAGCATTTTCATGTGAGTGTTTTCTTACTGCCTAGTTCATTTATTTATTTATTTTATTTAACACAAAATAGTAAAAGTGTAAGGTCATTAATGTATTTCAAAAGCTACAGATCCATATACCACTGAAGGAAGTATCGCTAACAAATAATGGGAAAAGCAGAGTCTAACATTACCCAACAACATACCTCTCAACCTCTTACAGCAAGAAATCTGGACAAAGCCATAAGTAAAAGTGGGCCAAAGGCTCAAAAATAGGGACAGTTTTTAAATACTGTTCTTACAAACTTGGTAGAATAACAGGTTTTGCATTAGCATGCATTTTCTTTTTTTTTTTTCAAAACACTCTTTATTTCGTTTTGTAATTAGCAAAATAAAACAATCACACAACATCGCAGGTGATAGACAACAGATTAGCATGCATTTTCTGAAATGTATGAAGTCTCAAACTCAAATGTCTGTCATTATTTTCTAACTTCAATTTTTAATGATTTGCTAATAGTTTGGCAGAAACCACAATTTTATGAAAAACAGACCAAGAATATGAGGCAAAAATCTGGACATTATGTGAAAATCTGTACAGCTGAGAGGTATGCCCAACAATCATTTCATCTGCACTTCTTGGTCCTGAGCAATAAGCAGCTGATGGTCAAGAATGTCCAGTGTAATATGAACAGCTACAGCAAAGTCCTTTGATAAGCAAAAATTGCAGAAACAGTACAGTAAGGACCTGTCTAAAGTCTAAAGCCCTCAGAATTTCCAACATTACTGATAGGCACAGTTTCAGTTCTGCAGGTTTACAGATAACACTATATCAGCTCCATTAGACTTGCTGGCATCATTAAGAGATTTTTGGCCACACACATTTTTGTTGAGTACTTAACACATCTGCATTATTTCTGTGTGAATCTGCATAAGTTTTCAATGTTGCTTTGTAATGTATTATTTTAAGAATAATTATAAAAAACATACTGTTTATCATTATGATGATAATGCTAGTTCAAACAATGAGTAATTTAACAGCACTCCAGCTTTTCAGCAGGCTAGACCAATAGACTGCAGGTAGGTACGGGACAATAGGTGAGGTTCATAAAGCTTGTCCTGCACTAACCATGACAAAATGCTGAGCACTGATGCTGCCCAAAGTATGATTTGTTCCAAGAAGCATGGACATAACAAATAGAAAGAACTAAATGAGTCTAAAGCTCAGTCTGTGTGACATTACAAGGACAAGGAAGAAAAAGTGAACAGTTCATATAAAACCCAATAAGCAAAATCACATGAGACTCACTATAGTGTTATGTTACAGTACAGATAAAGATGCAAATTAAAAACAAAAACAGAAATAAAAGAAATACAAAGAAATGGAGACATGTCACAGCATATCAGTGAGTGAGCCCAGAAAACAGATGTGATATGAATACATGGCAGTATAAAACAGTAACATTATCACATCAGTATTCATCAACAGGAAAGCACCTGGAACTAACTGTCCAGAGAACTCAGGTATTCTGCAGGAGAAAAAAATATACATTAAATAAATAAAACAAAGAGCCAGCTGAAATATATGTTTCATGTACTGCTTCAAACAAATGCACAAAAAGCTTGCTCATTACTACAAACACAGTATGAAAAGCAAAAGCAAGCATGTATGCATTAGGCAAAATACAATACTGCTGGCAGACATGGCAATCAACTAGTAATAGAGTGATGTAGAACTACTACAGGCAGATACACCATGATGGAAGACAAAATGCACCACAGGCTAAAACCCCCAAGGATGGAAAAAGTCAGCCATGTGGATGATGCACCTATGGGACATGGTAATAACAGAAATGCATATCAGGGGACAAGGCATAGGTACAAGTGCACTGTATCACACCTATACAGGTACAGTATAAGCATATAACATAGGCTGATGTATGGACTCTACAGCCAGCATGTTCATATGGCATGAATCCCAAAATACCATCTGGAACTTTGATAACATTGACATAACTCCTGAGTACCCACAAAAGCAGTGTGGTACAGAAACAAGTCATAGCCACACTGCAGAGTGATGTGAATGTGCTCTGTGTGTGTGCGTGTGTGCGTGTGTGTGTGTGTGTGTGTGTGTGTGTGTGTGTGTGTGTGTGTGTGTGTGTGTGTGTGTGTGTGTGTGTGTGTGTACAGCACAGGCAGATACGAATAACAGCTAAAAAATATGAGCAAAACAAGCTATGGAATGACTAAAAAATGCAAAATTGTATCTCATAAGATTATGCAAATAATGGGAAAAATGTTTTAAGCTGATTTATCACTTTTTTAAGGATTTGGTGATAAACCCATCACAGCTGAGAGTGGCTATGGGCCAAGATTCAGAAAGGTTACTGGCAGTGTTAAACATTTTTCCCCAATGCTTGCAGCCTTTTCCAATTTTTAGACACCCCTACTACAGTGTGTATTTTGAAGAGGTGCAGAACCATGGTAGACTGTTTCTCTGGCCTACTACAAATGCTAATGAGGCATTCTGGGGGAGCAGCATATAGTAATTAGCTATGCGTTCTTCCCCAGGAATACCTGCTCAGGTGCATAAATCCTAACCAATAGCTGGGGTTAATTAACTGTGTCAAAGGCTCACGTTTATTTATTTGATTTATTACATTTGTTAACTGGGAAATAGTCCAACTGGGCTAGTAGCTCACTTTCAGCAGAGGCCCGGGGAAAAAAGCTCCAGTAAACAGAAACTATCTTTACTTATTACTGTTTACAAGACAAATACTAACATGAGGAACAGACTAGCAAATAATCCTGGTATAAAAGACAAATATTAACATGAGAACAGACCAGTAAATAATCATGGTATAAGACAAATAACATAATACACAACTTAGAATGCTAAGCACACAATTGTAGGTAGT
>NC_056734.1:94132922-94212922 GCF_019279795.1 Protopterus annectens
TACACATAGGTTTCACATTGGCCAGGAATTAAATAGAATAATGATCTGATTGATATATATATATATATATATATATATATATATATATATATATATATGTGTGTGTGTGTGTGTGTGTGTGTGTGTATTTGTGTTCCTATCTATAGCAGATGTGACATACGTACAGACACAATGAGTCATGCTAACATGGCATATGCAAAAAGGCATACAAATCATGGTTCTAGTTAAGTGCAGTTCATCCTCTGACAAATGGGTTGTGTTTCTGAATGTAATGATGTACATCAGTATGCCTAGTATGCTTTTCTCTGTATATTACAAATGTATATGAAGTCCAAGCAAGACATGGGCAAAATAAATGTCCATGTCAACAGCATGAAGTGAAGACATCAGCTAATGGACAAATATAGCAATTGTCAGGCATTTGTGTTAATGTAAGGAATGATATGACATGTGTCCTTCATGGTGTAAGTGCCACACCCCACATGCTGACTTGAAGGAGTATATTAAAGGACAGATATTAATGCAGTATATTGTAAATGATATAGAGCCCTGAAGTGAGCCTTGTGAAGAGAAATATTAAGAAGCATATGACAGTACAGTAACATACAACACACACAGGTGAAGCATTAATGTGTATTACTAAGTGACTTACTGTAGCATTACATTGCATTTGCACCAAATATATGTTAACTTGTTTCTGACAAATGTTGTTATCCTTCACTCATAGGTCAATGATGGCATAGCAAGGACATTGACAAAGCCAACATTATAGAGGATAATTCACTTAAGTCCTGACCAACAAAAAGAAATGACAATAAATATCTCATGACATTCAGTATAAGTTTTTTTTACCAAATATGACACATCTATTGCATCATTATACTGGGCATTCTCACAAGGAATTACAACAAAGACGACCATAATTTAAATTAAACAACACAAACACACAGGAAAGTCTCATAACACAAGCCCATTCACACTTTCTGATAATTTTACAGCATGCCACACATTAAGAAATGTTATATAAGCCCTCATGTCCTATAAAGCTCTAGAGCATTACCAAAATAAATACAGTAACCCATAAATGTGTGTATGAAGACATGCAATAAAGAGGATTATTATTTACAAAATAACAGCTATGAGCAATCACTGACATTCTCAACATTTGCATCTTGTCATGATTGAACACATGTCAGGGCAGATCTGAGATAGATGTATATCAATCACTGATGCCGCAGAAAGAGACGTATTGGTTGCATCATGAAGACCATCCTTGAAAGGATTACAACAGTCTCCTATCATAACAAGTATGGAACTCATAACTTGGACTGCGAGACCTTAAAAATGTGGCCCTTTGACTGTGCCACAACTACCTTCTTTACCTGAGTCAGTCCTGTCTGACACAGTTATGAGGCAGACAGATGTTGCCAGATTCAAACCCCTGCTTAGCATACTATACACTCTTCAAAGCTGTGTATTGGCTGTGTCTGCTTTAAGAGATATTAATGGAGCTTTTCAACCATAACAGAATTTAAGGTGTGAAGTAATAAAGGACTTTTGATGTTAAAATTACAGAATAAAAACTTATAGAGTGATGAAAAAGAGGTAGCTATGTTAATGTACACACAAATGTGAACAGTATAATATCAGTGTTGCTTGACCAAGCCAGTCTTTCCTGTGCACTTTTTTATGTACACATCCAGTCACAGACACAAACCACATGCTATATATGTGGCTATGCTATATAAGGCTGTACTAACTGCATGTACCACTGGTGCAATCACAACACAATAATCCCAGAACACCTGTTTCACTGCTCTGAAATCCCAAAATTTGTTGAAAGTTGCCTGTCCAACATAAAAAAATGGATAGAAATATCATGATGCAATGAGGTTTGTGTCACATCACTTCATTCACACAATGTTGTCCTTTGCTGGAATTAAACAGCTACCTAGATAAGTCCACAGGCTAACAAAATTTGCATAAATATTACATGCCACAGTGGAAGTCTTAACACAACTGTGAAACTCCACCTATATGAAGTCATCATATCATATGACTGTGTTGCAAACCAGTTGTTTGAGGTAAGTGTGTTGCAGGGAAGATTTTTGTGATAAAAGTCTGGGAGGAGCCCTCTCCCACTGTAAATGTTTTTCCTTAGTGTGGCTGGACATAGCGCATCAGTTGTTGAAGCTATATTACATGACTCTATAGCCATACACACAAGTTCACCACTGTTGGACTTGAGCATCCTTCCTATTTATTTGCACAATCTAGAGAACACAGTATCAATTGCAAGTGCCACAGGAGAGGTCTAACTTTAAATGTGTGAAAAATACACATTTGTAAGGATTACCACACCAGTGATTTCCACAGAAGCTAGTCTGCATCACAGATTTGGGGGAAAAGGCCCATGTCTTGACATGCAGAAGTAAAACCAATGTCCTTATCCCAAGTAATTACACAATACTCAGATAATTTATCTATCCTGTCATTTGTGCATTTCTGTGACTGGTATATACCTGTTTCTTAGTATGGTATTTTGATAGCAATCATGATTGTGAAACAGTTGATTGACAGCCAATCATTCATGAGTGTCCAGCTTGGGATGACAGTATGCAAACAGTAATAATTTATGCAATTTTCACTTTTATTGTCTCATGACTGGACAATGCACAGCGTAAGTACAACTAGACAAGCCAAAATATGATAGTGCACTGCTGAATACCACTGTTAAGTATGTATGAAAAAGTTCCACACCATTGTACATCAGCAGACATAACTTTACAGAATGATGTGTTCAAGTTAACATCACACTGAAATTCACATATGTTGATCACGACACTTCATTAACACATAAAGAAGTTGTACAATCCAGTCACATACATTTTTTTAATTCTCTCCAGGAAGAGCAAGAAGTTTATTTGTACAGCTGATGGCAAAGTATTAGCACATGTGTAATCATATATTGAGGTGACTGACTTAGAATTGGAGATAGCAGTATTTTATGTTGTCCCATAGCAACTTCTGAGCAAATATTGAGTATAGTCATGCAAACCATTAAGAATCTGATGAAATTCAAAACATATACGTGTTACGTTACGGTTTATGTGTTATGATTTGGATCACAAAGGGGTACGGCAGTGGAAACATGATAATGACATAAGGAGGATAGTGGAGCATTAATAACATATGTAGCACACAGTTTTACACATACTATTAATATGGAAAAACATTACATAATTATATGATATACTTCTAGATTTGAACGTTTGACAATATAAAATAAAAATGTTCAGACTGAAGGATTATCTTAGCTCACCACATAGGAAGTCATACTTTCTTAAGTTAAATCATACATTTGAAGGGACTGTGACAACACATTGAAGCAATGGAAAATGTAGGCATCAGGTTTCATCCCAGTGATGACAACCAACATCCCATAGTGTGTATATTACACCCAGCAGTCTAATAAATATGTTCCAGTAATTGTCTCACAATGCTACTTTCAGTCTGTATTTTTAGAGGGCAGTGTGGCTAACTAAGCACATTTATATGATATGAACCATACTAGTGCAGTTGAAATTAAAATCTTCAGCTTTTGCCTTAAGTAGTGAAATGTCATTTAATAGCAATCAGCAGTGATTTTCAATGCAAGCTCCACACAAGAGCCGAGGACAAAAATATGGGGAAAAGAGACTGGAAGACAGGGATAGAGTCAGAGGAAGAGTTTTGCTTATGGGCCATTTCTGCACATGTTTGTGTTGTATAACTCTAATGTTTGTCATCATAATTACCGTGTCATGATCTGTACAAAAAAATATTCAGAATAGGGAGCAAGCAAATAAATATAGTAGCAAGATAAGGGTGTGTTAGAAGATGTTGCCAACAGTTACACACAAAAAACCCATTCAATAACCCTTTCACATACTTCTGGATTTGAAACTTCAGAATATAAAATATACAATAAGCAATCTGAAGACCTGAACATTATCTAAGCACACTTCATATGAAGTCCTAATTCACAAATTTAGAATATGGCAACAGACTGAAGCAAAGGAGAATGAATGCATTAGTTCTCAATGCAGTCATGACAATTGTAAAATTTCATAATTTGTTCATTACATCTAGTAGCCAAATAACTATCAGCTTGTCTTTACATAGCACAGCGTGTTTAAACACAGCAGCATGAAGGGCATCAGAATAATGGGGCTGAATGCAAAAACTCAAACGATTTTGCTATTAGCTGTGTAATGCCATTTCCCATAAGTTACAGGTTGTTCTGGTAACAAAATAACTTCAGACAACAAAGTTCAGTATTGAAGAATAGTCTTGTTTACTGAACAGAACACATGTATGTGGGAGACTAGGCAATCAAGGTCCTGTCTTTTATATTATTTTTGATTAAACGCACCAATATAGTAAGTATTATGATACAGCTATTGAACAATTAGAAATAAACACCTTTACATAATTTTTGTTAAGGATCTCCTGATTCTCTATCCGTACCTATTCATATTAGGTATAGTGTCTTTTGGCTTTTCCCGATTAGGGGTCGCCACAGCGGAACTCTGGTCCACTAATGATTGGCAGTAGAGTTTTACGTGCTGGCTTACCAGGCCTAACGCACAACCTTCAACGAAGGAACGCCTATTCACGCATGTCGTCACACAGAAGACACTGTAACTGAGAATCGAACGGGCAACGTCTAACTGTGAGGCAACAATGCTACCGCAGCACCACCACCACAGTCACCTTTTCATATTAGGTACACGTCCCAAATTCCACATCAAAACATTCTACACTGGCCATGCTGACGACACTTTCATGTTGGCAGGAAATAAATCATCAGAAGCAAACTAAAACTAACAGGGATGCACTCTAAAATGAAAGGTACTTCAAAATAGAATATTCACTAAACATTTTTCTCTTTTCTTACACATCTCCCTTCACATTCCCCCATCTGATGCAATGAAACATCTCCTGATTCATATATTTTTTATGACTGGACAATGGCAAGCCTTCAGATGAGTAAACACTTTTTCACTTGCTATCAGACATTCTTCATACAGTTTTTTCTGTGCTTGGCATGTACAATGTTTATGCAATCGTTTTGCAAAATGGTTTTATTGGCTATGAAAACATGGCTATGTCTTGATGGAATAAAAAGAAATTTTGAATAACTTTCAATAGCTACACGTTCCCCCTCACAGAGGTTGACATATAATTGGCTAAAATCTTGCAATATTTTATCAGCATTATTCTCCTCACTATAACTCCTAACTAATGTAGTTAGTGGCAATATTTCTATTCCATTTCTAGTTTGGACATTTGGCATTTTTTTCTGGATTCTAGAAGCTTCATAATCAACATTTTTTAATTATGGCAAATAACATTAATACGTTCAAAATACATTCTCCCCAGCCAGAAAACAAGTTAGTTAACCCTGCCCACTAAGATCTATCAGCTTCCTCAGCATGTGATATTTCAGCAACTTTCTGTATGATTTCTAGATGACTGCAGATAGAATCTGCATTATATCTAATAGAATAACGAATAACACTCCTTTTTTGATGAGTGCATGTGCCATCCTTGGAAAATTCTGTTTTGCAGCACTACACTGCACATTGCAGTCATTTCAATTGTCATTTGATTTATTGATTCAAAAGTAGAATTACTAAAGATTTCTAATAATTTAAACATTTTTTATAACTCCATATGGATTTCACTGCCCCATGCAAAGGTATAATTCCTGGTTCAGAAATAATTCCATCACACATTCCATGTGTGCTAGTCCTTTAAATCCAATCTTTTGTACAGCGCGATGATTAACTCAAGAAACATCTATCTTACCAGCTGGGTTTGGAATGTCTTCTGTTTCCCTCTTACAATGAACACTGCGATTTGTTCCACTAGGCAAAGTTTCTGTATGTCATATAGCTGGAATAACACAACCTACTGTATATAACAATAACCCAACCAGTCTGTTGGTAATGAGGGATGTGGCTGATCTTCACAAATGTAATACAATTTGGGCAGTGCTGCCATATCCAAATCTCTAATCCCATCATATATTTATTTTTGAGTGAAATTTCAACTACTCCATCCAACAAAAAAAGTTCAATTTTTAGCGTAACAAGTATGTCCCCTAATAATCATTAATAACTGCAGTAGAATTGCTAAACATGGGGTAGAATTATGTTTAGCTTTTCAATTCTTAGTCAAAAAAAAAAATAGTATGAAATACTGACCCAGCATCCACATCAGTCACTGGTATTAGAATTAATGGAATATCTCCATGCTGTGCAGTAGGAATATGTGTCAATACCCAATAGTCATTAGTATTCAGGGTTTGTACATAGGCATATAAGGCACAGAAAAAGCATTGAATTTATGATGGCAGTCTGGGGTTCTTGACTCAATTCTAACCAAGCATCTATCTCTGTTTTCTGTAATATACTTATCTCTGATAAGAAAATGTTCAGAGAAATGTTCAGTACTTACAGTTCCGATGGCTTCAGATGATGTACTTACAGCTATAGACAAATGGAAGAAACACAGTACAATAATAAGAATCTCAATCACTATACCAGTAATAAGCCCAAACTGAGCAGGCTGGGGCTGAAGACTGTTCTCAATAAACTGAAGACATCAATGCTGAGTCATTATTTTGTATTTCCAAACATAATCTATTTTAAAGTTTCTGTTTGTGATTCTACAACTGGTACTCAATCACTTGATCTACTGTCTAGTTCATTGTTCATAAAATGTAATGTACTTTAATCATTTATTCTTGATTCTGGTAGTGAAAATATTGTTGAAGTTGAAGAAAAAGAAGAAGAATCTCTTAAGTTTTATCTCTGACCAAGATGACATTAACGGATCAAAGGATTTAACTTCTGGGCATGACCATTATGGTGTTGTTGAAAAGTCTTTAGATTTAATTTCCGAATGCAATGATTTCTCTGGTTTTTCATCTGGTACTATTTGTGATTGGTCTGGTGGTATCAAAATGGATGATGCTGATGGCATGTCATCTACATTTATCACAAGGGAAGGCCTTCCTGATGTGCCTCACATAAATCCAAGTGAGAAGTCCTTTGCATCTGAGGGCAGTGGTGGTGGTAAACAAAACCAAGTGGGGTCCTTTCCATCATGGAGATAAGGTATTTCATATTGAAAGATTGGATAAATGCAGTCAGTCACCACTGGCAGCTGTTGGGTTTGCAAGACAGTGTTATGGTGATGCTGTAAAACAGAACAAACTGACTTGCAATACAAAAAAAGAAGATTCAACATTTTGTAAGTGCAAATTCTTGGGTAAGGGTGTGTCAGGCATTCTCATAGATCCTCCCATACAAATTTCATATGGGATAACTTTCTAGTAGTACTCCTCACATTTCATGCACTAAATAGGACTAAGGCAAAGCCTATGGCCACTTACGGCCAGTTTCCTGACACAGTTGCTAATCTTACTTTCACTGTTTGATTTGCTCATTCTACATTCCCTGATGCTTGTGGTCTGTGCGGGCAATGGCACTGCATTTTCATGTTTATTGTTTTACTGATCTGACATATTACTTGGCTTGCAAAATGTTTCCCTTGATCAGATTGGACACAGCAAGGTACACCAAATCTAGGGAATCAGTTCACAAAGCAATTCAATTTCTTAGCTACTGTTATGACATTGTTCTTGGCACAAGGGTATGCTGCTATACATCCAAAAAAAAAATCAACAATTATAAGCCGGTTTGTGATTGTGGGAGCTCAATGAAGTCCCACTGAACTCAACAGAATGGTCCCCATGGCTTTTTGATACATGACTGTGTGTGGACCGTACACTTTTTATAGCATAATACTTTAAACACATTTTGTAGTTATTTACAAAATGCTGGGTGACTTCTGAAATGTGATGGGCATATAAATAATTCAATATTTGTTTTATTGATCCATTTTTTCTCTAAATGAAAAGGCAAATGATAAGCTTTAAGTAAATGAGTTAGAAAATTTTGCAGGGCCTCTGTAAAGAAACAAGTATGTTAGTTTCATGAAGTTGCTGTAAAAATGAAGCATGAACAGGATAAGACAATGCATTTTGTCTGCCCCCCCCCCCCCCCATGTCTACAAAACAGTTACCCCTTGAAATAGGAGTCTTCAATTTTATGTACAGGACTCTTCACCACCACAATCTCCCTTGGTAACAGTAATGTATTTAATAATATATGAGCAAAAACAGCATTTTTAATGACTGTCCCTGCTGAAGTTAAATACCCCTCTTCTCTCTGAAGTGTTCCAAAATTATGAACCATAATGTAAATCTGTAAAAATCATCAGTGTTTTGTTCTTTGCTAATTTGCAAACTTCAGTAATAGCTACAAGTTCAGTTGTTTCAGCAGACACATTTCCATTCAATTGTCCTGTCAGTAAAACACTGCCCTGGGTAAACACAGAAAAGGAAGTGAATTGGAATTTATTAATTGAACCTCTTTTAGATCAGGCCTAAAAACAACACATAGTTTACAACAAAGGCGCAATCATAAGGTTCTCTTTCATCCACTGTAGGAACTGAAGAAGAAGAATTAAGAGTTCGACATCTCACAATCTTTAAAGATGGATTGTTAAGTAAAGACAGTTTGTATTTAGACTAATGTGCAGCTGATAAATATTGTCTTAGTTTTTAGTAACAATACTTCTGTGGAATGCGGAACTGCCATATAGTTAGGGGAGCCACCATTTCTACCACATAAGCTGTCGCAGACACCACCTTAAGGCAGTGGGGGAGAGTTGCTGCTACAGGATCAAGATTTGTACTAAAATAAGCAATGGGTCTAAAACCATAATTTCTACATCATGCCAACTAAAAGAAGCAATGGGTCTAAAACCATAATTTCTACATCATGCCAATAATCCAAATGCCACTTTATTTCTTTCACAACAGAATAAGAAAAAAAAATATTTTTGAGTTGTCTGGTAAACTGAGAGCAGGAGGATTTAAAAGTAAAGTTTTTAATTGACAAAAACTTGCTTATGACGATCTTGCCAGAGCAGAGGTTCAGGAGTGTCTTCCTTTAATAATTCTAACAATATTTTTACTACTTCTGCATAATTTGAGAGCCATTGTCAACAATAACCTGTCAGTCCCAGAAAAGCCCACAGCTGTTTTACCACTGTAGGGCACAGTGCACGTTGTACTGCACTACTGCATGTTGGCAGTATTTGCCTGGAGCCTTCTGGAATAAGATGACCTGAGTATTGAACCTGTATTTTCCATAATATGAATTTGGTTTTATTGACCGTAAATCCCATTTCTGATAATTTAGTTAAAATAAAATTATATCCTGTTTACAGCATTGAAGAGAACTGGATACTAAAAGTAATTCATCTAAATACTGTATTAGGGTAGCTTCACATGGAGATTCAATTGTATATGTTTTTTTTTTCATTTCCCTCAAGAAAAGAGTAGGTGATTTTAAATATACAGCATTTGTGGTCATTTTGTCCATGTATACTGCTGTACCTTGTAAGTAAATGCAAACAGATACTGACTATCTGGGTGTACTGGAATAGAGAATACAGCACAGGAAATGTCTATCCCTGAAAAGGTAGTAGCATTTAGTGGGATAGTACTTAATATTGTGGCGGAGTTAGGAACTACAGCAAAAGTTAGCACTGCTATTGCGTTAACTGCCTGGAAGTTTTGTACAAATCTATGAGTATTTTTGCCTGGTTTCTTAATGCATAAAATAGGTGTGTTTTATGGGCTTTCAGTCAGGACAATTATTTCTTGTTGGAGTAGTACAGAAATAACAGGTTTGATTCCTTTCTTTGCCTCAGTCAACAAAGGACATTGAACTACCATAGGTAGGGACTCACAGAGACTGAAAATTACTATTACAGGCTCTGCATCTCTTATGAGCCCTACTTCATTTTCAGGAGTGGTCTAAAGCTGTGGAGGGACTGTTTCCAGTCCTTTTGAATCAGCGACATCTGGGGCCTGTTTTGCTGTTAGAATAACAAAAAGTGGATCTTCGTATGCACATATATCAGCTGAATACAGTCCAAAGGAGATGGTTCATTAGGATTGTCAAGGAAAACTCCACCTGCAGTACAATAAATGATACATCAGTAGTTTGCACAAAATCTGTACCTAAAAACATTTCCTACAATAAAAGCATATGCAACTTTTAGTGGACTGATTTGGACAGGAATAGCTTTGGTTTCTGGGTAATCCAGAGGAACTCCAGACACTCCAACTCCTCAAACTGTTTTATTGGAAAGTAGGAGATTTTCTGCATTTGCTGTAATACTCATGGATCTAGTTGCGCCTGTGTCAACAAGAAAGGGAAAAAAAGAGCTACATCCTGCAATATCAATAAAATGGCCTTCTTGGTCAACTGGTACCAAGGGAAATGGCTGTGGCTTTTCTTTATGGCTGTCCTAATGATCTAGTGGCTGCCAGGTAGTATTCCAAACTGGAGGTTGCTTTTTTGCCTGATGTGGTGCTTAGGCATGTGGTATATTTGTTTGCATTGAGAGAGACCATTCATTACACCAATGTCCAGTTTGCTCACAGTTAAAGAAATTACTAAGGAGTGCTTTGCACTGTGGTGCTTGTAGTGATGTAGGAGGGTAAAAATGTTGATGATATCGTCCTGGTTTTTGTGGTTGGCAGAATATACATCTACCTCTTACTCCACTGTTCCTTCTCTCCCAACCTTGTGAATCAGCATGACATTGTTGAGGCTGAATGTCTACTAATTTCGTTTGGTGTTTTTTTTTCAACTCTAACTATATTGACTGATATATATCGTGCTTGGTTAACGATTTCATGAATGCCTAAACTTGGCCAGTTCAAGCAAACCTTCTTACTCTATTCCTGTACTGGTGGCAACACACCCTCAACAAAGGATGCTGATAGCCCACTGGCTGCCATTTGTTCTGTAGGTGCTGGATGTCCAGAGAAAGCTTCAAATGCATCTATCATGCATTGCAGATATGCATCAATAGATTCATTTTCTTTCTGTACAATTGCCTTAATACTTGCCCATTTTGGTGTTGGGGGCATGATGTAATGATAGCTTTTAGCAGGTTATCCCTAGCTGCAAGAAATCTGTCATCTCTATGTTTTGGTTTGCCTATGTTAGACTTTCCTCATATTTTCATAAAAATGTCAGGAGGTGCCAATGTTTTTAAAATTGATCTTAAATCTTTGATAGTAGAGTTCTATAATTGTATGCTTTCCACTAATATTTAAGCATATTTGGCTGAGTGTTTCCAGATTGGAAGGAGAGACTCTACAATGGTTTGAAAACCTGCTGCAGTCCATGGACAGACTACCCTTATTGATGGTTCTGCTCCTAGCAGCTGCAGGATTAAGTACTTTTCTCAGTAGGTGCATTTCTGTCCTGGAGATTTATGTTTCAGTAGAAGAATCAGAATTTGATACTTCCTCCATAGGAGGTGGATTCTGGCAATATTCTACTATATCAATAATTATCAGAAATTGTGTAACTAATTGTTTAATTCTTTTCAAAGTATTTGCTTTTGATAGAGCACTTGCATTACTGAATTGTTTTAATTTAATTACATGATTTGTATTTGCCCTGTGTCTATGTTTCTGACAGAACAGTTTTACTTTGCTGGCTATTCTGACTAACATTTGATCTAAGGATGTCTTGACCCGTTTTTGTTTTTGTTGTCTAAACCTTATATAATCAACTGACTCATGGAGCTAGCCTGTAGTACTAAAAGTAACCTGGAATGTATCTGGGAAGTAATTGTTGGTTCAGCAAACTGAGCTTCCACCTGACCCCTTGGAAAAGACTAGATTTTGTACTAGCATTGGTCAAACTGTTATACCTATGAAAGCTGTCACAAGTGAAAAGCATACTATTGATAATATTGAGCCTATGGAATGCAAGAAATAAACTGCCAGAATATTTCAGCTCCGATCTTTGTACACCTGCAAAATTAACTGTTATGTTTTAACTAATGACAGAGTTGAAAGAGATGCTAGACTCTTATTTTTTTTTATTTCTCCAAACCTTTTGGGCTTTTAATACCATGATGAGAATAGACCCCATTCCTAAGTCAAAGTATGATTAAAGTTCATGAAATTAGTATTGTTTCACTATTTGATGTCAGCCAAAAGTGTTCTTCGCAGCACCCGCAACATGCCCAGTAATGGCTCCTTCTGTAATTCATACAGAGTTATATGTATTGGTAGCATAGCTAAATATGATTGTAGACTCTTTTTTATAAGACCCATTGCTCCTACTACCATTGGAACTATCTGGGTATCTTTCTTCCATGTTGCTCTCATTTCTGCTTGAAACTCCTGATATTTTATAACTTTGTGTCTCTCTGTATGCAGGACACTGCAGTCACTGGGTGTGGCAATTTCAATGATCAATGCTATTTTTGTCTTCTTTTCTTGGACCACTGTATCCGCTTTTCTAGCATCTATCTTTAGAACTGTTAGTAATGGGTGATCCCATGTGATGTACACTTCATCATTTTCTACGATCGTTTATGGCTCATGTTTCCAGTGTTTCTCAGCCAATTCAGTGCCATAATGTTTGCACAATCCCCAGTGCAACAGTCTTGCCACATTATTATGCCTTTCAGTATATACACTCCTTATGCCATTAGTATGTCACAACCAGCAGCGAGGTATGCACCTGTTTCCAATTCTCTTACAGTATGGTTACAGTCATGTGGGTAGGGGAAATAGCAAGTTAATAAACCAACAGATTCTCCTCTGCCTGATCGGAAAAAAAGAGGGGACAGCAGCCATTAGACACATTCATAAGACAGTATAAATCTGACAAAGATGAAGGAATAGTGCTAGAAAGCCCTAATGGTACAAACAATTTAATTTTGCCTAAAGATAGAGAAAAAGGAAGAGCCTACACCATTTAAAGAAGTATGTCAGCACTATGGCAGAGCATCCTGCAACAGCAGTAGAAGCAGAAGGAAAGGAGTTAGTTATAGAAAACTACTGCATCCTGAAAGTGCTTGAAAGCAGATAGCAGAAGTGTCATTGCAGCCAGAAAGTGGTCCAGAGCAGGGCTTAGACAAAAGGAGTCATTCACTGAAATAATATATTCCAAGGGCATGTAGCTAGGTAATATGGGAACCGCACAACCTGAGCAGAATCCTCAACTTCTTGTCAAGCTAAAACACAAAGCCCAAGAATGGATAAATTCTAAACAGTAGTTCATATGGCGAAACAAAACCATAAGAAAGACTTCACTGTACTAGTTAAGGATTAAAAAAAATACCTGGTCAGGGTTCTAAACCCATTTCTGTCAGCGTAAAACACAAACCACAAGTAAGGTAAGCTCTAGCCAGCAGCTAAATTTATGCAGGTAAAACTGAAGATAACTCCTTTGCAAAGGGAGAACAATCTAGTGCAGAAAAGGAAACTGAGTGGGTGGTATTCAGTCACACCGAGACAGAGGGAGAGCAATATAAAGAGGAAGGTAAATGAAAGCGTAATATATATATATATTGGCAGATAGGATAACATTCAACAGAACGTCAATGCTATTCTTGTTGAACCAAAATACGGGAACATCAAACAGATGTTCTATGCATCAGGCTCACACAGGAAGAAAAACTGAATAATGTAAATATAATAACTGACACTAAAGAGCATTTGCATGCATTGCCTTTTTTGTGATAGAATTTGGCCATTGAGACTCTACAGCTTGTAATGGTAGTGGTAGTAGGTGAGAGTTGTGACAGACGAGTACCAGCAAGAGTGAAAGGGAAGGTCTACAAGAGGGTAGTGAGACCAGCTATGTTATATGGGTTGGAGACAGTGGCACTGACAAAAAGGCAGGAGTCAGAACTGGATGTGGCAGAGTTAAAGATGTTAAGATTTGCACTGGATGTGATGAGGGTAGACAGAATTAGGAATATGTATGTTAGAGGGTCAGCCCAGGTTGGAAGGTTTGGAGTCAAAGCCAGAGAGGCAAGATTACATTGGTTTGGACATGTGCTGAGGAGGGATGCTGAGTATATTGATAAAAAGATGCTAAGGATGAAGCTGCCAGGTAACAGGAAAAGAGGAAGGCCTAAGATAAGGTTTATGGATGTGGTGATAGAGGACATGCAGGTGGTTGGTGTGACAGAGCAAGATGCAGAGGACAGGAAGAAATGGAAACAGATGATCCGCTGTGGCGACCCCTGACAGGAGCAGCCGAAGGAAGAAGAAGAAGAAGTAGGTGGGAGTAGCTTCTACCTCACAACAGGCCAATGCTGAAGAAACTACAGAAATGGCTGACCTCCAAGTAAGATGGATAAAACTTAAAGGGCACAAAGGGAAGACAACACTTTGAGAAGAGCAAGAGACAACAGAGCTAGGGCTTTAGATGAAGAACATGAACAAAATGTTTCCACTTTTAACTCATAGTTTGAGTTGCCAAATGATTTATTATATAGAGTAGGTAAGGACAAAAAGGGAGTAGTGCATCAGTTACTAGTGCCCATACACTTCAAAACTCTAGTGATGAGGGCAGCAAATAGTCATGTACTACAAAGACACCTAGGAATGGGCAAGACTAAAGGAAGGATCCTATCAAGATTTTACTACCCAAGAACAACAAAAAGAAACTTAGAACTTTTGTGCAGGATGCCCTGAGTGCTGGAAAACATCCCCCTTTGACCAGGTGTTAAAAATCCTTTGACTCCAATGCCCATTACTGAGATGAATTTGAACATATTGCTATAGACAGCATTGGGAAATTGATAAAATCCAAAAATGGATTTCAGTACATTTTTATTAATTTGGATTATGCAGAGAACACTTCCCTATGTAAGGTTAATATTAAATGTACATACATGTACAGCTAGGGAGTTATTGTTACTATTTTCCAGAGTACAGACGTTTAAAGAAATACTGACCATTCTGGGGGGCTTCATTGATTCATTTATTTACATGTTGATTTATTTATTATTCTCTCCTCACATAACTGAGCCTGATGGTTTCTCACATTGCACTGAAGTCAGCCTATGTGGTCTGCTGTAGTGGAATACAGGAATCCCCAGGCACAGCAAGCACTATGTGGCCTACCTATCCCTGCCTGGGAAACTCCAGTCAACTAAGCTGCTCCATGGTAATAGCTTGGTGGTAGACATCTGGCTCACCTGCTTGCTGGTCCTCAGGAGTGGCATACCCTCTCTCCTTGGATGCACCACCGTCCCCTACTATGAGCTATATGTTTCTGTCTGAGGGGAAGTATGCCTCCACACATTGAATTCCCTTGTGATGTGCATATGGTAGTACGGACTTACTAGACCTGAGCATCACAGGGTGAACATGCAGTACTCCTGCTAGCTGTCACCCATGTGTGAGCCAGAGCCACCTCCCTCCCACTCAGGATGGCTGAGTCAGCAAAGGCCACTCACTCCCATCCTCCTCTGCTGTGGAGCTGGCTAGAGGACTCCCATTTTATATCCAGAATAATGCACCACCTCTGCCAGTACTTTAAGGTCAAGCAATTAAATACTTTAGTATAAATTCTCAGACAGATGGATTATTGAATGTTTCAAATTACTTTATTGGGGAAGACAGCTAAAACAGGAACCAGTTAATACCATATATCTTCTCTTTAATTAGAGTAGTATCACAAACTTTAACTATAGAGAAATTGGTTAGGCTTAAAATGGCCCACAAGGACAGCTAGCCTAGTCCTTACCTATGAACCTAAGAACTGCAACAGGGTTCCATCCTTCTGTCTTATTATATAGTAGACATCACCATGGACTGTTAGATATTACCAGAGAAACTTGAGAGGAAGAAAAATACACATTTAAAAGTGCCATAGAACACAATATCAGCTTAGAAGATAGGCGGAAAGTAGTAATGTCTATTGCACAAGAAAACATGGAAAGCACTTAGGACACACAACAAGGAATATACAACAGAAACAGAAGGACCAGAGAATTCACATCTTGAGATCAGGTGTTAGTTTTGTTCCCCTCTGCAGAAAACACATTTTTAGTTAAATATCACAGACTATTTGAAGTAATAGAAAATGTAAGTTATGTGAACTACAAGGTTAAACAGACCAGTAAGACAAGACGAACATAAATATATCTGATTACTGTCTTGAAATCACAGATACATAGCAAATATGGATATGAAAATGTTTAAGTATTAAATATTGTTTATAAAGCTGGCGAAAAGTCTGGACCAGTATAGAGATCCAGTAAGAGGATGTGGGGAAACACTGTTTCGTTGTGTAACATTTTGCTGACAGTTGAAATCTTGGTCAGTATCCTTATACATTTGCTTTACTGGGTTAATGTAAATGGACGCCATTGGTTCATTCCCCTTCCAATGTACATCTCAGATAATTCTTATAAAGTCTTAGCTGAGGCATCTGAATTACTAAACCATCAGATGCAGTTTGACTGTCTGTGTGTTTGTGTGTGTGTTTGTGTTTTGTGTGTGGGAGGAATGTGAGTCATGATTCTATCTCCGTTCATGTGCTGGAGAAAAAATTCTACACAAAAGAAGTGTTGCCTGCAGGAGTATTACAAAATATCACAAGGCAGGAAATGATTTAGCTTTGGCTTTTAGCATATAATATATTATATTATCATTGTAGATAGAATTTTAGCTTTATCTCATCAGCAGAAAAAAATAAGTGCAGCTTTTATAGACGGCTAACATTTTCATATGTACATGGTCAAAACTATATCTGTAGGGAAAAGCAGAGGATCTTTAATTTTAAATCTGACAACTGACAACAGTGTTTGTATAACTATGAAGATGGTGTGTATTAACCTGTCAGACTGACTGCTCCATAGTGCTTTAAGGATTGTATCTCTAATGCTCTTGTGACTTGGCTTGTAGCATATATTTTTAACAGAATCACAGAGTGGTAATGGAAAGGAATAGGAATAAAAATGGAAAGCAACTTTTGTGTGTACGTGTCCCTTATATGCATTTCTGTGAAAGTCTGCTCTTCACTTTTTCTCTTAGAACTGTTCCAAATCTCAAAGTAAGCACTCTGTTTTCCTTCTAAAACCCAGCAGTAGCTAGGATAAGTGTCTTATAAATAAGCACTAATAAACTAAAGCACTACACCCTCTTATACTCCCTTTAAGTACTTGGCTCCCTATTGGTCATTTTTGATCAAGTCAAAAAGTAATTCCTTATACTATTCTGGCATGTCCAAAAGTCAGTTTCAGGTTTACTCTCCAGCCCAGCTGGTGAATATGGGAATCTTGAGGCAATGTTACAACTGCCTTATGTACACAGACCACCCTCTCCTCTTCCCAACAAGCTCAAATATATGTGAGAGATGCAACTATATAGCCAAACTGGAGGCTGAGCTCTCTCAACATAGTACTGGCATGGTCAGTCTGGAGGAGAAGGTAATCACACACACCACAAATCCAGTCTCACATAGACATATCGCAACAGCAAACCAAACACATAAACACACAAAAACATACTCGGAGGCTCTAAATAAAAATCTGCCCAAGCAACAGAGACCTCCAAAGCAGACATCCAAGCAACTGCTACCCCACAACAATACCCACGTATCACATAGTTCACAAAGTCAGTGTGCCACACTGTCACAGCCCTTAAGGCTAAACAACACACCTAATACACTTGTAATAGGTGACTCTATTGTCAGACACACTAACATGCCTCTCACCAGGCTGAACAAGGAGAAGGTCACTGTAAGCTGCCTGTCGGGTGCCAGGATCCACCACATAACACAAGCACTCAGATCACTCCAAAGCAAGTACAAATATGACTCCGTCATTGTCCATGCTGGTGTGAATGACCTGAGATGTACCTCCTTGGATTACATGAAAAGAGACATAGAGGAGCTCTCTGATCATGTGGCCCAGGCCGGTATGACCCTGACCTTGAGTAGCATCTTACCCTCACCAAGAATGATACCACAGTATAAAGACAAAATGATCAATTTCAACAATTGGCTAAAGTATTGGTGTCACTCAAAGGGGATCCAGTGTCTGTCAGCCTGGGATGACATGCTTGACAAGCCACGTTGCTTCGCTAGGGACGGCTTGCACCTGTCACCCCTGGGTTTTCGAATACTGGCCAAGGATCTTGCCACCCCCATAGTGCCTTTTTTAGGCAAGGCTCAAAAGACAAACCCACCTCCTTAGACAACACAAGGAAAAAGAAACTAAGGGTAATCCTGCTCAACGCCAGAAGTCTAAACCTCAAGATGCATGCACTCGAGGCTCTCCTCAGTATGGAGAATATCGATATCTGTGCAGTAACAGAAACCTGGATCACGGCTCCCTAGAGCACCCCAGCACTACCAGCCTATACCTCATACCATGCTTTTCGGCCCCAAAACTCGGACCGAACCACAAGAGGAGGGGGAGTATCCATATTCATCAAATATACCCATACCTCCAGGCTAGTGGCACTGCACAAAGCATCTGAGACCATCCATGTGCAACTAACAGTGGGCAAAACTGCCTTCCAGTTTGTAGCCTGCTACAGACCACCCTCCCAAACTCAGGAACCCCACTCGGCTTTCCTGAAGACACTGGAGAATATGAAGGCCTCTCCAAACACCATTATAGTGGGTGACTTTAACTACCCAAACATAGACTGGGAGCACTACTCAAGCCGCAACACCCTAGCCCAACGGTTCCTAGAATTTATAAACTCAAATGCTATGGAACAACTGGTCACCACTCCCACAAGAGGGGAAAACATATTGGACCTGATCATCACCAACATGGGGACTCTATGTTCCATACCGGAGGTATACCCCTCATTGGTAAGGTCTGACCATAAATTAATCACTATGGACATCCATATCCCATCCCCACCCCCAGCAAAGGAAACCACAGTCAAAAACTTCTCAAAAGCAAACTTCCCACTTTTCAAAACCGAGGTGGAATCCTTCAAAGCCCCAGGGCCAGTGGAAAATACGGCCCAAACCGCAGAATCCTTTACAAACCCATTCTATGGACACCTACAGGAATGCATGGATCATGCTATCCCAAATAAAACCAAGACACACTCCTCCAAAGGCAGGAGACCTGTCTGGTGGACCCCAGCCATAAATAAGCTGTACAACAGAAGGAGGAAACTACTACATGATAGAGCAAAATCCCTGAAAGGGAAGGCAACTCTGATCAGTACTAGCAAGAAACTACAATCCCTCATAAAATCATCTAAGGCTAGCTTCGAAAGAAAAATTGCACAAGACGCTAAAGGTAATCACAAGGCTTTCTTTAGTTATGTCAGAAACCTGGGTGGAAACTCCCAGATATGCTCTGAGTTAGTGCAAAATGACAAAAAATACACTGAACCCACAGACATTGCCAACATCCTGGCAGACAGATTCAGTGCAAACCCCACCTCCCCTCCAAATGAGCAAATGACTATCCCAACAGAGTGTAGCCTCCCTGATATCACAGATGCACAGGTGAGAGCTGCCCTCTCCAAAGCAAAAAACACAGCATCAATGGGACCGGACGGTGTCCCGGGCTGCGTTTTACATGAGCTCCAAGAAGAACTGAACCCTCACTTAAAATCACTGTTCAGTCTTAGCCTTACAACAGGATATGTACCCAAAGAATGGCGTACAGCAACAGTGGTCCCACTCCATAAAGGTGGTGCCACAACGGACCCTGGAAACTATCGCCCTATAAGCCTAACTAGCCTGGTCTGCAAAGCTATGGAGCGTATCATCATGGAACTCATAAACAAAGACATTGGAAACCTCCGAACACTGTATCCTACCCAATTCAGCTTTGTTAATGGCAGATCTTGCCTCTTGAACCTGGTCAATTTCTTTGAAACAGTCACCAAGGCCATAGACGAAGGGAAGGTAGTCCACACAGTATTCAGAAAACATGAGCCAGCACATACGGTTCCATCGAACCAACTTTATTAATGTCATGATTCCTTAATAAAGGAATCATAAAAATAAACAGCATACCGGTTTCGGCCATAACATAGCCTTTCTCAATGCAGTACAAAAAAGAAGAATAATGAGGAAACCCGACCCCTGGTGGACCATCCTTATATACTCCTTATTTAAAGGGGTACAAAATCTGTATATAATGGACAAATACATTGGAGCAAAACAGTACATAAATCACATCATAGTCCACACAGCCTACCTTGACCTTGCAAAAGCCTTCGACACAATACCCCACTCGGGCATCATAAATAAGCTCACCAGCTTAAATATCAACCCCTATGTCACAAGATGGGTTGCAAACTGGCTTAGGGATAGAGCCCACATGGTCAGAATTGCAGGTGCCATGTCAGACTCTAAACCAGTTACAAGTGGCGTCCCACAAGGCTCAGTCCTGGGACCTCTCTTGTTCGGTATATATTTCTCTGAGGTACAGGCTAACACAGGAGGACTATGGCTGACAAAGTTTGCAGATGACTGCAAACTGGGGGCCATAATCGACTCACCTGCTGACACAAGCATCCTCCAAAAAGGTCTCACAGAGACGGATAACTGGTGCCAGAGCCATGGCCTAAAGCTAAATGCCAAAATGTACATAGTCATCCCCTTTGGGAAAAACAAAGTGCCCACAAATTACAACATAGGTGGTAATCCATTAAGTACAGAAGAAGTAATTAGGGATTTGGGGACCCAAGTAGATTGCAATCTCTCCTTTGACAATCACATTGCCAAAGTGGTTAGAAAGACATTCTATATAGCCCACCTTATCACGAAGGGGTTCACATCTAGATCAAGAGAGGTCATTGTGCCCCTCTACTCATCACTCATCAGGCCCATAATTGAATACAGTGCCCCATTTGGGATGTACCTTACCCAACACCTGCTACAACTAGAAAGACCCCAAAAGTACCTCACCAAGAGGATCAAGGGACTCAAACAGATGCCCTATGCAGTTAGGCTAAAGAAACTCCAGCTCTACTCAGTTGCTTACCGCCTACTTAGAGGCGATCTGTGCCTGACGTATAAAGCCATGTCCAACCCAGAATTAATGGACATGCTCCACCTCAAGAAATCCAAATCCACCAGAACTACATGCTCCAGTGACTTAAACCTCAGCACAGAAATAAATAGAACATGCTGGAGGGACAGATTCATATCCCAGAGGCTCCCCTCACCCTGGAACAAAATCCCAATCCATGTCAGACACAGCCCCTCAATGACCCTCTTCAAGAAGAATCTTGACGTTTGGATGGGAGATCGTAAATTTACCCCTGGGATCTCTTCTGTGTCACTGCTAGACAGAGGCATGGTAAACTAACCTTAAATGGGCTATCTTCTGTGACCTACTATACAGAGACACAGTCAACTAATCTAAGAAGGGTGGCAAAAGCCAAACACACTCTAGCTAGGCTTGTAAATGCCCTAGGGCAGATAGCCTAGTATCAACCTATGAACCTATGAACATGTATCTGCTTCCATGTCTGCATCTGTTCATACAATGATGAATTACCTCAGTAAATTTGTCTATGTGCTTTGGTACTTACGTATTATCGCAACCACCAGGTTTTAAATGGCTCATTCTGCAGTTGTGCATGGCTGTACTTTTTAATACACAAAACGAGGAACTTTCATAGTGAGGTACACGAGTGGCATGTTTTAAATGCCCCTCACACCTAAATTGTCTGCTGGCAGTACTTTAAAATAGGCAAGCTGTGAATTTGTTCTGGTGTGAAGGCGTAATACAAACTGTCACAATCTGTTTCCGCTCACCAAAGTGCGTGGATGCAAGTTCACTTGTAATTCAAGTATAAACTATAGTATAGCCTGATACTGAAGCATAAGCAGTCACACTATCCAAAGGGTGATACATGTATGTAGAGTGCAAAAGAGCCACATACTCTTGGAAAAAATCAGCACAGACAAAACAGATGTTTGTGAATGCAATATCACTGGGTTAAAACACATTGCTGTGAAATTTCATTTAGGTGATGACATAAACAAATCCATAGGATTCCATACCCAAACCAAACGTTTCATAGTCACTCCAATCCAGGATTGTGCCTGAGACATGTTTTAAATAAAGTAATCCAATGCAATATGATTTCAACACATTATTTGGAAAAGAAGTGCCTCTCCTCTTGAAGTTGCCCTCATTGACAGGAGGTGATCTGTTTTCATCAAATGTGCTGGAGTCATTTAACAATTAGACACAGTAACATGATATGACCCCGCTAACAATGCTTCTGTTCCATGCCCATATATTACAAAGTCTGTCTCTAATATTAAGGGGTGATTGCCAAATATCTCGACCATGCAGAACGAGTCATTTATAACTTGGTGGTTGCGATAATAAGTAAGTATATTATATCGAATACATGCATGCCCATTCCTTTATAATAAATTATATATGTGTATAGATTTACTCTTTTAATAGCTGTTAACTGGGTAAATGCAAAACAGCATATGTGGGGGTTATAGAACAAATATTGAGCTGAGCCAGATATGGAAATAATTTACATAAGGAAAGCTGGTGGTAGAATGCAAAGTCTAGGAAGTCATCAGAAGAAATAAGGAGTGGAGGAAAAAAGTGGGGGATAGAAAACATGGACCAGACAAGAAGGAATTCTGGTTAGCTAACAAAGAGGCTAAGAGAACAGTCACAGAAAGGCATCAGAGGTATTCTACCAGATTCTGGAAAGTGGATCAATAGACCTCATAAAGAAACTCTGTCAGATTGCAAGGCAAAGACATAAAGATAAAAAAGATAGTCATCAGACATCTTTCATAAGGGATGCCAGTGACAACCTGCTCAGCTGTCCACAGGACATCAAAGGCAGATGGAAGGAGTACTTCTGGCAGCTTCTGACTGAAGGAAATCGCACAGAAGCTGTACTGCCCCAGACAAAGCCTACAATGAAGAAGAACAGCATACCACAGACGAGATAAGAATGGCACTAAGGAAAATGAAGTCAGGGAAAGCAGCAGACTCAGGTGAGGTTACAACAGATATAATCAAGATGTTGGGTGTGTCAGGGAGAAATGGCACCACAGGGTGTTCACAGCAGTCTGGAGCAGTATGAAGAGAAATGCATATCCTAGATGACTGGAGAATAAGCATTCAAGCGCTAGTGTACAAGAACAAAGAGGCATTCAAAAATGGGGGCAGTATAGGGGCATCAGATTTCTGTCACAATGTGTGAAAGTACTGAGATAGTGATTGATAAATGAATACAAAGCACAGCAGAAAGTAGGTTAGGAAAGGAGCAGTTTAGATGTAGCACAACTGACCCAATATTTGCAGTGAGACAGATAGTTAAGAAGAAGCTAGTAATGAGGAAAGAATCCAACTGGACATTCCAAAACTTGGACAGAGTCCCAAGAAAGCTGACTTGGAAAGTCCAACAATGGTTTCATGTCCTGGAAACACAGGCAGAATTAATGCAAGCTATGTACAAGGACCTAAAGACACAAATATGAATGGTGTTCCGACTCACAGAGGGGTTACCAATGGGAGTTGGTGTGCATCAGGGTTCAGCTCTAAGTCCACTGCTTTTCATAGTGGTGATGGGCTATATTAGCAAATAGGTCAGATGGGCAGATCAACAAAGCAATTATATTCAGATGATGCGGCATTATAAGCAGGCTGTGAACAAGTACTTCAGCAAATGACAGGGAAATGGAATGCAAAACTGAAGGCACACAGACTGAAATTGAGAACAGATAAGAAAGTTTTCATGTCAGCAAATGTGGAAAGCAGAAGCAGCCTGAAAACTGAGATGGAAGGGAAAATAGAAGAACAGGTAAAAGTATTTGGGATGGCTGGCAGAGGAGAAGTAAAGTCTGAATGAAAAGGTCAAAGTTAGAATCAGAGAGGATGCAACCAAATGGCACAGAATTTCAGGGGTAGTATGTGATAGATAAATGCCCAAGAAACTGAAAAGTAGTGTGACTAATGCTACTGTATGATACAGAACATTGCAGATGAGGAAACTAGAGGAGATGAAGTAACAGAGATGGTGGTAGGATGCACACTGTGGGACAGAGGAAGAAATGATTACATCAGAGCAGATGCCCAAGTAGCTCCAATTGAAGAGAAGCTCAAAGAAAACATAATATGGTGGTCTGGGCATGTATACAGGAAAGCAGAAGACAATCTGTTGAAGACGATTTGGAACATATAGGACGAAGGCAAGAGAAAACAAGGATGTCCAGCAGAGAGATAGATGGGTTGTATGACAGAAGACCTGTAACAGTTGGGCATCACTGTCAAAGAAGGTAGGAGAGTGGCAATGAATCAAGAAAAATGGCATCTGGGACTTTCTGAGATAGCTGCAAACTGACTAACAGCTACACCATCATTCCCAGTGTAAAAAAAGAAATTGGAAGACAAGAGCCATAAATTTTGTCACTTTTAGTAAATTTTATTACTGGCTAGTAAGTGGACTGCCTGGATGCCAGCAAAGAAGAAACCAACCAAGGCTGAAATAAAATCTGCTAGAAAAGGTGAAAAAAGACACTGACTGGGAAGAATCCTACAGCTGTTCAGCAAAAAGCAGTTCAAGCTCCATCTTTGGTGCAAGAAATGGTTTCCATTTATCTAGAAGAAAAAAATGTCAAATGTGCTCAAAGCTGATAAAACTAAATGAAATACTAAAGGTGTAAATCAACTCAAATTACAAAAGGCTAGGAAAAATGTAAGACACTCTAAACACATATTCAGATGAGCTAATAAAACTGCAAAAATCAGAGCTTGAAAAGAAAAAAGGTCTGGGAGAGTATAAGAGATGGAAGAATTAGAGGTCAGAGCACATAGGGAAAAATCTGAGATTTTTCTGCTGTACATCCAAAAATAAGTATAAGTGAGTCAACCACCACGGTCCAGCCAAATAAATGTCCAGAAGATATGTAAAACAGCAAACAGTTTATTGGAAAAAGGTTAGCGCTTTCGCGGGGTTACCGCTTCATCAGACCAAATACAAAATGAAAGTAAAAATCACATATTTTTAAAAAACTACTCAGCCAGTCAGTAAGAAACAATTAAAACTGAACTAATTAAATTATTATAAACATAATACAAGCAGAAGGTTATAATTCAAAATGGAAAAGTAAGATGATTTTGGATGCATATCCTTAAGGATCTTAAAGATTTACTCTTTTCCTGGATTTTTGGTATTTTTTTTCTCAGATTGTATGCACTGAACATTTCAAGTGTTGACATTTCAATAAATACATAACCATTAGGAAATTTTGAAAGTTAGAAGCCTTGCATCGTGTACATGTTTAATGGTTAATCTTTCATTCTGAACCTCAACCACAGAGAAATTACAAAACAATACCTGAAATAATTATTAATACTTTGTGAGCCATAAAGACTAATAAAAATTGTAAACAAAGTAATTCAGCAGAAACTCACAGTTACAGCACTGCTACCATAATATATTATCCAGATGAGACACAAAACCATTTTTTATTGTAAAATGCATACTGTCCGAACTCAATACTATTGTAAAATACACATAATTAACTTAAATTATCTCATAATGTATACAAGTTATAATATTATAATAGCAAGATATGTATTCCTACTGACATGTTGTTGCTAATAAATTCCTTTCAAGATATATGCATTTTGACATATTAACTGAAATATGAACACTTTATCAATATGCATGCTGCATCATAGGAACAACAGAGAATGACTCTCAAACTGTCCAAATTACAGCACATGTCATTGACAAGATGGTCCTTCATAATCTAATCATTCAGCCAGTATCATGCAGTAGCTTTAAAATGTGTTAGTGTAACCAGTACACTGCTCTCTCTCTGTATATGTATATGTATATGTGTATATATATATATATATATATATATATATATATATATATATATATATACATATATATATATATATGTGTGTGTGTGTGTGTGTGTGTGAACAGAAGCACTTTACTATGTTGAAATACTGAAATCTTGAATTTCAGTATCTCGAGATGATAGTGCCAAAAGTGTAGTTGAGCAAAACTGCACTTGATAGAATTTGAAGTCTCGAATTTGTGGTTGTGGTGGCACAGTACGTGGGATTTGATGTGTTTGTAAGGTGCAGCGTGCTGTAGGATATGGTTTGCCTGCCGTTGTGTGGATATATGTGGATATTCAGGTAAGGGTTTTGTGTAAGGATTTGAGTGTATGTGAGTGTGCTGGGAAGTTTTAGGTGTAGGTTAGGGTAGGAAGGTTAGAGTGTGAGTGTGTAAGTGTTGAAAATGGTCATGTTTTTATGTATGTGGTGTGTGTTTGTGCAAGGGGAATATAGCGTATGTAGTGGTGGGTTTAGTGTCTTTGTCTTTTTAGTGTGACCTTGGAGTTAGCGTATATAAGTAACGGGAGTGTGGGGGGGGTGCAGCCCCACACATGGAGGTGCAGGGGGGCTTGTCCCCCTGCTGATATGTAGGGTAGGTGTGTGTATTTCTGTTGTTGTGTTTGTGTGTGTTTTGTTAGTTTGTTGTAGTGTGGGGAGGAAGGTGTATGTATGTTTGTGTTGTGGAGAGTGTATTTAAAAGTCGCGATTTTGAGTTTCGCGCTTTTGGGGTTTCGATATTGTGAATGTTCGGCTTTATAGTCTTGAGATACTGAAATTCGAGATTTCAGTACTTTGAGATTATAACGTGAATCCATGTGAACACATAGAATATTTATATAACTGCAGACATGACAATCTTTAATGATTGTGTGTATTTGTGTGTGGAATTATAGATAAGCTCACTAAACTAGGTATAAATCCTTATGTCACAAGATGGGTTGCCAACTGGCTCACGGACAGAACCCACACTGTGAAAGTAGCGGATTCCAAATCCGACATCAGACCAGTGATAAGTGGAGTACCACAGGGTTCAGTCCTGGGTCCTCTCCTGTTTGGTATCTACTTCTCTGAAGTGCAGGCCAACACAGAAGGTCTTTGGCTAGCAAAGTTTGCAGATGACTGCAAACTAGGAGCCATAAGCCAAACTCCTAATGATGTGGACAAACTACAAAAGGGCCTCACTGAGACATATACCTGGTGTCAAAGCCATGGCCTGAAGCTCAATGCCAAAAAGTGCATTGTCATCCCCTTTGGTAAAAACTCTGTACCCAAGAAGTACCACATAACTGGTAGTCTACTTAATGCCGAAAATGTGATAAGAGACCTTGGGACACAGGTGGACAGTAGTCTCTCCTTTGATAATCACATCGCCACAGCGGTCAGGAAATCCTTCTATGTGGTTCATCTCACCACAAAAGGATTCTCATCCAGAAAAAAAGAGGTCATTGTTCCCCTCTACTCATCACTCATTAGACCCATTATAGAGTACAACGCCCCTTTTGGTATGTACCTCACAAGACATCTACAACAACTGGAAAGACCACAGAAATACCTCACAAATAGGATTACTGGCCTCAAACAGATGACCTATGCAGACCACCTCAAAAAACTACAGCTTTACTCCATCGCATATCGCCTACTCAGGGGTGATCTCTGCCTAACATACAAAGCTATGTCAAACCCAGAGCTGTTGGACATGCTCCATTTAAAGAAATCCCAATCCCTCTGAGCTACACGCTCTAGGGACCTAAACCTTGTCACCACAATAAACAGAACATGCTGGAGGGGTAGATTCCTGTCCCAGAAACTTCCCATACTCTGGAACAGACTACCTATCTATGTCAAAGAGAGCTCCTCATTAGCACTCTTCAAGAAAAATCTTGATGATTGGATGGGAAATGGGAAATTCACCCCGGGATCACTTCTGTGGCTCTGCTTGACAGGGGCACAGGAAAATAATTTTCTTGGGTGCCGAAAGCCAGGGTACATTTTTTGGCTAGACTTGTATGGGCCCTAGGGCCGATAACCTAGTACCTACCTATGAACCTATGAACCTATGATTTAAGTATTGTCAGAAGACACTCCACACACACACACACACACACACACACACACACACACACACACACACACACACACACACACACACACACACACACACACATACACCCCCACACATGCACACACATACACACACATGCACACATTGCCCATTTTTTCGTAGGTTGCCTCAGGAGGAAATGTAACTTCATCAGTCATGATAATATAATAGAAATATGAAAGAATTTTTTCATGTAAGTTGAGAAACAAACACTAACTCCTCCAGTACCACAAAATGGGTTGCGAACTTACCTTAAAGATGGTGGCAGCATAACTCAGTATGACTCCTGTCAGAATTCAAATCTGTAATGAAAAGTCTAGAATTTTTTTAAAGCCATATATTTTCTATCATGAAAAGAAGGAAGAAGAAGTGGTCCAATAAATTTTCAATGAGTCTTCTCAGCATGGTAATTTTATTCTTTTGAAAAGGTGTCTGCTGTGAAAACAAATGTGGCTGAATACAAAAAATCTTCATCAGCATGCAGCCCTAAATGAGTGAAGTATGTTCTGAGCTAATGGAACTTAGAAAGGGAAATACTGAAAACACAACTTAAATGCAGACATTGAAACTGACAAAGCTTATGAAGACATTATTAAACAAATAATAAAACAGATTATCTTGAGAATATATAGAAGGTAGAATAAAAGAATCCTTGGATACCTGAAAGAATAAGACATAATGAATGTTTGCCATTCAAAAATAAATAATTCTAGATATGGTATATTTCTGAAGGAACTTATTTATTTTATTTATTTATTAAAATTTGTTAAGCAGAGTAGGACACTGATCACATATGACCAATTTCAATATCAATCCACAGAGTCTTAATAGTGGAATTGAGAGAATTCACAAATTACAGTCAGAAGGAAAACACAGAGGAATAAGATGGAAAAATCTTGCAACCAAACTATTTGAGGACTTTTCTAAAGAAATAAGTCAAGTAGCAAGTATATCAATAAAGGACTGGATTGTATTAACTAAGAACAGAATATTTAACTTCATTTGTATAGTCTTTTGTTTTAACTGGAGCATGTTTGAATCAAAAATTTTCTTTGAACATAATACAAGATGCTAAATATGATGCATAAAACTGCCTTCAAATATATTGTTTTTCACAGAGAGAAGAAGCTAAGATGCTGGAAACTGAGTGAAAAAAAAAACCAGAAGACATACAGAAAACTCAAAATTCTCCTCACAATCATCACTGTGGGAAAATAATAAAACAGGACTATAAACAACTTAAAACTCAGAACCGAGGAAATACCTACTGCCTGAACCACCTAAGCCCTTAAAATGAATTATTTGCTGCAAGGACCAAAACCCATCATTGATGGAGGAAAAAAAGATTACTTAACTTAAAGAGGAAGCCAGTATAGAGATAAGACTTCATAAAACAGAAGGCAATATTGTTCTGCAGACATCAGTAGAAATCAGAATGACTCATAGAATGGTTCTTTTTTTTCAGAAAACTCAGAAATTTAAAAAGACTGTGACAAAAATCTTTTCCAAAAGTTGATATTAATTATAATGACAAATGGAAAAGAAATAACAACAGATGGGTAAAACAGAAAAAGAGACAATGAATACTTAGGATTTACTTGCAATATATTTTTATATGAATGTAAGTCACTTCATATATGCCTGAAATATTTATCTGTGATTGCATTTGAGCATAATATAGTGATTTTTCTAAGAACAAACAAATCATTGTAGATTAGCTCATTTTTGTTTTTACCCTTTTAAGAAATCTGAGGATTTGTTGTGTGTCTGTGTGTGTGTGTGTGTGTGTGTGTGTGTGTGTGTGTGTGTGTGTGTGTGTGTGTATGTGTGTTAGTGTTGAGCAAGGAATTTAATTTTGCTTAGTTTGGACATTTCATGCAAAGGATTAATTATCTAATTATTAGCCAAACCTTCGAAAGTTTTGCTGAAAATAATACTTTGATACTAAATGATTTTAAGCTTATATATAAATCTGCTGTACAGATTGCTCTATTTTTTTTACTTGCTTATTAATTATGCTAATTTCTTCAGAAATGATTAACATTCTAAATCAGTTAGTCTGCAGTTAACTTGAGCCAAATCCCAAGCTGTAAACTAGTGTTTGTTACAGCTGTATGAAACTGAACCTAAAAGGTGATATCCTGTGACTGTATCACATAACTTTCAATGGCACTGGGAAGTATATACATGATTAACAACTACAAAATACCAAGTAGGATGCTACCAAAAAGACATGTGTGTATTAAGTTAGCATTTGTGTCCAGTAACACAGTGATTTCCAACTTTCTGTGATGGGCATAGTTTGTACTTTATTCCAAGTCTTTCATTTGAGTTGTGAATACTTTACTTTAAATTACATTATTTTAATGTTATTTAACATTGTCAGCACTTTATTAATTAAATAACATACTAAAGTCTTAGATCTATTCTTATATTTTTTGCTGTCAGACATTATTTAAAGTTTCATTTCACAGTATCATGTAAACATAAGTCATATTTAAGGAGAAAGCACATACATTTCTTATATTATTTAGCAAGTTAGCATTACTTAAAGTGATAGTAGACTCTATTTTCATGCTTTATTTTTATTTACACGAAAACTTTCTTGATGCATTACTTCTTGCTTATAATACTAAATGCATAATACATTATTACAAATACAGTTAAGAATTAGGGTAGTATTCATAGTCCCAGGTTTCAAAGTTGCATAGCATTATCTGTAATGGGTGCCACTACACCTATATGCAAATACAGTAAGTGCAGTTTTGATAAACATGCCTACTTACAGCAAAAGTGTAAACCAGCTAAAGTGAATTGTTAAGTATATTCTAAGGACTACGTGAAAGCCTTAGGCTATGTATGACTTTGTATATACTAGGATACTGTCAATGAACACAGCTATGTGTAGTCATGCTTGAAAGATTTAAGGCAAGTGGCAGACACTGCAGCTTTATTTTAGAAAAATAAAGACATTTAAAATGTTTTATATGGAACATCCTTATTAGGACACTATGATGGTTTTCTTAAAAGAAAGGAAAGGGAGAGATAGGAAAGATTATTATTTATTATTTTTATTTAACATTTGTTAACCGGGCTAGTCCAGCTGGATATATTTCCATTTTCAGCAGAGGCCCGAGGAGAAAAGCTCCAATTGTACAACATACCACCACCACACCAAAAGGTTTAAAATAGACAAAAAGGAATTAGCTATAAATTCTAGGAAGACAAAAAGACATACTATACTAGATACATCATACATTTACAGAACATTTTACAGCATGTAAGTCTAGGGCAATCTCAAGACATTATTATAAAATACCTTTAAAACTTTGGTAAATCTAGTTTTTGCAGAAAGTTACTTTTCCTAAGGATTATATGCTAGACATATTATTAGAAAAAAAGGAAGGGAGAGAAAAAAAAGGAGGGTATATTAATCAAGCGGCAGGGAATACTACCAACAGGGTACATTGATAGCTCAGCAGACAAGATATCTAATTGTTGTCAAGTAGTAGAGATTACTTAAGTACCTTCAAATTTAGGGGAGAATATAGGAAAGAGAGTAGGAGAGTGGGAGGCCAAGAGATGACAGTGAGAAGTCCAGAGGAGCAGTCTGGGTAACAGCAAGGGCATAGCCAGTGATTTTTAAGGTATGTCTTAATACTTTGCTTGAAGAGAGAGAGGGATGGAAGCGTGGTAAGGTCAGAGGGCAAGAGGTTCCATTGTTTTCCCACGGTATTTGAAAATAGTGAGTCACTAGTCCCTTAAAAAGGGAAGACATAAAGAGGGGAGCACAGAAGGAAGACATCAAGAAGTTTGTGCTTGAGGAAGTGGGAGAGGAGGGGTACTATGTTTTTGTCACTGAATAGATTCCCCCTCCACTTTTTCAAATGTTCATAGGTTCATAGGTGTGTACTAGGCTAATAGCCCTGGAGCCTTTATAAGCCTAGCCCATAGGATTTCCATGGCATTGTGCCGCCCGACGTTAGTTCCTAGTGCCTCTATCAAGCAAGGTCACAGAAGTGATTCCCAGGGTGAATGTTCTATTACCCATCCACTCATCTAGATTTTTCTTGAAGAGGGCCAGTGAGGTGCTCTGCTTGATGTATGGGAAGACTATTCCAGAGCATGGGAAGTCTCTGGGTTAAGAACTTGTCCCTCCAGCGTGTTCTGTTGATTGTGGCAATGAGGTTGAGGTCTCTGCAGCATGTGGTGCAGAGGAATTGGGATTTCTTTACTTGTAGCATATCTAACAGTGCTGGGTCAGACATGACTTTGTAGGTCAAGCAAAGATTGCCTCTAAGTAGGTGATATGAGACAGAGAATAGCTGGGGATTTTTGAGTCTGTCCATATAGGGCATGTGTTTAAGGCCTAGGATCCTCTTTGTGAGGTACATTTGTGGCCTTTCCAGTTGTTGTAGGTGTCTAGTGAGGTACATGCCAAAAGGGGCATTATACTCGATAATTGGTCTAATGAGGGAAGAGTAGAGAGAGATGATGACCTCTTTCTTCCTGGATGCAAAGCCCTTCGTAATGAGATGTGCCACATAGAAGGATTTTCAGACCACACTGGTAATGTGGTTATCAAAGTAGAGGTTGCTATCAACTTGTGTTCCCAGATCTCTTATAATGCCTTCGGTGTTCAGTGGACCACCATTGATGTGGTAATTCATCGGCACCGAGTTTTTTTCCAATGGGAATGATGATGCATTTTTTGACATTGAGCTTAAGGCCATGGTTTTGACACCAGTTGTTGGTCTCAGTGAGGCCTTTCTGTAGAATGTCTACATCATTTGGGGAGTTAATAATGACTCCCAGTTTGCAATTGTCTGCAGACTTAGTCAGCCAGAGTCCGTTTGTGTTGGCCTGGACTTCAGAGAAGTAGATGCCAAACAGGAGAGGACCCAGGATCGATCCCTGTGGGACTCCATTCGTGACTGGTCGGTGGTCTGACTTGGAGTCCGCCACTTTCACAGTGTGGGTTCTATCAGTGAGCCAGTTTGCAACACGCCTAGTGATATAGAGGTTAATGCCTAGTTTAGTGAGTCTATCTATGATTCCTGAGTGGGGAATGGTAGCAAAGGCCTTGGCTAGATTGAGGTAGGCTGTATGAACTACCTTGCCTTCATCCACAGCCCTGGTAACTGACTCGAAGAAGTCAACCAGATTGAGCAGGCATGATGATCTACCCTTCAGAAAGCCAAATTTCAGGGTCCAGAGTTTGGAGATTCCCTATGTCCTTATTTATAAAGTTCATGATGATGCTCTCTATAGCCTTACATATCAGACTCATCAGGCTAATGTGGCGGCAGTTTCCAGGGTTTGTAGTCACTCCCCCTTTCTGGAGTGGGATGACTGTAGCAGTGCACATTTGGTAGGGACAAAGCCTGAAGTGAGGCTGTGCTTGAAAAGGGCACATGGGTGTGGTGCCAGTTCACTTTGTAATTCAAGTAGAACACAGCCAGAGATATTGTCAGGTCCCATGGAAGCTGTATTCTTGGCCTTAGACAGTACAGTTTTAACCTGTGCAGCAGTAATATTGGGTACCTGGCATTCCTCCGGTATTGTGATTGGTCTTTTGGAGGGAAGAGGGGTGAAGTTGGCACTGAATCTGTCTGCCAGTATATTGGCAATATCTGTTGGCTCAGTATAGGTGGTACCATTGTGCAGTAGCTCAGAGAAGATCTGGGTATTGCCATGTAGAGTCTTGACATAACTATGGAAGGCCCTGTGGTTGTCTTTAGTTTCTGCTTCAATTCTGTTTTCATAGCTAGCTTTAGAGGATTTAATGAGGGATCTCAATTTTTTGTTGAGGCTAACAAGGGAGTTTTTCCAGTCTTGGGACTTCATCTTTTTCTGCAACAGTTTCTTCCTTCTGTTGTAGAGTTTGTTTATGGCAGGGGACCACCAGACTGGCTTCCTTTTTTTGGAGGAGAGCGTCTTGGTTCTGTTGGGTATGGCCAGTTCCATGCATTTCTGTACGTGTTCATACAGTGCACTGGTGTACGATTCAGCAGTCACGCACCTGGTCTCCATTTGCATGGGCATCGTGAAGTTAGCCACCTCAGTTTTTAGAAGCCCAAAGTTAGCTTTGGAGTAGTTTTTCACAGTGGTTACCTTTGCGGGGAGTGTGGGTAGGATGTGGATTTCCATGGTGATTAGCTTGTGGTCAGATCTGACCAGGGAGGAGTTGACTAATGGTGCAGAGCAATGGTTACCCATGTTAGTAATAACCAGGTCAAGGATGTTGTTACCTCTAGTGGGGATAAGAATGAGCTGGACCAAGGCATTGGAATTCATGAATTCCAGGAAGCGTTGGGCAAGTGCGTTGGTACATGAGTAGTTTTCCTAGTTAATGGAGGGATAGTTGAAGTCACCCAGTATGAGGGTGTTGGGTTGAACTTATTATTTTCCAGGGTGTTTAGGAATGTTGAGTGAGAGTCTTGGGACATGGTAGGGGATCTATAGCAGGCTACACCTGCTCACTGTCCTGAATCACTGCCTTACCCAATGTTAGTTGCACCTGAAGTATCTCTGATGCATTATGTTGTGCTACTAGTCTGGAGGTATGCATATCCTTTATGAATATGGAGACACCACCACGTTTAGAGCTTCGGTCCAAGTTCTGGGGCCGAAAGGTGTGGAATGAATTACAGCCTGGTAGCAGAGGGGTGCTTTCTGCTGCTTTGAACCAGGTCTTTGTTACTGCACAAATGTCAATGTTCTCCATTTTAAGGAGTGCTTCGATCAAGTGCATGTTTTTTATATGAGGACAGTTTGCATGTGATGTAAGTGAGAGGGTGTAGGAGAGAGGATATGGGAAGGAAGTGGGTTAAGAGGAATGTGGACCAAGAAACATCTCCAGTTCACAAGGCTTTAAGCATTTCCACTGCCTGTGGTGGAATGTTGGTCAGCACTAATTGGGACAGTGAGTCTTCTACCCACTGCAGAGAAGTCTCAATTGGCTGAAGACATCTGTCCCCAAACTACTCCACCATGTCTTCAACCAAGTTCTAAAGCCCCTGTTCAGTGAGGCATGCCAGACTGCCTGCCACATGCCAGGGTGCCTATAGGACCAGTGCCACTTCCCAGATCCTGAGAAGATATCCAAGGATGAGCAGAGGGTGAATGTTCCCTAAAATGGGAGGCATGCAGCTAGGGTGCTCCTAAGGAATTTGGATTTGTAAAGAAATGAACTAAAATGGGAGAGAAAGAAAATAAGAAAAGGCAAAGGAATGATTAAAATACAAAAAAAAGAGAGAGCGAGAGAGAAAGGGGAGGGAAAGAAAAAAAGCATAATAAATGCAGACATAATGTTACACATCATTCAAGTTATTATTATCAGTCTTATTTTTATTAAATCTGTACTGAACTGTTATGTATGGGAAATGCTTATGCATACATGGGATCACTGTGTATAAGAAATGCTTATGCATACATAGGAACAATGAGTGTATTGCTATTACATCTTGGTGGGTGTTACATTTGCAGTAACATAAGTAATGGTAATACATTTGATATTTCTACCTCATATGGATTTGGTACTGAACGCACTTTAGTCCTTGCACTGCAATTCTTTACAAATACTCTTGCAATTATATATAAATGAAATCAGTTAAAGTTACAATACTGCATTTATTACCTTATTTATTCTTAGCAGCACCTTTAACAAATATTTTAATTGTCCAACATTCTTATCCATATTTATGCACAATTTCCTCTTTGGCTAGATAAAGAAGGTATGATATTATGGCTGTTTACTTGTATTTCACTTTTTTCCTTAACATTTCTGATATGACTACTAGTACTCAGCAAGGCATTTCAGGTATTGCTGGAGTTGCTTAATATAACTGTTTATATTTCTTTAAACATTTAATTACATCTGAATTATCTGACTGTGCCAATATTTCCTTTAATAGAAGTTATACATAGAAGGACTGCATCTTCCTTCAAATTGTTACACTTTTATATGTGTGCACAGCTTATCTGACTTGGGGGGGGGGGGTTGTCTGGAATCTTACCAAGCACTTTCAGTCTAGATTCTACTTTCAATTGTTATGGTCTGCATACCTAACATACATTTTCATGTAGGTCTGTGAATTTTCTTCAGGCAAGAGCAGAAGCTGTACTACCCACATAAAAATATAGCAATTAAAAGGAACTTTTCACTTCCTTTCAATTTAACCTTAGTTAAAGAAAACATATTTACTATTGCAGATGGATGCAGTACATATATTTCAAGGCCAATTATATGTGATTTGATAATTTTCTGCTTAATACCTGTAAACTTATAAAGGGATTGTGTAAAAAATGTATACAGAAGCTAAACAACACTGTAACCTCTACTCCCCTCTCACAAACTCCATTCTGACTAGACTGTGATGCATGAGTTCAGCCATCTTGTATGTGCAGTATATAATTGTAGAATCAATGTCTGTTTTATACAATTATTATACCCAAAAAATTTTGTGGCCTATACAAAGAAACTCCTTTTCCTACAAAAAATGGTCCACATGTATTTTTATTATTAAGGCAATAAATAATGTACATGAAATTATGTGGCAACCCAAATATGTTTTTGTTTTGGTATGTGTATAAATACGTATATTTATATACATAAAAATAGTTGTAAGTGTGCTGATGCAGGTGTATATTATTTACAGACATATTCATGTACATATACATATGTGCATGTATATATATATATATATATATATATATATATATATATATATATATACATATACATATACATATACATACACACACATACACACACACATTTATTTGTTTACTTATATGTTTGTATTTATACAGAAAATTATATCATATAAACAGCATAAATATGCAGTTCTGTTTATATATATGTTTATGCTTTCCTGTTTTATTATTATGAAATTATAGATATATATTTTCAGTTACACATATTTCTTCTACCAAGTATCTTCAATTATGCAGCCTTCTAACAGTTTATTTTGTAAAACAATATTTAATTTAAACAAACAAATAAAAAAAAAAACACTTACTATAGAACTCTGGTCTTCTCACTGTTACCTGATCAACCCACTCACTCCGCTGGCTGAGACTACACTTCCGTACGTCTTCATACCTGTCTCTGCACTAGGGGCCAGAGTAGGCAATCCCTGTCATGGATGACAGGTACTCACCCAACTCCTACCAGATATCATTTTTTTCCAGTCAGACCCTCTTATGCATGCCTGGATCTTATCCAGGTACAAATCGCTTAGAAAATACAGCGTAATTTTGGTCTACTTGACAGACATGCTCAGAGCATGCTCAGAGTGCAGCCATCATTGAAAGAGCCAGTATCACAATTAAAAAAGCATGAGCAAGGCTGTGTTTCATGGATTTAGAACCACTTTCTCTGGGGAGTGACAGCACCCTAACCAAACATAGTTAACCAGCAGGGACATTAGACCTGGTACTGTTACTACTGGCAAGTTTTATTTCAGCAAAAATGTTGTATCATCACATTTTTAAAGAAATGCATTCAGATTTCATTTATATGCTGGATTAAGTCATTAATGTAAACATTGTTTTTTTTTACCTTACCTACAACTGCTACTGCTACCTCTATGTATTGCTTTTGATACCTTTTTGGAGTGTAACACTTGAATGTCATTTATACATTCCTCTTGCACTATGGCAGCAGTATTGATGTTCTCTTTTTTGGAGAGGGGTGCTTTTTGCAGAAATAAATATTTTTGTGTGTGTCAGTACCGTGTTTAGTAAATGCTGAGTGCTTTGAAGTGAAAAAGTGTGTCAGATGATGTTAGATGGGCAGAGATTATGCTTCATGGTTGTACAAACTCACAAGCATGTGACTCCATTTTGCATTTTGTAACATTGTCAACTTGGAGAATAACTGAGGTTATCTGTGCATTCCTGTGGCTTTCTGGAGATTGCTGGGGACTGCTGTAGACTCTGACGCAATCCCCAGTGTGTTCATGTGAACCCAAGCCCACATTCCCAACTAGCCAAGCCCTAGATGCACAGATAAGTTGCCTTACACATTCATGTATTACTGAAATTCACAGAGATAAGTGTAAAAGGGCCCAATTTGTATACAAAATGCAGAAATTATCCTGAACTTATACAAATAAGTTTAATGCTAACATATTAACTTGTGATTATTCAAGTTAGACCACAAACAGCTTATGAAAACACAAACCTTTTAAAGTAAGTAGAAATAATAAAAATATTACAAATTAATATGAAACAGTTCAAAATTATGCTAGATTACTGAGTTTATTTAAATAAATGTTTGTTTTACTGATATAATGGACATACTACAATGATTTAAATGAATATTGTAAAATTCTCATTTGTAAATGGAAATTCATTGTAACAGCAGTGGAAATGATCAGTGATCACAGAGAAATAACTTATTTTGGTGTCATTTAGTGAGTGCGTACACATGGTAGAAATATAGTGATTTGATTGTAAAGTACTGAAGTGGCAAGGATGTTTTGCTGGCTCAACATACATGTGTCTTTACTGGGAGATTTCTGAGTGTCACAGCTGAATGCATAATGACAGAATTATGAATGCAAGAAAGTGGTAGGGGATAGAGGGAAGGGTGGAACCAGTAACAAACTTCTTTCCTTAGTATTGTGCATGTACTCTTCCTAGTGTGAACATTACTTCAGCATAGCCTTACTTGGCTGGACTGATTCTGCATATGTATATAATTATGAGGTTTGTGTCGCATAACTTTTTTTTTTCTGAGAATGGCAGGCATGCTTTTATTGTGTTGTCTGACTGATGATTACATCAAAAGTTTTTTGGTATGACTGTGGCATATTTTTATGTGCAGTAATGATGCAAAGCCAGGGATCAAGGCAGGAAAAGGACAACTTCAGCTATGAGCAGAACTGCATCCTCAAGGCAGCCCTTGGAATATATGATAAATGTCTTTTCAGGAAAGGGGGCTTTAAACAAGCTGAGAGGGCCTGGAATCAAGTTGTTATGGACATTAACACAGTCAGGGAAGGAATTCCACATTAATAAAGTGCAAATAGAGGGCAAATAACATAATAGGACATGCTATATCCAAGACACGACAGAATGCAATTGTCGATACCAGTACAAGGGTGATTTCAACATGTATCCCTTTAACACCAGATGAGGAATGCCTCCTCTCCATTCATGGAGATGACTGCTACACATAACCAAATCAGAAAAAAATCACACAAAAGGAAAACAAAGTAACCAAAATAGTGCACAGGCAGATGGCCCTCCTGGGATAAAGTTACTAATGCAGCAAAGAAGATGAAGCAGTTCCCTTTCCACCTGAGCTACACTGACTCTCAGTGTTTCCAATACCAACACACAACAATGGTTTATATCCTTTACCCATTCACTGGCAACCTCTTCACTAATACTTTCCATCAAGGGATGAGGGTAGCCTCTATCCATAAAACTGATTCCAATTTGTCTTTTTTCTTCAAGAAAGTTTTTTTGCTAGAAACAATTCTGACTAGCCTCATGAATTTTTTATTTCCGCAAAGGAAGTTAAGTGAGTGTTTATGGTGTTGTAAGGTCTTTTGTAGTAATTTTATGTGTACTTTCTTGCAAGATTATTTTATAATGGAAATACCTTTCTTCCACTTAGTTTTTAAACTTTGTCCTGTATTAGCATGACCTATTTTCATTGGACAACACTTGATCACATTGGCTGGTACCATTGATTTAAATTTGTGAATGTTGGGAAGGTTTTTTAGTTCTGAAGAAGTATGCTTCAAGTGTCAGACGAAAGCATTTGCTTAACTTCTTCATTAGGATTGCTGGTGTTTTGTGCGATTAAAAGATTTTACAAAGTGAAAGAAAGGCTGCTTGGTGTTCTTTGCTGCATTAGCAGCTTTATCCCAGGAGGACCTTCTGCATGTGCTCTGTTTTAGTTATGACTGTGACACAGATGATGATGACACTGCAGTAATCAGAGGTGTTCTGGACACTAGCTATTACCAATATCTGCAGCAGCAACACTCATCTGCTCAGGAAGGATGGTTTAAAGACAGTAATACATAAACTAGTGTGTGCTACTTCTTTATTGGTAATGTTTTCAAATTATTTTATATGGTCAGCAGTGGAAACAAACAGCTCTGCTATACTAATAAATCTGGAGGATATTGACAGCAGAATGGTTGTTGAAGATGATGATAACATAGATATATTTTTGAAGCAGCCTGAGAAAAGTGGCCCTTAGTTCCCAAGTTTAATGGCAGGATCTCACACCCCTCAACATGTTAGGACCTCTTCAGGAAATATGAAGAATAAAATATCTAATAAATAAATAGTAAAAATGTTAAAACAGTTAAAAGTTAAAAATAAAATATCTGGAATGCAACTTTAGCCTGTTGTAAAAATGGTAAATGAAACAAATATTTGCAAAAGGTAGATCATGAACACTTTAAACCAGATAAAACATATAAAACATATCCATCAGATATAAACTTCACATAAAAAATCAAACATCTTTTGCTCTGCTTTTTAGAACACACAACAGAGATGTATTGTCATTAATGCCTGGCTTCTCTTTTGCAAAGATTTGTTTCAGTTACCATTTTTACAACAGGTTATTTATTTGATATTTTATTCTTCCTATTACATAATTTGACATGGCAGGAAATGATGTAATGATTGACTTTAAGATCTGATGTTATTTAAATAGAGCATGAAGATGTTTTCACTGACTCTGATGATGCCTTAATATTTTATCAGGCGAAAGCACTTAGTCCGTGAAATTTGTATGTTAATTTATTTTATGTTTTAATAGTGTAGATACATTAAAGTGAGTGCTTTTTCTTTACCACGGGCAGTGGTTTTCTTATTTTTCCATTATTTGTGTTTTAAGTTGTTTGTGTGGTGGTTTGGAGCAGCTATACTACCTATTAAGTATTGTCTTGCATAACAATTTTATTTTATTTGATAGGGAGTACTATTTGCAAACAGAGGGTGTCTCAATGGGTTCAGCTTGTGGGGGGACATATGCTAACATCGTAATGTTGCAGTGAGAGAAAAAATACTTATTTAATTCAAACTATTTCTCCCACTGCACATGTTATATGAGATTTTTGGATGACATTTATATGTAGTGGGAGGGGCCAGGAGAGATTATATCTGAGTTCCTACAATATCTAAATGGGTGCACCCCTTTTCTAAAAGTCACACATATAGTTGGAGTTGATGAAATACCATACCTATATGTGAGGTTAATGAAATACAGAGTATTTAAGGTGTTTAAATCTGAAATTTACTAAAAACCAACATATTCAAATAGCTTTTTTACATTTCAGTAGTTCACATCCGTTTACACAAAAGAAAGCCGTAGTAAAAGGTCAGTACGTAAGGGCTAAATGGATGGTATCTGAATTTGAAAGTTTTTTGAATGAGTGTGACCATCTTAAAGATATGTTCCAGAAGAGGGGATACCCTAATTCACTAATAAATGATGTGATGTTAGAAGTGGTAAATAAAAGAGAGAGGTGACACTTTAAGCCTTTATTATACCAAAAACAAGAAGAAATAAGAGGGAATGATAGGGAGGTTGTGAATAACACTGTTATGCAACCACAGGTTCAAGAAACTGGTCAAAATTTTGAGATATCTGAGGAGAGGAAATTTAACAGTGCATTCATTACAATTTTTAGAAAGTAGTAAGAGTGTAGCTGACATTTTGTTTACAAATTGGGTGGTATTAACTAATAATAGAGACACCAGGAATATAGTGGGTGAATCTCCTACCATCGTATATAAAAAGGGTAGAACTATGAAAAACTTTTTAGAATATACACAAGTGAACCCACAAAATGGATACATGAACAAATGTGGTGCATGTAACTATTGTTGTTATATTCATGAGGGTAGTTCACTTAACATTAACAATACCATAGTAAAAATTATCAGAAGATGTACATGCACGACAGAGAAAGTGGTATATAGGTTCATAGGTTCATAGGTTGGTACTAGGCTATCAGCCCTAGGGCCTATACAAGCCTAGCCATAACAATTCCCTGGCTATTTCTTCCCACACTATTTACTTCCCTGAATCCCTGTCTAGCAGGGTGACTGACATATTGTGCAGTTTGCACAAAATGTCCATGTTTTTATATAGGGAAAACAGAGTGGAAACTAAAAAGCAGAATTTATGAGCATGTAAGGATATAAGGAACAAAATGCAAAACAAATGCCTTAGCTAGGCATAATATGGATTACCCTGACCATAGTTTTAAATTTGGAATATTGGAGGTAATCACACCAGATATAAGGGGTGGACCATGGGCATTAATACTAGAAAAACAAGAACCCCTATGGCAACTAAGGATGAACTCCCTACAATGGCCAGGACTGAATGACAGTTTTTCACTTGCATGTTTTTTAAAACTAAAGCTCTAGAAAGATTAATTTTATATAGAAGTGGTTTTATATGTTTTATATTAACATTAAATAGTATGTTTTAGTCATTGTATTGTATTTATGTATGAGACAGAGTATATTTATTCATGTATTTATTACTTTATGCAGGAAAACAGTGTAGTATCACAACACATAGGAACATCCAGTATACCACAGTAGAGGATAAATACCATACGAAACACGCTGACAGCACTTGTAGAAGGCAAACCATTTAATTGGAGATAAAAAATGAGCGCTTTCGCGTGGACATCCACGCTTCATCAGATAATTTACTGAATCTATCTTCTGAGTTTAAATACAGTTGTTAAAGGCGGGAAAGCCTGCTCATTAAACAATTAATTATTTTAACAATCAAATTAAAATTAAAACAAGCATCTTGTTTCTTTAAAGGGCCTGTCACTAAATATAAATTCAAATGGTGACATCAAACATTTTTCATACCCTTTAGAAATAACACTAAAAATGCTTATATACAAACTGATTAAAATTGATAAACCTGAACAACTGAAAGCATCTTGTTGTCATGTCTTTCATATAAAATAAACACATTAAACAACCTAATAGCAGTGAATGTAAATATAAATAAATAAATTTATCCATTTTGAATGAAGGCTGGTGGAGCATTCAAATATCAATCATGAGCATATATATAAATATGTATATTTATGATGAACCTGAATATATCAATATATCACTACATATCATGATTGTATGACATTTGAATATAGCTCATAAAGATGCAGGATAAATATATGGGACTATACATGTAAAGACAAGTTAAGTCTAGCTATCATTTTGTACATTTAAAATGCTATGTAAAGCACATGTGATGTTGTGATCATATTTATCTATTCTCCTTACGTTTTCCTAACTTACACTATTCAACTGTTTGATATAATCAATGTACATATTAATTAATACATATACATTAATATGAACAAGCAATTAAATAAATAAATAAATAAATGAATAAATAAATAAATTGATTTCAATTATTCGTCAAATTGATTCTGAAATGACAACATTGCTCTAAATAAATAGTCTATAATGTGTATATACATGTAAAACACTTATGTAGATACTCTGAATATATGTGTTTAGCTAGTAAGGATTTGTTAATAGGATAATCTCAGTTGGATGAAATAAAACAAAATGTTATGTGTGTGACACATAAAGAACCTTAAGTCTATTTTTTGGATACTAGAGCTGGTTTAATCGAAACATGGTTATTAATTCCTGGTTCTATGTGTGCACCTAACCTTAATATCCAATTGAGTTCCATAAGTGCGAGATAATTCTCTTTATCTCCACCTCTATTATCCTGTTTTACCTGTTGTAGGACTCTAAAGCAGAATGTATGTGTGGGGAACTCTATGATATGTTTCGCCAGAGCGTTGGTATCAATGGCCTTGCGTATATCATATAAATGATTGTAAATACGCTCCTGTAGTTTCCTCTTTGTTAGTCCTACATAGAATGCCTTGCATTTGTTACAAGTTGCGAGATATACCAAGTTGGAAGTGTTACAAGTAGCTCGAAAATGTGGTTTAAAGACATAATCAGTATTAGGATGTTGAAAATGTTGTGTTTTTGTAATGAATTTACATCTGTTACAGTTGTAACAAGGGTATGTGCCAAACTCCTTAGTGTGAATACTGTTCACTATGTTGATGTCTTGTTGTATTTTGAGATGTGAATCACCACATAATATTCTCTTGAGGTTTTTACTATTTTTGTAAGTAAACCTAGGATATTTACTAATGATGTTTCTAGTTTGAGAATCTATAGCTAAGATGTGCCAGTTGTTACTAATGACTTGTTGTATCTTTTTTATGTCACTAGTGTAAGTAACAATATAGCTAATGTAGTTGTCTCTGACATCATTTTTCCTATATGATCTAAAGTTTCCTTTTGTATGTTTCAGAGTCAAACTTTCCTTTTCTACAGACTTGATATCATCCAAGACTTCAGATCTAATACTCTTGACCATAGAAGGATTGTAACCTCTGTTCATGAATAGGTCCTCCATAAAGTGTGCTTCTTTATTTAAATCTTCAGTATTGCTACACAATCTTTGAATTCTTATGAATTGACTTTTAACAATAGCTTGAAAGGTATGTCGGGGGTGCATGCTATTAAAGCTTAACATGGAGTTTTTCCATGTGGGTTTTCTAAATAGGGTTGAATCTATTTTGCCTTCTCTATTAAATCTAAGTGTGACATCTAAGAAGTTTATTTCTTTGTCAGAAATTTCTTGTGTAAATCTTAAAAATGTGGTAGTGGTGTTCATAAACTGCATAAATAGTTCAAATGAGGCCTGTGTGCCTTCCCAGATGACTATAACATCGTCCACAAATCGCCTATAGAATTTGATGTGTTTAAAATCTTCATGTGTGAAGAGATATAGTTTCTCCCACCATAAAACCACCAAATTGGCATAGGTGTTTGCGCAGGGGGTGCCCATGGCTACCCCCCACTTTTGTAGATAAATTGAATCACCAAACATAAATGCGTTATTATATAGCACTAGTTCTAGAAGCTGGTCTACAAGTATAATTCTATCATTAGAAAAAACGGTGTCTTTAGATAATAATTCATTTATGTATTGCATTCCTATGTCATTAGGTATAGAAGTGAATAGGTCTTTGACATCCAAGGTGATAAGGAAGTTTGTCTGATGACAATCTAAAGTTAATTCTCTTATATCTTCCAAGAGATCATAGGTGTCTTTAAGTATAGTTGGTGACTGCTCCACTACAGGTCTCAAGATGTTTTCTATCAGTTGGGAAACATGTGCAGTTATCCACTTATCACCCGATACTATAGGTCTCAACGGGACCGGATATGTACCTTTATGCACCTTGGGTATCCCTTTTATTATGGGGATTGTGGGATGTTCTATATGTAAAAATTCATAAGCTTCCTGGCTGATCTGTCGACACATGAGAAGGTCATACAGGACATCTTTGACTGTTTTAATAATTTATTTATTTATTTATTTAATTGCTTGTTCATATTAATGTATATGTATTAATTAATATGTACATTGATTATATCAAACAGTTGAATAGTGTAAGTTAGGAAAACGTAAGGAGAATAGATAAATATGATCACAACATCACATGTGCTTTACATAGCATTTTAAATGTACAAAATGATAGCTAGACTTAACTTATCTTTACATGTATAGTCCCATATATTTATCCTGCATCTTTATGAGCTATATTCAAATGTCATACAATCATGATATGTAGTGATATATTGATATATTCAGGTTCATCATAAATATACATATTTATATATATGCTCATGATTGATATTTGAATGCTCCACCAGCCTTCATTCAAAATGGATAAATTTATTTATTTATATTTACATTCACTGCTATTAGGTTGTTTAATGTGTTTATTTTATATGAAAGACATGACAACAAGATGCTTTCAGTTGTTCAGTTTTATCAATTTTAATCAGTTTGTATATAAGCATTTTTAGTGTTATTTCTAAAGGGTATGAAAAATGTTTGATGTCACCATTTGAATTTATATTTAGTGACAGGCCCTTTAAAGAAACAAGATGCTTGTTTTAATTTTAATTTGATTGTTAAAATAATTAATTGTTTAATGAGCAGGCTTTCCCGCCTTTAACAACTGTATTTAAACTCAGAAGATAGATTCAGTAAATTATCTGATGAAGCGTGGATGTCCACGCGAAAGCGCTCATTTTTTATCTCCAATTAAATGGTTTGCCTTCTACAAGTGCTGTCAGCGTGTTTCGTATGGTATTTATCCTCTACTGTGGTATACTGGATGTTCCTATGTGTTGTGATACTACACTGTTTTCCTGCATTTTGTTCCTGAGTTTTTGGTGCAGTATCATTTAGCAGGACCGCTGCCTCTATACACGTTTGTATTTATTACTTTAATAAGATATATCCTATTAGTTATGTAAATAAGGGGGGCGTGTTTTTAGGATTGATTATATGCCATTCAAGTATTTAAATGAAGTGTATCCTACTAACGAAATCACTTTGAAGAAGTTCCTGACTGAGCAGGGACGAAAGCTTGTGCATATAACCTGGATTTTTGTGTGGAATAAATCCTTGTGCTTGAAATCTACTTGGTGACATCATTTAACTTTTTTACTTGCATCAGCTGCTCTCCAGCTCCATGTGTGCTGTTTTTTTACTCATTAGATTATATTTTGTGTTTTTTTTCCAGGTTAATAAGAACCATATTGATTCAGTTGGGCTAGTTTGGAATGGGTCCATGTTAGAACGTTGAATGTCCATAACATCAAGCCCACTAAAATGGCACAATATTAAAGTGTTGTAACACCAAACTTCATAAGATTTCACAGTTCAAGTGGATGATTCTATGAGATCAAGGTACAGCTGTGTTTGGGGTTTTCCCATTCTTGGCACTAGTGCAATCTCACAGTTGGCATATATAATTACAGGAGGTGTGGGGGTCACAGTCGATGTTATGAACACTGACATTATGGACAGTCAACATTTTAACAGAGACCAGTTTGGAGCTCATGGTTATTAGACTGGAAATGTGCTTTAAGAGAAAGAGGAAACATGAAGTGGGAAATAAAGAGCACCAGTAAACTGAAAGATGGCACATTGGGAGAAGTGGAAGAATGTTGGTAAAGGTGCAAGTGCAACAATTTATACTCATATACTGGAGGGGAAGCTGTTGACATAGATATGAATTATTTGGTAAACGGAAAAATAATGAAAATTTCAGTGTGATCATATGATCATAGGATCATAGGAAGTTACTAGGCTATTGGCCCTGAGGCCCTTATAAGCCTAGCCAAGAGTTTAACCCATGCATAAACAAATCAGCACCCGATGCCCCTGTCCAGCAGAGACACGGATGGAATCCCAGGGATGTATTTTCTATTTCCCATCCAGTTATCCAGATTGCGCTTAAAAAGGAGTAAAGAGGTACTCTGCTTGACGTGGAGAGGGAGTTTATTCCATAGATGGGTAGTCTCTGGGCCACAAATCTGTCCCGTCAGCAAGTTCTATTGATGTCATACACCAGATTGAGGCCACATGTGTGGGTTACTCGAGTGGAGCTTGACTTGCAGATATGCAGCAGTCCCATCAAGGTGGGGTCCGAGATCACCTTGTATGCCAGACAGAGGTCACCTATGAGGAGTCTCTATGAAACAGAGTAGAGGCATATGGCATTTAGCCTATCTGTGTATGGTAGATTTTTGAGGCCCTGGATTCTCCTGGTGAGGAACCTCTGTGGTCTCTCTAGCTGCTCTATGTGCTTTGCGAGGTACATGCCAAATGGGGCATTTTATTCAATAATGGGCCTTATAAGGGAAGAATAGATAGATGCTATGACCTCCTTGTCCCTGGATGAGATACTCTTACTTATGAGGTGGGCCATGTAGAAAGCTTTCTGTACAATGGAAGCAACATGGTGGTCAAAATTCAAGCTGCTATCAATCTGGGTGCCCAAATCCCTCATGACTGACTGCATGCTTAGAACGTTATTAATGTGATAATTTGTGGGGACATCTCTCTCCCCAAAAGGGGGTGATAATGCATTTTTTTGTATTCAGCTTGAGGCCATGTTTCTGGCAACAGTCATTTGTTTGGGTGAGACCCTCTTGGAGGACATCCACGTCACTAGGGGAATTGATGACAGCTCTCAACTTGCAGTCAACTGCAAACTTGGTCAGCCAGTGATAAATGCAGAGTGAGTAAAAGTATGGGATAGATGTTACTCCCCAGAAAAAAATGGACATTACATATTATAGAAAAGTATGGGATACAACTTATTCACTATAAAAATAGACAAATATTTGAGATCAATGGAAAAGAACATAATATAGGGTTGTATTCATAGTACCTAGGTTTGCACTTTCTTAGCAGTTATTCATGAAAAGCACCATTATGCCTATATGCAAATACACTAATCGCAGGTTATTCCAGATAAGTGAAGGTGAAAGCTTTTGATATAGCCACTTAACAGAAATGTGTAACACTGGTGATAGTAATCCTTAAGTATGTGAGAAGTACTACATAAAACTGTAAATGCTAGTACAATTTTCAAAGTTTTCAGGGATGAATGGGGCTATGAGCAAGCATGTTACAAGTACTTAACGCAAGCGGTGCACAGCACATATTAAGTTCTAAAAAATGTAAAGGGGATTTCTGGAGAAGTATCCTTATGTGGACAGCATGACTGATTCTTTAAAAGAGTGGAAAGGGGGAATATGAAAAATCAGAGAAGGGGAAACTTAACAAAGAGGGAAACATAAGTGCTTGGAATACTATTTTGCATTTGTGGATGGTGATGTGTAGGTTAATATAATACAGCTTAAACTGGTGAAGATGGGCTTGCAGTATGCTTATATGAATATATTTATGGTGTGTCACCATAAATGGTTTTGCACTCAGATTTTTTATTTATTTGTAATGAAAGCAGGCATACTTTCATTGCTGCGTTGTTTGGCTAATGAGTGGATTAAGCTTCAGGATATTACTTTTCAATGTTGTTTTACATAAGCAACTTCCACTTCAAACTGGCCAAACTATACCAACACAAACTCTACCTTGATAAACAAACTAGGATCAAACTAGCTAATACTTTGCTTATTCCATCCCTTATGTATGGGAGCCCCATTTTCACCAACCTCCATACATCCCTCAATAATAAGCTACAGCAATGCTACTATAAGATAGCAAAATTTGCATCTAACTTGTCTAACTGCTCTCACCACTGCAACACTATCTCAAACCTGTCTTGGCTAGAGTTTCACCAATATATCCAGCTTACTCAACTAACTATTGCCCATAAATTAATTTTCCAACCGGATAGCTGCCTCACTCTCCAATCCATCTTACACATACACTCCTGGAAGGTTGGTTTGATCACTGTAAAATATTTACTTAGAGAAATGACTGCTAAAGTGAAATAATTACAATTATACAATGACCCCCCCATTAATATTCCAAAATGTGCATGCTGATTGGTCAGCGTGCCCATTGTAAATCCAACTTATAATAATGGAAAAAGGTCCGGTCACCCAGACTTTTTCCATTAGTATAAGTATTTACTTTTTTTTTGTGTTAGGCAGCAACGGAGAACGGAAGAGCTCCGTTGCTGTAATCTTGCTATGTTAAATGAATTTAACATAGCGAGATATTTAAAAAAAAAGCAACGGAGATCTTCTTTTCTCCGTTCCTTTTTTTAAAGCTGTCTTGCTATGTTAAACTCGTTTAACATAGCGAGACAGCTTTAAAAAAGGGAACGGAGATCTTCCTTTCTCCATTGCTTTTTTTAAAGATATCTCGCTATGTTAAACTCGTTTAATATAGTGAGACAACTTTAAAAAAGCAACGGAGATCTTCCTTTCTCCATTGCTTCCTCTACTCACAGCTCTGATGTACTGCGTAAGCATATGCATACGCAGTACATCAGAACTGCTCCAGGATAGCTCCGGACAGCTGCGGAAGGGCAGCATGGAGGCATTATACAATGCCATTATTTAAGAAAAGTAAGGTTTTTTTTCTTAAATAATGTCATTGTATAATAGCAATAACCCACTTCTGGGTGTAGGTAATGCTGGATTTACACACGGTTGTCTTTGTTTGGCCACTCGGGCTTTGCCCTCATGACCAAACCACACGAACCATGGGTAAATCCAGCATTACCCACACCCAGGCGTGGGTTATTGCTTAAGTAACACATGACGATTTCTAGTAACAGGTGAACCTTTCACTTCTGCACATAATTTCATCATAAGTGTCCCCCTCATCTCATTACACAGCATTTGTTTGTATGCCCCAGTATCTGAGGAGCAATGCAAAGAATTAATTCTTTACAGGATCAACAATAAAAATGAGCAGTTCCACTGCACCAGCAAATGTAGAAGATACCAGCAGCAGAATGGATTGTGATGACAATAATCTAGTTATATATATATGAGAACGTCTAGGGAAAGTGGAACATGATCACCAAGTTTAATGGAAGAATCACACACCCCACAACATGGTAATAACTTTGCAGGAAATGACATTGCATCACAAAGTCAAGGGCATGATGACATTACACTACAGGTTGTGCAGGCAGACAAAATGATGCACCTCAATACCAGCACCTCCAGAACCACAGGAACACCATCTGGATAATTGCAGAAATTCTGAGGTAGCAGTATTCACTGTGATGCCTTTGCAAAGGGGTGGAAGGTGCAGACGTATATCACATCTACCTCATAAAGCATTGACTACCAAGCAACAGTACCACAACATTGTTAGGGTTCAGTGCACTGCCACAGAGAGTCAACTAGAAATGGCTAGAGTCCCCCAGAGTGAACATGAGGACTTCCAACACTATGTGGAAATGGTAAGGACTGGGGATAATGTCATGATCACATTGATACATAGTATGTTGGCACAGCAAGCATCCACATCCACCTCCAGTCACATACTAGTGAGTACTTACCTGACTCAAATAGAAGTCAGTGATGGAAGGAGAAGAGGATGGGGCATTGTACAAACATTTGGGGGCATATTATATTGCATTACAAGTGCTTCTCAAGATGGTAGTGGAAATGTAGTGGGAACAAACAGAAATAGAATTTATTCAGGTCATGTCAGTGTTCATCTACACACAGCAGAATCTCTCATTTGAGGTTCCAGTCCCACAGCACTATCAGATCAGTGTCTCCAAGATCACCTGCAGAAAGTAATATCATCACAGCAAGTCACCATCCAGCTCAAATGCCATCTCAAGATCACATCCACTTTCAGCTACCCTATTTTTAGGATGTATGACACATTTGACCTTAACTTACTGTGACTCAGGTCAGACATTTCAAGTGCTTGAAATAAGGAAAAACAGCCTTTGACTACCATACCTTTCAATATAAAGAAGTAAATGTTTAACTTAAAAGGCAATGTTTTAAAAAGAAAATGTAACTGCAGAATGCATATTTGCACAATGTAACCCAGTATTAAGAAGCTTTGCATGTGTATGTATTTCATTTCAATAATGATAATGCTTACAATCAAAGAAAATAATCTGGAAATAAAGGTGGCAGATAAAACATGCTAGTTGCAATGTTTAACACCCTTAAGGGCCCATCCGTTATTGAGTTTCAACTGAGCAATGGTAAAGATGACAATCACACAAAACATAAAACAAATAATGCACACTGTTAAGAGAATAATACACACTTGAAAAAAATTACATTAGTATCCTGTCATTTGCACTAGCACTAATGCTTTTCACCCTGAGCAATGTACAAATGAGGATTTCTATTTCTGAGGATACAACTTTGTGCGTATGACATAATGAATTAATCTGACAAGCAGCATCTTAAGAGAGAACAGAAAATCATATCTAATATGTCATAGCTAAAACTGAAAAAACCCTGCATAATAAAAAAAGCATGTGATGCATTTTCCATTACAGTGCAAAGTATGAACTCATGTTAAGTGCAAGTCTAGAGATCGTAATACATACAATTTGGCAAAATCCAGTTAGTCAACAACTGAAATAACATGTTAAATCAATTTAACATTTCCGCAGATTCAGTACATGCATACTTAGTACAGTCCCTAAGCAAAATTTCTTCTGCGAAATAGTTAAAAATGTAAATATTTATTGTATGATGCCTTGTGACATCACTGAACTGGTGTCAGTGAGCAGTAAAGCATAACTTTTATAGACAATAATATGAATATCTGTTCTTAAATAAAAAATATTTAAAGATAAGAGGGAATGTCATATGAACAGTGACAGCAGCCCATGCTGCACACCGTATAGCCCACACATAGCACTATATACATCAGTTATACTCTATGCACATTTTATAAGAAAGGAAACACTAACCTGAATGTCACGAGGCATAGCTATGGACTAGATGCCACCTCTTTACTTCATAGCTGCAGGTCATATGCAAGCCTGACACATGGGGTTTCTTACTACTGCTGCTGGTGGGCCATCATTAAACATAGTAGGACTTGAACTGGGAACTGCAATGACAGCATGGGTGACTTCACCACCAGAATCATGTTGTGAAGAATGCAACATGTAGTAACTGGGTCATACTGAAGGGCACCCCCAGACTCATCCAGGCATCTAAAATGGGCTTTTAGCATGTTAAATACTCTCTCAATGACAATACAGGTTTGTGATAGGCTCGTATTAAAATTATCTTCTGTAGCTCCACTCAGATTTTTCGCTGGTGTCATGAGCCAGGGTTCCAAGTGGATATCCTGCATCACCTTACAAACAGAACAAAAACAGAAAAGGGGGAGACAAAACAAAGGAAAACTGATTTAGTATTAAGCAATGCATTTTACAATGAATAACTAATTAAATGATAAAAAGAAAATCTACTAACAACCAAGATGAGCATTGGGCATCCTACCATGCAGAACGAGGTGGCAGAGTGAGGTAGTGTGCCGGATATGGGGATCGTGTGCACTTACAGGATGCTGGGCAGACATAATGGTGATGTACTCACATGCAACACTACCTGGTAATTGATGGAATAGTAACCCTTTCTACTGTGGTACTGCTCCCTCTGTTAAAAAGATGGGGCTTTAATGGCAACATGGGTGCAGTCTATTACAGCAAGTGCCTCAAGAAAACATGACATCCCCTAAAAGGAAAGTATAGTCTGGGCTCAGTCCTGAGGTGAAACAATAGAAAGGGAACTAGATGTACTGATCTACATGTGCAAAGAGTGCTTCCAGAAACTGTTTAAGCATTCGTAAGGGAGAAGCCTGGAAATACTCAACATGTCCCATTTTGTCTCTGTAAGGTCCCTGTGGCAAGTCTAGTGAGAACTATTCACACTTTAGTATGCACAGGGCCAAGTATCCCCCAGTACTGCTGTGAGGGCCATACATGCTCATTAAGACACAATATCCCTGTTGATGCTGAAACTATAAAGGTTTACTGATTATCAAAATTATGATGACCTATTTTCTGCCTATATCCTCACCTTTTTGGCCAGTGAGCCCTGCTGGGCAAAAGTGGTTCTGGCTCAGCCAAGACAAGCAGCATAGACCAGGAATTAGCAATGCTAGTGGTAAGGGATAGCATCTTCACCAATTGCAAAGTAGCTAGAAAAGGTGCAATTCTCCCTTTTATAACATATTAGCAGACGGCACTGAAATGCTTCAAAATATGACTGTGAGTCACAAACAGGTAGTAAGAAGACATATCATTTCTCATTGCCATCTCATTATTACTGCATTTAGATAAGTTTATTTGTAGCCATCTCACATTAGCATAAATGGCTTCTCTGAATCAAGCTTTGGTTGTGTTCATGTATAAGTTGTGCTGGTTGCTATAAGTCTTTCACATAATGACTATGAATACCACTCACAATATTTTTTGCTCCTTTAAGAATGTTTAAGGAAACAAGGACTACAGATGCAAAATGCTGATGGTGTATTTCTCCTAAGGTAGACAGTGTACACATATTTTCAGTTGCGTCAATGTAAAATTTATGGGAAATGACATGCAACACAAAGGTTGGAAAAAAAAGAAGTTTCATGACTTTTTTGCATATTGTGTATTTGAGGAACAAATGAAACCATATTAATAGACAGTGGGGGGGGGGATTCATTAAAGTCTACATGATCATTTTGACCATGTGCACACTGCAGCGTGATGCACACATGGCCATAAAAGTTTTAGAATCAGTAAACTTTTCATAGTGGCATGCGCTTATGAGCAAATACAGACACTTTTGTGGCATGCAAATTACAGCATAAGTAGCTGAATTGTATTCTAATGAAAGAAATCAGCATAGTGGAGCAATTCAACAAGCTGTAAAGCAACCATGTAAACTTCATGTTTGTGCTGGCCATGTATGCAAAAGTTTTCTGAATGCAGGCACGCTAAGGAGTCTACACGGATGTCCATACAGTTGTACAGAACAGACCCTAACATGTAACCCAACACACATTACAACATTCCCAGACATGTTGGATGCTAGAAAATTATGTAAAGACAGCAACAATTCCTTATTAAGTATCATGACATAAATGCCGCTTTGCATTCCCACCCCCAGATGAACAATGCAATCGTAACTAATGTAGACAGGTAAAAGTGTAAACCCCACGAAATATAGAATCCCAAACCTAAATTCCTCTGTGCACATATATGCACCTGAGTAATACCCTCCCATGGCTGTACAACACTAGGCTCCCCTTCATTTTCCTTGTCTGCATGGTTACCGCCTGTGTAGCTTCATAGCTGTCAACATGGTGAATATGCAAATGAGGTACTAACTCATTAAAATTGCTGAATCTCAAAAACTTGAAACCAAGTTCATTTTGTGTAGGCACTTCCACAGTGTTCGTGCTGAATGCATAAAAACAGTGAATGATGACATCGGGGGTGTCAGGTTACACTTACAGAGGTGTACATGTAGGTCTGTGAAGTGTAAAAGTGCACATAAGCAGTGCACAATTCACAAGTTCTGTGTCATCCTCTTTAATGTTTGTTAAAATGTATCTTAACTATCCGCATTTCAATACATTTTTTTTTATTTTCATCCATGTTTGCACAATGTGGTGCTTAGCTCAATCACGGGAAATGAAGGCATGAATGGCAGGTTTCAAATTTTCTATGTCACATACCTATTCTTGTGGCAGCAGGTGTATGTGTAGGGCTGGAGTATAGAAGGTCCTAGGTTTGACTACAGGGTCTGCAACCTTCCTTCTACTTTTTGAACTGCATGTTTCCAAGCTCTAAAGCATCCATCTAGCCTACATTCTGTTTTCCCTGCATACTTCCATCCCATGGGAGTAGACACAATTCTATGTTTGAAATAAAATTGTGTCAACTGCTGCATTTGCAAGGTAAGTTCAGAATCTAGAATGTCTGTAATATTATTATAACATATCCTTGTATATCTTAATTGGTGCAATAATGAAGTAAACAGTGGTATATAGAAATTCAGGACACATGTTAAGTATTCCTCATATATTCACAATACATTCATGTGCTGTCCACCCCCCACAACCCTGAGGGCTTTTAGACACACATATATCAACCACACTACAAAGTGTAATATATAATGTTGTGTGCTCCATCATGGACAGGGCCAGTTGGTGGTGCTGACAACCTTGCTCTGCTAAGCCCAAACATCTAACTATGCTCAATAAGGGTACTAGTATTTTTATACAGATAGGCTTCTACACACCTAGGACACACTCTACACTTAGGCTACTAGCCTCATATGAACCTATAAATCTATGTGCCTATGCAGGTCTCTCAATCTGTTGTCCCTACATGGCCTGCTGATGTCATGTACCATAAGTTAACCTGCAGCCATGTAAAAGTCAGACTTGCAGCATGGAACTTGCATAATGTACTGCGTTCTGTAATCTGTGGACTTAAATAGGTAGGGATTCTGTTCTCACTGCAGTCAACTGTGTGTGTGCGCGTGTGCGTGTGTGTGTGTGTGCGTATGTGCGTGTGTGCGTGTGTGTGTGTGTGTGTGTGTGTGTGTGTGTGTGTGTGTGTGTGTGTGTGTGTGTGTGTGTGTGTGTGTGTGTGTGTGTGTGTGTGTGTGTGTGTGTGTGTGTGTGCGTTGTGTGTGTGTGTGTATGTATGCGCACGCGCATGTGTGTGTGTTCAGTCAGAAGAGCAAGTGTGTATCCTGTAGTTACTGCCCCAATCCCATAAATTGGCAGTATTTTGATACTTGCACCTGCCTACAGATCCATATCAGGCAAGCCTCCCACATTCTTCTCTATAGCATGCACTGCTGATGTCATCCACTACACGTTGACCTGCAGAGATGTAAAAGTCAGACATTTACCGTGGCACTTGTGTAGTGCACTGTGTTCTATAGTCTGTCTACCTAGATAGGTAGCGGTTCTGTTCTCACTGCAGTCAACTGGGTGTGCGTGTGTGTGTGTCTCTCTCTACTCAGCAGAGTAGATGTGCTATCCTACAGTTACTTCTCCGATGTCATGGCTTGCTAGTCTTTACATACTTGCACAAGCCTACGCATCCATTTCATGCAGCCCTCCCAACCTCTTGTCTCCCACATGGCCTGCTGATGTCATCCACTATAAGCTGACCTGCAGACATTTAAAAGTCAGACTTGTGCTGTGGCACTTGTGTATAGTACTGTGTTCTGTAGTCTGTGTACTTAGATAGGTAGGGGTTCTGTTCTCACTGCAATGAACTGTGTGTGTGTGTGTGTGTGTGTGTGTGTGTGTGTGTGTGTGTGCTTGTGTGAGATGTTACCTGACATTACAGTGATCCTTTTACATCAGCATGTGGGAGACTATCACCATATGCTCAACAGACAATGCTGATGTACCACAACATGTTCAACAGACAATGCTGATGTAATCAGCTATATCAGATTATTGCATATGCAACGATCCCACCAGGGCAGGATCAGAAACTGTCCCGAAGCCCAGGCAGACATCATCTTAGGTTCATAGGAGGTTACTAGGCTAGTGGCCCTAGGACCTTTGTAAGCCTAGCCATGTTATACCATTGTTCCCTTATTGACCAATTTGTATGGTCTATATTTGCAATGCAAGTGTATGATCATCACCGACTACCCTTATCCAAGAGGGACATGGGTGAAACACCCTGGGTAAACTTACATTCTCCCATCCATTTGGCTAAGTTATTCTTAAATAGGGTCATTGAGGAGCCCTGTTTTATGTAAATTGGGATTTCTTTCCAGAGAAGTGTCAATCTTGGGGAGGCATATCTGTCACTCCAGCATCTACTGCTAATGTTGCAGGCCAGGTTAAGATCCCTAGGGTGAGTGAATCTTGTCCCATGTGACTTGTGGATGTACAGCATTTCTGTTTGGCCATGGTCTGAGACTGGTCTGTAGGCCAGGCAAAAGTCACCTCTCAGCAGCCTATAAGATACAGAGTACAGTGACAGGGCCTTCAGTCTGCTCATGAAGGTCATTTGTTAAAGGCCCTGAATTATCTTGGTGAGAAACCTCTGCAGTCTCTCCAGCTCCTGCAGGTGTCTGGTGAGGTACATACACAAGGGAGCATTGTACTCTATTAGTGGTCTGATGAGAGATGAGTACAGATGAGTTATAACATCCTTAACTCTGTATGTGATGCCCTTACTTATGAGATGTGCAACATGGAAGGCCTTTCTTACCACTGTCAACACATGGTTATTGCAGCTAAGGGTGCTAAGCAATCTGTGTTCCCAAATCTCTCACTACAGTTTCAGCTAAGGGGGTATTGTTAATACTGTAATGTGCGGGGACTTCCCTTAGTCGTAAGGGATGATAACACATTATTTAGCAGTTATTTTGAGTCACTGGCCTTGGCACCAATCTTTTGTCTGTGTAAGCCCTTTTTGTATTATGTCAACATCACTGGGGGACTCACTGATTGCACCCAGTTTGCAGTCATCGGTGAACATGGTAAGTCACAGGCCATCTATTTTCCCCTGGACATCTGAGACATACATTCCAAACAGTAGGGGCCCAGCACAAATCCTTGTGGTACACCAGTGTTAACTGGTCTGCTGCTAGAGGTGGAATCCCCAAATTAATTGTATGTGTTCTGTTGGTGATCCAGCTAGCTACCCATTTAGTGATATATGGGTTAATTCCCAGCTGTATGAGTTTATCAATGATGCCTGAGTGGGGGATTGTGTCAAAAGCCTTGGCTAAGTTAAAATAGACGTATGTAGTATTTTGCCTTCATCCAGGGCTTTGATGACATTCTCAAAGTCATCCACCATGTTTTAAAGCCAAATTGTGTTAGAACAACAGGTTGAAGGTCACCTATGTCTTTCTTGATAAGGTCCATGATTATTCTCTCCATTGCCTAGCAGATACGGCTGGTGAGGCTTAGGGGTCTATAGTTCCCAGGGTGGTTGATGGAGCCCTTTTGTGCAAGGGTATTGCCCTTGCTGTGTTACACTCTGCTGGGACAAAGCCAGTATTTACACTGTGGTTGAAGAGAGTGCCAGCTGGTTCCACTAGGTCTTGTTTCAGACCATTAAGTAAGTTATCCAGTCCCATAGATGCTGTTTTCCTGCCCATGGAAAGTGCAGTTATGAACTGTTCTTTGCAGACACTAAGTAGAGGACTGGTGACAAGTATGCTTTGGGATATGCCTGGTGGAGACAGGGGTAAAGTTTGCCCCAAACTGTCTGGTAGTAGGTTGGCAATTCCCTCAGGGTCAGTATGACTGTATCATCCACTACTAATTCAGCACAGAGCTGGCCCTTCACTTTTAGATTTCTGACATAGCTAAAGAATGCATCCTGATTATCTTTAGCTAGGGATGCTAGTGAAGGTTCATACGTGGCTTTAGAGGACTTTACAAGATAGCTAATTTCCTTGTTCAAGCTATAGGGGGTGTCCTTACTCTAGTAAGTCAATTCCCTCTTGTTCATATATTACTTTCTTCCACTTGCTGTATACCCTATGTATGCTTGATGCCCATCAGGGTGGCTTCTTTTCAGTGAGGACCACTAACTATAAATCCACTAGAAACACAAAAAATTTCTCTCCTGAGGTCCTCAATACTTTACTCTGTAACTGTGACTGGACCCCCCCCTAAAAACCCTCCCACTTGACCAGGTTGTAGCATATTTCAACAAAACATTTCTACAACACCTAGACACTGTCACTCCATTGTGCAAAATCAAGGTTAGAACCTCTACAAACCCCTGGCTCAGTAAAGAAACCAAACAAATCCTCAAGTCCAGAGACACTGCCTGGCTTTACTATCAAAAAAACAAAGAAACACAAAGCCTAAGTACCAAGAACTGTGCAACTGTGCTAAAAATGCATTAGGCTGGACAAAAAATCCTACTACATGACATTACAAACTAAATACCAACACAACCCCCCAAAATTTTGGAAAAATGTAAGTCAGTTACTAAAATCCACCCAAAAGGCTACCTCCAAACCAGCCACCCCTGCCACTAAAGTTCTCATCGAAACATAATTCAACTCCCACTTTGTGAACTCAATTCTATCTTTAGTATCACAGAACAGTTTCAACCTCACTATCCCCCCCAACACAAATAACACTAATACAAGCTTTACCCTCAAAACGGTTTCCACCACTTCAATCAAAAGCATGCTTTCCAAACTAAAAACTTCATCGACAGCAGCAGACCTACTCCCCAGCTATTTCTTGAAACTCACAGCAGATGCTATTGCTATCCCAATCTCCAGTCTCATAAACAGATCAATTGTTGAAAACTATGTGCCCAAACTCTGGAAAATATCCTATGTTATACCCGTACGTAAAGGCGGGACCTCCACTGAACTTAATAACTACAGACCCATTGCTTTACTCTCCCCCCTGGCCAAAATCCTAGAAAAATACATCCATACCCAGATGCTAAAATATCTCCTAGACAGCAGCATCCTGTCACCTACTCAACATGGTTTCAGACCTGTCCATAGTACCACTACAGCCCTCCTCTGCTTCACAGACACAGTAAACCCTCTAAAAAACAAAGGCCTACAGGTGTCAACTTTTTTTTATATGTCCAAAGCATTTGACACAGTCTCTCACCAAATCCTAATAAACAAACTAAACCAATATCACCTATTAAATTCCATTCTTACCTGGTTCCAAAGCAAATTAACTGACAGGTACCAAGCTGTGAAATGGGAAAATTCTCTCTCTCTCCTCAGCTGCCCATAACTATAGGAGTCCCACAGGGTTCTATCTTAGGACCACTACTATTCACAATCTTCACTAATGACCTCCATACCGCCACACAGCATGCATCTATCATTCAGTATGCAGATGATACTACCTTAATCTGTGCAGCACAAAACATTCACACTCTCCTGAAAACAACTCAACTAGTATTCTCTGACATTGAAAACTACCTTACCAAAGCCCAACTTATCCTCAATCCAAAGAAAACTCAGCTTATGATTATAACCAGTTCTAACAAAAACACTGATAACAGTCAATTCACTATCTACTCCACAAATGCTACTCCAATCGCTCCAGTGGCACAGGCTTAGCTATTGGGAATTACCACAGACTTCCACCTAAAACTTGATAGTCATCTCAACTTAACTATTAAAAAGGTACATGCCAAACTGGGATCACTCTACTGTAGCAAACCATTTCTTACCAACAACCCAAGATCAGCCATTGCTCGCTCCCAACTTCTATCCACCCTACTCTATACATCTCTCATTCTGACTAATCTCAACAAAACTGAACTAAGTAAAATGGAAGCCTGCTATAACAGAATTGCCCGCTTTGCTGCAAATTGCTCATATAGAACTCATCACTGTACTGCTTTGAAACAGCTCCACTGGCTTGAACTGCCAAACCTCCTAAACTATAATCAGCTCTGCCTCTGTCATTCTATCTATTACCTCCCCAATAAGTGTCCTGCCCTCAAAAACCTAGTACAACATCACTCAGCCAAACGGCCTCTTAGATCATCAAGCAAACTACTACTAGAAGTCACCAACAGCTGCAATAGCTTTGGAGACACACTATATAGTAGTTCAGTGGCTAAAAAATGGAACTCTCTCCCCACTAGCATACAAAACACATCGTCCAAAGCCTCCTTTAAAAACCTCATTAGGCAACATCTCAAGCAAAGTTGGCAGTGCCATGACTGCTCCCCAGGCTAGTGAAAGCAGACAAGGTACACATACTAAACCTAGAGTACTTGATAATAGTTTTTACTCTTACTCACAAACACTGGCTAATGTACAATGTATGTATGTACCTGTGTACTATGTATGTATTCTACCTATGTTCCAAATTTCAGCTGTACACCACAAATCTATCAATTACCTTTATTTTTAAATTAATATTTTCTTGTTTGTTCTCTCCACTGTAACTGTTGATGTGCTGCATACCACTGTAAAGACATGTCTATTGTAATTTGTGTGTATACTGAGCAAATCTAAATATCTAAATGTATCTGTAATTTTTCTATGTGGAGCTTTTCTCCCCGGGCCTCTGCTGAAAAAGGGCCTTTTCAGCTCAGACACCCCCGGTTAACAAATGTAAAATAAATAAAAATAAATAAATAAATAAATACATTTATGGCATTGGTTAGAGTTTGCTTAGGATAAATGTTTCATCCTTTCTGCTCTTGAGGGGGTGTCAGGTATGATTGTGAATGTGATCTCGACTGAATTGTGATCTGACCTGACCAGGGGGGGGAACACACAGGGATTAGTGCAAAGAACCACTGTGTTGGTGAGTACTAAGTCTAGGACATTCAAGCCCCTTGTGGGGGTGCAAACTATTTCCTACACAGCATGTGTCTTAAAAAAGTCCAGGAACATCAGGGTGAGTGTGTTTGTGCACATATATGACTCCAAATTGATGGAAGGATAGTTGAAATCACATATGACCAAGGTGTTTGGCTGTATAGTGAGTGACTCAAGTAGGTCCAATTGGGCAGAGTGGTTCTCGTGGTTCATGGTGGGGGACCTGTAGCTAACAATGATATGGAAGGGGGGTTTACATACAGTTAGTTGGACTTTGATTAGCACTATTGAGTCATAATCTTTGACTAGTCTTGCGGTGTATTTGTCTTTAATGAAGATGTATACACTTCTGCCTTTGATTCTTTCATGCTCCGTTTGATGTCTGAATGTGTGGAAGGCATTGTAGCTTTTCACCAGGGGGATCTCTGCAGCCTTGAACCATGTCTGTGTGACTGCATAGACATAGGCATCTTTCAAGTTAAGGAGTTCTTCTGATTTACACTCCTTGAATTAAGCAGCATAACCTTCAGTTTGCCTCTAGTGTATTCTTTCATGTTGTGAATTTAGTTGTTCTGACATTGCCTAAAAGGCAACTTTGGGGGAGGCAAGTACTTTTGCCATTAACCAAAAGCCAAGAGGCGACAGGTGAAGACCAACTCTAGCAAAACAGCATGGTCTGTCAACCATATCTTCTCAGGCTGACAGTTACTGGATCCCCCTGTACTGACAACAGAAGCAAAGTCAATTGTTGAAGTCAATCATGTTTTCTTTATATTGAGGCATCATACTGGGTGAAGGAGGAATGCTGCTTTAGGGCTAGGGAAATACATGCCTGGGACAGATAATCTGAGAGCTCAGTCATGTCTCTCTTCATATAGTAGAGTGAAGTATGTCTCCAGTCATTCACTGCAACATGGACTATGACAGAATCATAATGGTACTTGCTATTTAGATACTTGACTGTGTGCATGATATGATGGACCTTGGCACCTGACAGGCAGCTGACTGTGACTTTTTCCTTGTCCTGCCTGGCAAGGGGGACATCTGTGTGTCTCACTTTGGAATCACTCATGACCAAGACATTTGGTTTTGAATCGTTTTGCCTTAAGGACTTATTGGCTGAGACACTGTTGTTTGCATTATTAGGTTTGTGCTTGGGATGTGTCTGATCTTTAGGTAGGTTTCCAGCGAGTACCTCTGCATATGTGGGCTTATGTGTTGTGAGGTTGTTATATGCAAAAGGTGAATTGTGTGTACTGACAACGTTTGATACCTGGTTTGTTGTTATGTGAGAGAATTTATTCCAAATTCATAGTACAGATACAGCTCTCACATGTTGTATTAGTTTGTTTTAGCAGTAACTGGTTGTTAGTATACATGAGGCAATTGCTACAGTGTCTCAGGATGCCCATGTCAATCAGTCTGCATGGAGAAATGGTAGGAAACTGTCCAACTATTATGGAAGGTATATACTGTAGTAACTAATGGGGAGTGGGCTAGATGGACTAGGTTTTGGTGTAAGACTAACAAAAAGTATCTATGCTATGGAGGGCTAGGGGTAGAAAAATATGTCAATGTTTCACAATGCACAACTAAGTTGCCCTCTTGCAGGGCAGCAGTGTAAGCTCTGAGAAGCTCCAGTAAACTGAGTGCAAACCTGGACAAACATGACTCTAAAATATAAGTGAAGTTAAGCGATTTTAAAAAAGTAAACTAAGCGAAGGGCCACAAGTGAGCCTTATTCCAGCAATCCCCAAATCAGATGGATCCTTGGCTGCACACTTCTGCCACAAGGGTGCAGGGGGGCCTTCTTAATGTAAGAGGGCTGGTTTTAGTTCTCAAACGATACCAAGCAGTCTAGATTCAGCAAGCCTGAATTGAGCCTATGCTATAAAATGCAAAAGTACTAAAAACTAAAAGTGCAGAAAATCACAATCACAACAGCAGAAAAAAACAGTTTAAATAATGTAGCAATTCAGTAGAATACTCCAACAGTGCTGACAACAAACGTTCCTAGTGTGAAATAAGTGTTATGAAATCCAACTGCTTAAACCAGAACTAAGACACTTTCAGAATAACAGACACAATAAGCCTTCAACCAGCAATTCCCAGCTTAGAATGGTGTAGGCTATCCGCTCCTGCCACAAGAGTCTACACCACAAACCTTCCTAATGTAAAAAACTGCTTTGGAGGTCAAATGCTTAAACCATAACACAGTTAGAAAAACAGGCACAATAAGCAAGCATTTAGCCAGCAATTCACCATCTCAGAAGGCCAGAGGCTACTGTCTCCTCCCACAGGAGTGTAGACTACAAAGTTTCTTAATGTAAAACAACTGGCCTGAAGCACAAGTGCTTAAACCAGAAGTAAGAATCTTAGAATAAGAGTCACAATTTAATGTGATACCAAACAGATGACAGTGGCATGTGTTTTAATCTCCCCACATACAGCCTGTCATTGTTTGTAGGCCCTGTGTTATCTTGATGAGAAAGCCCTGTGGTTTCTCCAGCTGCTGCATGTGTCTGGTGAGATTCATGCAAAAGGGAGCATTACACTGTATTACTGTTCTGATCAGTCTGACTACAGTGCTGTTATATAATCCTGAAATCTGAATGTGATGGCATGTCTTATGATGTGCACCATACATATGTAGTGGAAAACATTAAACAGAAAAGTTATAAAGTAATGAGACACATTGCAGTTCCTGACTTCACAACCCTTACAAGAGAATACACTAGAAAGTTGACATGATGATGCCATCCATTGTATAATTTGGCAAGGCAAATATAAGTGACAGGTACCATTATCAGTTCAAAAACACAAATGCAAATATACTAGGCACTAATATAGCTATGCACCCAGTGCATAAGATATAATGCTTTTGTATCCCTGAATCCAAAAGAGAGAAAACAGGGATATGACACAGGTATTATCACTTGCACAGGGTGCTGATGGGGGCAGGAGGCCTAGGCTGATAGAAAAGGCCTGTGAGTGTGTGTGAGGGATAAAGGGAAGCAGGCAAGCTGTGTGTGTATCTGTAGGGGTCCTTCATGTGAAAGTAGTGTGACAGCCTGCATGAACACAGCCAAGCTCAGTGCTATCTCTACATCTTGATATGTCAGACAGGTGTGAGCCATGCATGGTAGAGGTGGCAGTTCATCTTCATCACCCCTGATCACGAGAACTGGCTCTGCCAGGAGTTGCAGTGGCACATCCATGCCCAAGGTCAGATGTCATGCTGCTACCTGAGTATGACTGATGTCTGCTGGATGTGTTCCCTTCACAGGAATGCCCAGGATCATGACCCCATGGCTTGCCATGTCTGGGTGTGGACAGCGCACTCACCGATGGACCAGCGGAAGCACTGCCACTACAGGAGGTGATCGGGATTGGCAATGTTGGCTATCAGTAGATGTTGTGGCTGACCTATGCACATAAGGATGCCATTCCCCTCTCAGCAGATGTTCCATTGCAGACACTTCTTGTTCCATGAGAGACACCCATCGGTCCATCACAGACAACCCTCGTTCCAATGTATCATTCCACAGCCCTCAGCATTTATCTGGAGTGCCTTTCTGAACATGCCTATGCCTCCATGATGGTCCTAAACATATGTTGTGTGACACGGGAAGAGACACCTGCCCCAGGTAGAGGAGGGATGTCAGGCCCCCTCTGAGCACACTTAACACTCCTGTGTGGCACCTTGCCAACACTTTGGTAATGGCCAGAATCAACAGGCACTGAAGCCGAGTATCAGCACTTCACTGCTCAGTGTCATTGCCCTCCAGCTGTCCTATATCTGAAGCCTCAGTGAACTGGGTAGGTGTAGGCCTACTGGCTGTATCCAAGGAAAAAAAAAGGGAGTGACTGGATGTCAACCTCTGTGTCAGATTCAACCTCTGCACTCCCCTGACTGTACCTCACTTTCACCACCATCATCATCAGTGTCTGCTGAGACACTGATATTAGGTGGCACTCTCTCCCAATGTCATGATCATCTGTGATATAAAGGGAGAAACAGAGGCATACATTAATACCTGCATTACTAAGGTGTAATATATGCTAAACAACAGTGTTGCCACTATTACAGACAGTGCAGCAGTACACACAACAGGCCAAAAATGACACATTATATTTCTAGAAATTGATCTGCAGTATTGAAATAACTTAATTTCACTTACCATCTGCAGGAGGCATACGTCGCTGGATTCCTGACGGTCCTGAAATAAGTTAAGCAAGAGGTAAGGGCAACATCATCACACTGAACAGTAAGACAGGGGGTATTACATGTACACCTCTCAGTCCTCTTCAATATGCATGAAATGTTAGTTCAACAAGAACATGGCAGACAACTCCAAACTGAGCTTACCACTGTAACAATCTTCAATCCTCCCAAAAAAACACGACACATAAGTAACTTTTATTTCAATTGTTTTACTTATTTTACTTTAATTATTTACACATATGACACAGAAGTAACTTTTATTTCAATTGTTTTACTATACAACAGTATTCAACTGGTTATATAACAAAGCCTACATGGAAGCTCTTCCTGGGACTGAGAAGGAGGGGCACCCAAAGCAATCATATCATTGGCCACTCTGCTGTGAGTTGTCCTGTTGTAGAAGATTCACCAGGAATTCCTCATTGTGGGGAGAGGTGGTTCTGCAGCAGGTCCACCTCCAGTTACGCTCTGGTCTTGGACAACAACAGCTGCATGCCTCTGTGCAGATGTTAACATGTCACTGGCCCTGTGGTGCACCTGCTCATAAGTACAGCCATGGCCACCCATGGCATTTATGTTTGCAATGATCTGCTGCCATAGCCTCAGCCTCTATGGCATATTGGCACAACCTCTTCTGAGAAGAAATGCACCATGTTGACAGAGCGCATCCACAATCATAGCATTGTCAGCCTCACTGAAGGGGGGGGTCTGCACCTCAATGACATTTTTGATCCTAAAAGACAACAGAATAATAATACACGTATCACATAACTACAAAGTACCTGTTAACAGATAAAACAGTTAAGGCAGGGAATCAGTAGTACCCACTGGAAAAACAGAAAACATACCACAGATGTGAAATTCTAACAACAGGCAGGATGTAAAGCAAAGACAAACGTATCCTTGTATGTGCCATCGCAATAACTCCACTGTGCTCCCCCAAAAGAACAGACCATTCTAGTTTGTGACAAAACAGTAACTTCTCTTTGTACCTCACCACCCACTAAGGAACAGGCACATGAACCATTTTGCTAATAAAACACATTTGAAATGCTAAGCATGCATTTAAAGAACTTGTCCCTGAAACATTTGTACATATGTATCACACAGCCTTCTAGTTTCATCTATTGTCAATCATTTGGACCTCTGAAATGGCTTGACAAACATAGCCATGCCATCAATACATTTCTAACTAATGCATACAGATAAAAGTGTAAAAGGCTTTGCTTCACATTATTCATTAATATATTCCAATATATGCATTATGTAGGTAACAAAATAATAGCATACATGCTGGAGTTCAATACTCTTCTGTAAAGATAGCTTTGGAAATATTTTGCTTTTCTGAACATGTAGCAAGTACCGTCACCATCAGTTTGGCTAGCTACACATTTGCCTTTTTATAATGGAGTAGATTATTACTGAACTGCATCTGTCTAGGCTGTTTTCAGAGATGCTAATTGTAGAGCAGTGTGTGTATGTACCTTTAAGATGCTATCCATGGGCTTACACAAGTGTATAAGTACTGAGCACATGCGAGCCTGACTACTTTTTGCAGTAAGCTTTTAAGATGTAAGCATGTATGCCTGTAAAGTCTGTCTGTTAATCAGTTTGTTTATATTTTATGATGCTGTTATCCATCCTGATGTGTTTCTATGTATCAAAGCATATAAATGAAATACTCCGCCTGCCTGTCATCTATGTTACAGAGGGACGAGTGACACTAATTAAAGCATAAGCAGCTGAATTGCATGCAAATCAACTAATGTGGTGGACCTATTCAACAAGTTATAAAGCAACCATGTAGACTTTATGCTGGGTTTTCATGTGGATTTCAAAAGTATTGGAGTACATCCACAGAAAGTCTACAGAGACAGACTGTTAGGAGCTGATGCTGCTTAATTCCATTTGTATGTGCTACAGGCTGCAGACAATGGGGCTCCTGCTGCTCCCAATGAGCCTAGGCTGAGACGGAGTAGAGTTTTCAGGGCAAATTTAACTTATCACACTATACAGAATGTGGACATTGTAGAGTGCTACAAGGTGGACAGGGGCACAATACAGGAACCCTGCGACCTCTGCTGGCTCACCCCAGAGTCACAGCCTTTACCTCCCCAAGCATTGGCTGTGTACTGCTTGCATCACATTCAGCCTGAACTAACACTGTGACAACTGCTGCATTTACAAGGTAAGTCCTGGACATGTACTGAATTGTATAATAAAATTATGATATGTCCTTGTATTTCATCACTTGTTATATTAAGCAACTACAAGGTGGAAGATTTGTACAGAAATTAATGTTGCATGTGACAGCAGAGAGTTATTTAACTAGTATGTGTTCATTAACAAGTAGTAGGCCTCAGGCCTCAAAGATGCACACATCAATACCTCCCCAAAGTAATGATGATCACTGCATGCCCTGAGTTTAGCGCCATATGTTTGTAATGGGAAATCATAACAAAAATAAGTTCAAAAGTAATGACTCACATAGGAGTGTCCAGCTTCACCACCCTCACAAGATCAAACCAGCAAGATGCAAAACAAGGACAGTAACAAGAGCAACATATCCTTATTTGTGCCATAACAATAGGTCAGCCAAGGTCCACTCCCTCAGCCAGGGTCCACACCCCTTGAAAGAACATTATACCCTTGCATGTGCCATGACAGGAACCGAACTTTGCTCCCCCCCACAAAACAGCAGTCTATGATTGGTTGTGCCATCCAACCTGCCATTAATTTGATGTCAACTGCATATCATAGTGTTCCCAGTTAATATCCCCATACATTTTAAGGTAAATGATATAGACAGGCTGACACACTGGATGTCTCTGAGTGCTGATCAGATAAGTTATGAATGACTGAAAAATACAGAAAGGTAGGACACAGCTGTATATTTGCAAGGAATAATCATAGCAGGTTGTGTGATCACTAAGTGCACTACATCTATCTATATTACATATAATACATTTACAAATAACAGCTCATGCCTTGATATCAGTGTACACTCAGTTGCACTTGGTTGTGTGAGGAATTATGTCATGCATCTGCTGTAAAGCTGTTTGTGGGGCAAAGATGGTTGTTTTCTGATGGTGCATTGCAGTGATAGTTGGGATACAGACCTATGTAGTCATATCTCATGTGTATTAACAGTTTCTACCATGTATGTTATAGATTGATTTTCTGTATTTCAACGAATTCTCCATTTTTATAAATTTTTTTAACTTTTTTGGATCACTGTTTGCGTGATGCGCCGCTTAGCACAAATGGCTTTGGCTATGCGCATTTCCTTTGCACGTAGAGCGGCATGCATAATCCAGATGATTGGGCCATCCAGGTAGCAGACAGGATCCAGACAGCCACAAACATACTCTGAATTTAATTAATAGTACTGGTCATCACATAGATAGATTTCCTGGCAGTGCTCACTGTCACCCAATGTGTTTGCCCAATGGTAAGTGCTGGACAACACTTTCAAATACTGCAAATCCAGAAAGTCTGTACTGCCAGTAAGAGCAATACCTGCAGTTGGCAGGAAATCATAATTCTACATCTGTGATAGGCATGACAGGCATTCCTGGAGAGTTTTTGAGGTTCCATGCTCAAAGATGGCATGTCCAGGAGTCCAAAGTGCTTATTGGACTCCTAGTGAATGAACATGGGCCCAGGCTGTTGCAGAGTGACTATTACGGCTCAGATTAGAAGGCAGAGGCATGAAATAGTCTGGCCTGGGCTCTGACCTGTGCTAGCAGTATCCTCCACACTGGTGAACAATATACAAATCACTACAGACATACCTCAGGATAAGGAAGAGGGATACCCTCTACCATTGGATCAAGGAATGTAGTATTAGGGGCACCCCATAGATGTGTAAGTCTCACTTACAGAGACAACTTGTCAGAGTTAAAAGGTGGTTATAGTCAGGACTGGTATGCATAATAGTATTCTGTTCTGTTTTTTTCCACAGCCTTCATAGACCAAGAACTGAATGTGCGAACCCATGCCACTGGATTGGCACAGATGTGAGATGCATGTGGTATGTATGCATCCTGACAATAGGGTTAATTTAACATTCAAAGTTACAACACATTTATTGGTCAATTATACAGTTGCATCAAATTGAGTATTCATCTCTTAACTGTAATAGGAAAGTATGCATTACTCTGGAGGGCAAAACAACAGTCCGGTATTACAGAGTAGTCATAGGTTGTGCCTTCAAAATCCACACTTCCCAAATATACAATAGTGTTACGTTTACATCGATATTGCAATATAACATCAGAGCTGCAAATCAGTGTCACCACTGGCTTGGTGTAAACTGTAATCAGTATAACTGGAACACACATATGTGGAATGTATGCACACATGAAGGATTGCTTACTGCAATCTGTAGTATAATGTGCATCTGTTAGGAGCTGGGTAGTCTTAACAGTGAACAAAGGTATTTGTTAGGAGCTAGTACTGTTAAAAGTAAAGGTAACAGAATAGAGTCAAACACTTGTATCAATGTTTTGTATGTCACATATGAAGTTACTAATGTTCTCCCTTTTTTTCTCACCCCAACTCTTTTCTCTCTTTTCCATTTATTTATTTATTTTTACATTTTTTTATTTCTTTTTCTTCCCAACAGCATAGTGGGATAGTTCTGTCCCACAGGATCCACCTTCCTATACTACACCTGCTAAAGTGTCAGTCCCCAACATGTCTGGTGCAGAAGCAGGTATCAGCCCCTCTGCCCCCTGCACTACCCAGCCCCTCAGGTTGCTCTGCCCCAGAGGATAGGCCTGTGGCTCCCTCTGGAAGCAATGGTGGAGGTGGTGGGTTTATCATCTACCAGAAACTGCCAGGGATGGTGTGTAAGATAGTGCCGTACACTGTCAGTGTAGTCCTACACTGGATAGAGACACTGTTTTCCATCATTGTATTAAATACAAGGAGATGCAGACATCAGACACTGCAGCCATTGGTGCAGTGAGGTGATAGTAATGACAGTCCAGTGGGCAATGACTTGAATCTCAGTCACCCAACTTGATGTCCATGGGTTTGCGATGTCCCCACCTCACCCCAACCATGGTGTTCACCCAGCTCATGTGTCCTTCACTGTCTTTGTCTCTTGTCTTGTCTTGTCTGTCAGCAACTGCATCCTCACCTGCCCAACTTAACTCACCCAGACATTCCTACATCCCTTCTTCAAAATTCATCTTTCTCTCTCTCTCTCTCAAAAAAAAATGAACACCTGACCCACAAAAAAAAATCATTCTATACATAGCTCTCCATTTCACACACGTGTCTTCATGACACACATGATTCAGTCCAATTCCCTATACAAAAGGTTGTGTTGTAGTCAACCTTCTCTCTGGAGGTGACAGTCCAAATTCAGCAAAATCTGTGCATATATGTTCATGTTTTATTCTTGAAGAAATGGATAGCTATGTTTCTTTCCTACATCCTTCATGTCCTTTCCTGCCTTCCTTTCACTTTGTTCTTCCCCCCCGTTTGCTCCCCATTTCATCACTTTTCTGTATTTTCCCTTTCTTTTCTTTGAAGCATAATTGCACAGTGGTGCACCTCATGCACTAATGTGCAGCTAAGGCAAAACCAGTTATAAGTATTAAATAGTTGTATTGGAAATCAGTACCATCCATCCAAACCAACTATCCCACTTCAGAATTTGGATTTACAGATACAATTAATTGAAGCTGTTACATTACATAAACCTGGATTCAAACCAAGTACCACCTGAACAAACAGGTGGTGCTACAGTCTCAGTTGATTTCCAGGTGTATTTTAGAGACTGTATAGCAAATGGCAGACTTAATTGCTGTTGTATACACCTGCTACTTAACTGAATCTCTGGCTGTAGGAATTAATGCACATAATGCAGTGATAAGTTCCTTTTTGGGGAAAATGGCATAGCTATAGGTAATACATTAAAATATTTTGGTAGTAGTTTTGCTTATTGATGCTGTGCAATGCACAGCATCTTGCAACATCGTGCACCACTGCTGTGCAAAACTAAATGAGTATTGCACAATAATGCTTTATAAAACATTACATGGGATTGCACAATGCTGCTTAATAGAAATTTAATGAAGAATATATGACATTAGTGATAATGGGTGCAAGCATGGGGAGTACAAAAAGGGAAATGTTTCCTAAACTGGGTCACTTACTAGTGAATATATTAACTACATCTGCTAGCTAACTGACTCTGTGGCAGCAAATGTTAATGCATTGTTGTGGGAGGCAGATATTACTGGGTTTGAAAACAGGTGGAAGTAGGAATTTTACAAGTGTGTATGATACTTTAAATATATCTATTTATATTGCTGCCGTTTACCATTGCTTCACTTTGGTGCATGGTGTGCATCATCATGCAATAATTCTTTAAAGAAAAGAAATGAGGATGACAGGAAACTGGTGAAATGGGGAGCAAGCAGGGGGAAGAACAAAGTGAAAGAAGGGAAGGAATGTGCAGGAAGGATGTAGGAAAGAACTATAGCTATCCATTTCTTCAAGAATAAAACATGAACATATATGCACACATTTTGCTGAATTAGTACTGTCACCTCCAGAGACAGGAGTGACCACAATGCAGTGGGTTGTATAGGGAATTGGACTGAATCATGTGTGTCATGAAGACATGTGTGCAAAATGGAGAGTTATGTATGGGGTGATTTTTTTTGTGGGATGGCTGCCTATTTTTTTTTTTTTTTTTTGAGAGAGAAGAATGTTGAGGAAGGGATGTAGGAATACTTGGGTGAGTTAAGTTGGGCAGGTGAGAAGCAACTGCAGACAGACAAGACAAAAAGACAAGAGACAGAGATGGTGACGGACACATGAGGTGGGAGAACACCATGGTTGGAGAGAGGGTGAGAAATCTAGGTCCCATAAACATTGCGGTGGTTGACAGTGAGAATCTATCCCTCAACTACTGGACTGTCATCACTGTCACCTCACTGCACTGCTGGCTGTAGTGTCTGATGTGTGTGCTTACTATGAGTGCTCTGTATGAGGATGGAGCGCAGGTACTCCATCCAACATAGGCCTGTGCACTCACACTGCGGCACACAATCCTACACACTATCCCTGGCAGTTCCTGTCAGGTGATAAACTTGCCACTTCCACCACTGCTCCCAGAGGGAGCTACAGGCCTATCCTCCAGGGCAGAACTACCTAAAGGTCTGGGAAGTGCTGGGGTGGCAGAGGGGGGTGCTACCTGGTTCTGCACCAGATGTTCTGGGCAGTGGTTCTATAGCCAGTGGAGTGGGGGCAGGTGGAGCCTATGGGATAGGCCTACCCTGTTGTGCTGTGGAGAAAAAAAAAACAATAAAAAATGAAAAAAAAAACCAAGAACGAAATGGGTTGTGGTGAGAGAAAATAAGGAAGAACATTAGTAACTTCATATGTGACATACAAAGCATTGATACAATTATTTGACTCTACTCTGTTACCTTTAATTTTAACATTACAAACTCCTATCACGTTTCTTCCTTACTTTTAAGACTACCCAGTTCATAATAGAGACACACTATATTACAGATTGCATCCACCAGTCCTTGATGTGTGCATATATTGCACATATGCATGTTCCAATTACACTGATTACAGTTTACAGAAGGCCATTTGTGCTACTGTTACAGTTACATTCCAATAATGGTGAAAACCTAACAGTAGTGTATATTTGGGAAGTGTGTTTTTTGAACCCACAACTGATTACTCTCAAATACTGTATTTTCTTTTGTCCTACAGACTACTGCATGCATACATTCCTTTTACAGTTTAGAGATGCATGCTTACAGTTATTTGAGAATATGGGACCATTGTTTTCTGCTATAGACTAAGGCATGCATAGTTTCTTTTACATTTGGGATATGCATGCTCAATTTGATACAGTTGTATTAAATACCAACTAAGCGTTCCTTTACTTTTAATGCTATGAAATTACTATACACATTATTATTATTATTATTATTATTATTATTATTATTATTATTATTATTATTAAAAGACCATTTAGACACTACTGTTCTGATGCATGCATACCACATGCTTTTCACATCCTAAATGTGCAGCATGAGACCTAACATTCAAGGCTCAATCTGCAGCAGCTGTGGAAAAAACAGAACAGAACATCATTATGAATACCAGTCTTGGCTATATTCAGCTTTTAACTCTTACAATTATTCACTGGAATTGACACTTACACATCTGTGGGGTGTCCTCTGTATGAAATTCCCAGATCCAAAGGTCAAGGGTATCCCGCTTCCTCCTCCTCTGGATGTCTGCATTGCTCACCAGTGTGGGGGATAGCTGTAGCACTGGTTAAAGTCCTGGCAATACTATTCCAGGCTTCAGACTTATATTCTGAGCCTGAATAGTCCCACTACAGCAACCAGGGCTCATGTTCCTTAACTAGGACTCCAACAAAAAGTTTGGACTCCTGGACATCACACCTCTGTGCCTGAAAGCACACACCTTCTCCAGCAACTCCTGACATGCCTGGCATAGCTCAAGCTCAATGTATAATGAGCATTTCCCACCAATTGCATTTTATATGGTGATGTTTTACTGTCTATTGCATGTCTCATGCTTACTGAAAGTGCACACATTTTGTTTTTGCAACATTTGAAAATGTTGCACATTGCTTACCATTTTACAAACACAGTAGGTGAGGGTGTACACTGACAGGCACCATGTTTGCATGATGATAAGCGATGCTCAACAGTGGTAAACAATGCAATTCCTAGATTATTAGGTATATAGGCACTTATGTAAATGTGCTAGTCACACGTACCATATATATGGTTCTCCTACACTTACAGCTATTACCACAAGTAGGTTGAGAAAACATCTGTGTATCTTGCACTTCATTGCTATAATCTGCAGGCTCACACCAGTAAAACAAAATGTGCACACCCTGTACTAGAACCCCATACCATCTGCACTCCATACCTACACTTAACACCTGCTGCCACAGGATTAGTGAAATGACATCTGCTATCTTAGTAGTTATCATAGGGTTCTCACTGTTAATTGTAGCACAACACAGCTTACCATGTTTGTGCGATGCGCAATATTATTAATTGAATGCATCTGGTTTATATTTGTGGCTATCTGGGTCCTGTCTACAACCTCGGTGGTCCATTCCTCCAGTTTGTGCGCCTCTGTGCTTCAGGCAACGCATCGCTCAAACACTGGCCAAAAAAATAACAAACAAAAAAAGAAATTAAAACACAAAGCGGAGACTGTCCAGAGGTTTGCAGAATGTCCAGATATTTGTATCATATTTTTGGGCTGTTCCTTGTAAAATGTGTGGCTTACTGGGAAAGCACTAAAGATAGAAGTCAATATATAATGACATGCATTTCTGTTTCATACTTCATATATTTCAGAAAATGCATGCTAACACAATGTAAATTGGTCTGTAGTTTTGGCCCTTTGTCACCCCATTAGTTTAGTGTTTGACCACATTTTTTGCCCTAAAAGGTTGTGTGGAATGATTTGCATTCTCAGTGTGCAAGTTTTGCAGCCAGCAACACCCATGCAAGCCACGAAACCTTGCTTACGTGCACCGCACATCATTAATATTCATGGCGCAATGCTGCATGATGGCGTATTGAGCAGTATCATGTGTGCAAATACACTCCATGCAGGCTCTGTGCGGAATGTACACGGAGTTTATTGAATCTCACCCAGTAAGTAAACATGCTGATTTGTTCCTATGCATTCAATCTAATATAGATAAGCTGTGGAAAACAATACAACACATGCAAAGGAACTTGGATAATGAACCATTAAGTTAATGAGAGGCATCATGAAAGCTCCATGAAAGCATACAAAACTATGGACAGAACACAAAGTTTCATCATAGTGAATATATATGTTAAAATGCTATAATCCTTTCGATAGCTCAGCTGGTAGAGTGGAAAACTGCAGTGATTTTCCAAGTCATCCTTAGGTAACTGGTTCAATTCTGGCTCGAAGAAGGTTATCTTTGGACAGTGCAGTGGTGCAGTGGTAGTGGTGTTGCCTCACAGCAAGAAGTTCTCTAGTTCGATTCTCGGCTGGAGTGCTTTCTGTGCAGAGGCCGCATGTCCTCCCTGCATTTGTGTGGGTTTTCTCCGGGTACTCTGGTTCCCTCCCACATTACAAAGATATGTATCTGGAGCATTTCTTCCTGGGCCTCTGCTGAAAATTGACTCCGTTCCAAGTCGGACTTTCCCAGTAAACAAATGTTAAAAAATAAAATAATAACCTGAATTCAGACAAATCTACCATGGACAAAACTACACAAGATTTAACCATGTCAGTACTATAAATAATACTCCTTTTAGCTGAATTTAAAAAATTCTTATTGAAAACAATTTGAATATATGTAAATAATTATTATTTATTGGTTTATTCTAAAAATAACAAACAACGTATACATGAGCGCTTTCATTTAACAAGTGTAAACTTCATTAGGCAAATAATTAAAATCAAACCAACATTTAAATAATACACAAAACACTCTGATTGGGTAAAGTCATGGATAACATCACAAAACAAATTAACCCCTCGATTTCTATAATACCCTGAAATGTTCAAACATATAAACAATAAATGAATGCATGAATGCGGGTGATAATATATGAATAATGCCAAAAAGTTGTAGTAAATAATAAATGATGCCTTTGAAAGCATATATAAAAAATTGATGTCCTATAAAAAAATCTTATTAAAATATATCCCTACAATCAAAAAGGTTTCTATGCTTTATATTCTTGTTGTTTGTCATGCTACCTCTTCAACTATTTTATTTCTTTCAAGGGCTTTAAATTTTAATAGTGGTGTAACTGAAGTTATTTCATTAATGCCTGGCCACTTGTCAGCATGCAATAAAATCTCCCATTTAAGTTCTTTTAAATCTAAATACACACCCCATGGTCTCTTGTCTTCGATGTCCACACGGTCTATGGCCCTGAACCTAAAATTATGGTCAACATTAGCATGAATGTGTCTTGCCAGAGAATTATTCAAGTTATTCTTTTTGATAGTGTATACATGTTCATAGATTCTGTGGCTAAATTTCCTTTCTGTTTTACCTATGTAAAATACTGGACATAGGTCACATATGGCCAGATATACTACTGCCTTTGAAGAACAATTGTATCTACCTTTGATACAATATTCAAAATTATTAATAGTAAATGAATCAACAACTTTGATTTTATAACACCAGTTGCATGTTCCACATTTTCGAGTGCCCAAGCACTTGTGTACATGCATACCTTGTCCATTCCAAAGAAGATCCTTTAGATTTTTTCCCTTCCTATATTGGTTTATCACCTAAATGGGCTCTGATATCCACATCTTCCATGAGGATGTCCCAATTTTTCTGAAAAATCCACCTTAAACTAAAAGAATCTACACTGTAAGTAAAAGTTAAATATTAAAGGAAAGTATTACTGTCGCTTCTACTAGTGCTCTGGTCCAAAAGGGGATTTTGTACAAGATTGGGTGCCATAACTTAAAAATTCAAAGAATCAATGTCACCCCTGTTGGAACCTTTATCTAACCGGGAGTTTTGTGTCGCGTCCAACTCAATAGCATCAAAATTAGAGTGGTCACTGTACAAAGTGATGTTGTTGACTATGGGTCTAAAATGGCCAAGTTCCCTCTTTTCTTTGACCTCTTTTGTTATTTTATTAACTCCAATGGGTATGCCCTTTTCAAAAACATAGGTTTTAGATTAATAGACTCCAACTCAAAATCCTCATCCCTTGACACCATCCAAGCAGCTCTTACCAACTGGCCTTTAGTCACTGATCTCTTTTGGTGCTCGGGGTGCGAGTTGCTGTAATGAAGAAAAGAGTTACAGTAGGTTTTTTTCTATAAATTGTAGTGGCATATCTCCCATTGGTTTCATCTTTAAAAAGGTGAACATTCAAATAATCTATGTAATTTAAATTAACAACCCAAGTAAAATGTAAAAAAGTAGTGGTGTTGTTAATGTAGTGTAAAAATTGTTCAACTTCTGGGGGACCCTCCCATATTAGACTACTATCATCCTGGAACCTGTAATACATTTTAATATAGGAGTGATTATCTGACTGGAATACAAACTGTCTCTTCCAATATGCCATCACTGTGTTGGCAAAAGCCCCACCACAAGCTGATCCCATGGCAACACCAGTTGTTTGCAAAAAATATTTGTTATTAAAAGTAAAGAAATTGTTAGTTAATACAATTTCTATTAGTTCCAGGATGAGATTAACCTTGTATTGGTCCATCTTGTGCTCCAATAACATTTCATTAACCCAATCTAAACCTATGGTCTGTGGAATGACAGTATACAAATGTCTCACATCTATAGTAACCAATGATGTGTTCCAAAAAAGTCCAGGAGTTTTTGCATATCTGGGTTTCTTTTTTTACCAGTTTTTTCAACTCATAGTCTAACTACTGGGCACATGCAGCTGTTATTGAGTCCCTACCATCCACCAAAGGCCTCATGGGGGGATCCAAGAGGCCCTTGTGAATTTTGGGGATACCAAAGAATACTGGAATTTTTGGGGTGATGACATTCAAATAGTTGTACAAAGAAATGCCTATTCTCCTCTTCAAAAACATAGAATTCAATTGCCCATAGATTCTCCTATAAGCCCCATTGAGTTCATTGAGGGAAACCTCCTTATAATTTTCAGTGTTGAGTATACTTTGCATTTTGTCAGTGTACATAGATGTGTCCATAACAACGACTCCACCCCCCTTATCTGGTTTCATGACCCTTATGTCTTGCATTTGTAGTAATCTTAAGCTGTACCGTTCCTCTGAGTTAATATTCATGAAATGCTGACATGCTGGATTTCTGTATCTGTGTAAGTTATATAGATACAACTCACACAACTTTTCATATATTGCAAGCTTTCTCTCTCTTTCTCTCTCTAAATATATAAATAAAATACAAAAAAAAACCATATCCAGCACATAGAAAAATTCTATTTTCTTTGTCTAACCTTAAGCCTTCACAAGATGCCCCTAAAATGTATCACTCATTAGGTTGTAGAAATATTACTGCAGATGGGAGAAATAAAAAACACTAGAAAGGACCGACTGATATGCACAACTATACCAGCATACGAGAATAAGTTAAACCAGTGGTACCGGTGGCCAGCTTACTAATATTTACCTTTACCTTACGCTATTACATATTTCTAAACATGGTGCAGAATATGAACATGAATTTATTTTCAATTAGTTGTAGTATATTTATTGCATTTCTGTTATTGTACTGCGGTGGTGGTGCTGCTGTAACGTTGTCGCCTCACAGTAAGACGTTGTCCTGTTCGATTCTCAGCTAGAGCGTCTTCTGTGTGGAGACATGAGTGAATGGGCATACCTTCGTTGAAGGTTGTGCATCAGGGCCGGCAACTTGGCACGTAAAAATCTACTGCCAATCATTAGCGGACTGGAGTTCCGCTGTGGTGACCCCTAACCGGGAAAAGCCGAAAGACATAACAACAACAAAAAATTGCATTTCTGTTATTCTGCTTTTCAATGCTGGTGAGGATTTATTGCTGCAGTAGAATGTTTTCATGTGCAAAATGTTGAAAATGGCGCAGAAATCTGAGTTCTGCTTTACACTAAAGTATCAGTGCTCAACTGAAGAAATCTGTATTTTCATCAGTGTTGATAAGACATGAATTACCGTTACACAGAAAATTCTAGAAGTAATGTGAAATCCTCACTTCTGATTTACTGCAAAATATCAGTACTCACTGTTAGCATTATTTCACTGTACCTAAAACATGAAACAGCAAAACATAAAAATTAATGTTATGCATCAGTCCAGTTACAATGTTAGCCGAAAGTTCAGTTTGCCAATGAGGCTGACTGGAGTATGTTTCCTGAGGCATGAGCATTTTACTGTAAAATCAAGAAACTGGAGTAGCAATCTTATTCCTAAGCAACTTAGGTCAGGGGGAGTTAAGTAATGTAAAATTATTTTCTTCATTTTGGAACTGTTGAGCTAATGGAGATAGAACATAGAATGCTATTAGTCTGTAGGAATGTCACAGAACCCATACAAGTGTCAATATGCACAAAGATTCTACTTACTTTAACTGCTGCAAAGGGACAACATAAGGGAAGCATGGCCACAGCAACATTATTGGTAACTTTCATAGTAGCAGGTTTAGGTGATTTTTGATATAATGGTATCCCAAACAGTATTCACAGCCA
>NC_056734.1:94217922-94385422 GCF_019279795.1 Protopterus annectens
GCGGTTACTGTCGCATTATACATCTCCCAGTGTCACATTGCTGTACTGATAAGATCAGAAAAGGGTGAACCATCGCATACCTATAGCTGTTAGAGTTTGACTTTATTAGACTGAATGCACAGTAAGGACTTAAAATAGTGGAAGTAAAAATTTGTGGCATTCAGAAGCTATGCAGCTAAAACACTGATATCTCTTTAAAATGTAACTCTACCTTGGAACGTAAAAATATTTTTTCTAATTGTTTTCTAAGCCATTTCATGCATTAAAATAACTCTTATGTACTGCTTATAACATTTTCATTTGTTTTTCCACAAAATGGCCAACATGAGGCCTGTCAAATTAATATGATCTTGTTTTAGTGCTTTCTTGTCCCCTTCCCAGAATCCATTTCAAGTCCCCTTTATATGAGTCATACTAGATATAAGGATGTGATGTTGTCTTACTAGTCCATTGGGATACTGTGGCAGCAGTGTGAGTCACAAGCATCTTAGACAGCTGTAGCAGGAGTGCTTGCAGTTTACTCCTGAAGGGCCATCATACTTCTTTCACAACCTGTTTTAAAGGACAATGGGATTCTATTATTAAATGCTCAACTTCTCTGTCCTTTTTCCTCCCTATTTACAGTCCCTGCTATGAACAAACAACAATACAGCATTTAAAATTGACTGTTTCTCTCCACTAGAATAGTACCTTACTGTACTGTGTTGGTTTCACTTTCAAAAAAAACGTTTACCCCAACCTGGAAAAGATTGCTGCAGTCTCCGATTCATTGATGTCATCAAGGACAATGAATACACATAATTTTCTGGTCAATTCCCTAAACTGACATTACCATGACTGTCCTAAAAATCCACCCATGCTGTGATGTCACAGCTCCCTGGTCCTTCCCTTACCCATGCAGAAAGTAAAGGCTAGAACAAGGAAACAGTACATGAGTCAAGTCTCCTGCTGTGAGCTGTCAATCACAGGAGGTAACAGCTCAAATTACCTTTAGCACTTTGACAGCTAGGGAAGTTAAGTGCGAAGGGGGATGGGAGATGAGTCAAAATAGTGCAATTCAGACTTCAGAAAAGACTGCAATGTAGCCATTATAAAAAGAAGCAGCAGTAAAAAGCACTTTGAAAGTTTGTTCTGTGGCATTTGCACTGTTTGTGTTTTAAGTAATCATTGAATGGCATGAAATGTTACTTAAAACTAACCGACTAAAAGATAGCAGTGTATGCATGTAAATTCAATGCAGTGACAGGAACTTTAGGAAGAGGCCTGCGTGATATAATTTTTTTACAGATAAGCACTGTGTTATGGGATTCCTAGATGCATACTAAACAATCAGGATCACTTCAAGATGCTAGACCCCATGTGGTCAGACTCAGAAATTGCATATAAAAATATTTAAATACCTGTAAAAAGTTCCAGAGTGGTGTTAAAATATAGGAAACACCAAACCATGATGAAATAAACACGTTTCTTGAGACTGTGGGTGCAGTTCTACTTTAAGCAATTCAGAGCAACTTTACAACTCCATCCAAAGAAAGTAGCCAAGTCCCAGGCTTTTATACTGATTGTCCTTTTGTATTCCTTTGTTATGAGCACTGACTGACCCTTCCCCATCCTGGTTCTGAGGTGTTTAAGCTACCACTACAATCCAGGCTTTGTTAATCAAAAACTTGTTCTGCTACTCATCAGTGTCTACAGCAGAAGAAAGATGATTTTTTTATTAACATGAATGTTGCAGACATGTGCTAATGTGATTGCTGTTTTGCTTAGAAGTATTTTACAACACCAATACCAAACAAGTGCAACAATGTGTGCAACTGTCTGTTTAAGAATTTATGCAAGCAGAACTGTGGTGGTGGTGCTGCGGTAGAGTTGTCGCCTCATAGCAAGACGTTGTCCCGTTTGATTCTCAGCCTCTGTGCGGAGGCATACGGGAATGGGGCGTGCCTTCGTTGAAGGTTGTGCATCGGGGCTGGTATCCCAGTACGTAAAAATCCACTACCACTCATTAGCGGACCGGAGTTCCGCTGTGGCGACCCCTAACTGGGAAAAGCGAAAGACACAAGACAAGATTGTTTACAATAAAGCACAACTGCATTCATACATTACATTCCCTACTTCTTTTGCATTGCTACCCTTGATTTGTTATGTAGCAGCATACTAAAACTTTAGCAAAACCATAATCCCGGAGCATGACATATCAGTAGTTATTTGTGTAACTGCTTTCTACAAAGCTACTGCAGTTACAGAAAATGCCACTTATATGTGGATCAGTATACAAAATATGTGGTAAACTATTAGAGCTGCCATCTTTCTAGATGCCCAGAGTGGGACATTCTTGCTGAAACTTGAGCTTGCGTAAGACAAAACACACCATCATCAAATGAAAAATAATTATTTTCAGCTGATTACCAAAACAGACTCTGAGATGTGCAATGTTGCCTATTTATACTACTTAATAAAATATGAAGATGACTTAGGTGTTGTATCAAACCTTTCTGTGACATTTAGAGTAAAGGCAGAAAATATTTTTCTTGTAAAATATCAAGGTATTTGCACCTTCCTCCAAGCAGGAAAAAAACTGCCCACATGAATACTGCTTTGCAGAAAGAAATACAGGTGGCAACCCTATCAACTAGCTGTACTGGTACTGTTTCTCTTCCTCTCTGCAATAAAGGCAGAGTAAAACAATTTGGAATAGCAGATGTTGACTTCCTGACATCAGTAGGACTAATCACCTGTAAGATTATGGGTAATATCTGACAGGATAGGCAATCAAAAAAAGCCAGCGAGCTTCAGCAGAATTCAAATCAAAAAAATTTTATTGTGTGATCATGTAGAAGTGAAAAATCACCCTACACACATCAAACCGGTTTCGGCTCCCAGGAGCCTTCTTCAGTGACATACAAAAAATACAAATGAAAATCAAGGTATCAAAATGCAGTCACATAAATACCAATGGGCTGTACATATTAACCAATCACAGCACCACTTAAATAATCATTATTACAATTGATCATTGAGGCCAGGTGGAAACAAAGCCCCAAGTTTTATGATCCATTTCCTTTCCTTGGAGCTTAACAATTCAAGCCAGTGTTGTTTATTCAAACATCTACCCTTGATGCAATCTATTGTAACAAATTTAAAAGATGCTGAGGCATGTTTTAGGCAATGTTTATATAGTGCATTATTAATGCGTTTATTTTTGATGTCACTCAAATGCTCACAAATTCTAAGCCGGAAAGGCCTGGAGGTCTTCCCGACATAGAAAGCAGAGCAATTGCAGGTCACCAAATAGATGACCCACTCAGTGTTACAGTTGCCCCAAAAATTAATATCAAACACAACAGACGTGTTTTTGCTACTAAATTCCTTAGTGCGTAAAACACGAACACAAAAAGAACAATGTCCACAAGGCATGCATCCAACAATAGGTTTGCCCATGAGCGACAACTGAATAGGGGTAGATAAATCAGAACCAACTCTTTTGTAATGACTAAATTTGGAACCCATAGTCTGTCCCCTTTTAAATGAAAAGGAACATCTATCAGGAAGCAAAAGATTGAGTTTGTGATCAGCTTTAAGAACATTCCAATGTCTGTGTATGATATTTTTAAAACCCTGTATATTACGTCCATATGTAGTCACCAAACGCAGGGGTTGTGGCCTCATATTGTCTTCCTTATCTCTATATGATAATAAATCATCCCTGTTGATATTGGACACAGATCTTTTGGCTAAATAAACTGTACCTGGGCGATACCCCCTCCTAATAAATCTATGTGTCAAATCCTCCTGGGCATCAGAAAAGGATTGCTGGCTAGAACAGATTCTCCTGGCTCTAAGAAATTGTGATTTGGGTATATTCTGGATGACATGTTGTGGGTGGAAGCTGGTGGCATGTAACAATGAATTAAATTCTGGGAATTTCCTGAACATCCTGGTTGATAGGGTATTATCCTCATTTCTATTGATTTCTACATCAAGAAATACTATCCTATTCCTATGATGAGTCAACTTGAATTCTATCCCCCATATATTATCATTAAGATATCCAAGGAACTCCATAAGATAACCTTCATCAGCCTTCCACACCAACCAACAGTCATCCAGATAACGACGCCAAATATCCATCTCACACATGTAAATGTTATGGCTGTGGTCATAGATGACAATTTCTTCAACATATGCCATAAAAAGATCTGCATATATGGGTGCAAAAGATGCACCCATAGCAGTACCTTTAGTTTGCCAATAACAATGATTCTGAAAATAGAAAACGTTACTGGATAAAACATATTCGGTAAGGCATATGAGAAATGTATTAAATCCAGGTTGATATAACCCTGACCTAGCCAGCCAATAATCCAACGCTTGTAAGCCTGCCCAGTGTGGAATATTCGTGTAGAGGGAAGTGATGTCCAAGGTGCATAAGAGCCAATGTGATTCCAATTGAGAGTTATTGATGATATCCAGGAATTGGGTGGCATCTTGAATTCTAGCCCTGATGGAACCCAATAAAGGTTTTAAATATTTGGTTAAATATTCGGACAATGGTTCAGTAAGTGACCCATGTCCTGAGACTATGGGTCGACCTGGTGGATTTGTAGGATGTTTATGGATCTTCGGTAGCATATATATATACTGTTTACTGGGTGAATCAACTGTCAGTTGCTCTTTGGTATATTGGGTAATAATACCCTCCTCAACTGCCTCAGTTAAAAATTCACAAATTTTCTGTTGAAAATGTGATGAAGGATCCAAAGACATCTGCCTATAATATTGCATGTCACCCAATTGTCTCATAACTTCACTATCATAGGTAACCTTATCCAATACTACCACCGCTCCACCTTTATCAGCCTGGATGATAACAAGATTTTTGTTATTAATAAGCTCATTTAAAGTAGACATTTCATCAACAGACAAATTATTATAGAGAATTGGAAACTCTTTGAGATGACAATGTATGTCCTGTAGAACATTTTTTTGAAATACCCCCACTAAATGTGACATAGGTGGATTGAATGTTGACTTTTTGAACCTGAAATCATGACATGTATCACCCAGAACATCACAATTACTGTTATCAAAAAACAAATTCAGGTTCAATATTCGACAAAAGTTCATAACATCCTGAGCCAAGGATTGTTCAGAAACAAAAAACCCTGGAACAAAATTAAGCCCTTTATTCAATATATTAAGTTGTACATCGGTCAATTCAACCGATGAAATATTATGAACATTTGAATAGGAACTTGCTATTGAGTCATGATCTTCAGAAGTGTCTCCAGACTTGGTTTGGATATATCGTTTCTTATGTTTCCGCCCCCCTCGTCTGTATTTAGATTTGGAGGGTGTGGAAAATTGTCCCTTTTTGCTTTAGGTGACCCTTCTCTAGAGTGTATATCAGATTCACCTTCAGTGTTGGAGGAAGTATCCTCACCTGAAGTACTTATTGAGAAACCAGTATTTTTCTTCAGAATCGATTTCTGTCTTTTTCTTTTAGGTGTGGATGACCTGTTGTCATATTTGTTCCCCTCTCTAGGTAATTGGAAGGTAACATTCTTTGATGTATCAAAGGGTTTACCCCTCTCATAGTCCCCCACATCCCTAAGAAATTTCTTAATTTTCCTATCTTTTAATGTACTTTCCAACTTGGACAAATCTGTGGTAAGTTTTTTAATATGTATCAAAAATGAATCACAAACTTCAAATTTCTTAGCCTCCAAACAGATGGCTTCCAAATCTTTGACTCCCTGTTGCACCTTGCGCTCATAAAAACTGGCCAAGGCATCCACAAATTTCGAGGAAGCCAACTGCTGAATATGACCCCAATCCTCAGTAAGCTGGTCATCAATCTGAGAAACCAAAGGTTGTACCCTAACCCTAAGGCCCCGAGGGGTAATATGTTTTTGCTGGTATGCCTTGAATAGACGTAAGTGCCATACATTGTTCCTAACCATTTTCATATTGTTGCCCATTTTGTTGAAAAACACATCACATTGTGCATCCAAATCAGGTTCCAAAATATTGGTAGTACTTAACAAGCCTTGTTTATCTATGCCAAAAACCGTTAAGTCATCCATATCAGCCGATAGACCTTGTATAATAGGTGAAAGGGCCATCTTTCTTATCCCAAAGTTTTGACAAAAATAAAAATAAATATCACCAAATATGAAGTGTCCTGAGGAAACTGAGCCGATATTGAACGTCTCTATCACAAAGGCCCAAAAGACTAAAAGGAATGTCTAAACAATTGTCAAACAAAAACTTTTGGTTGTCCAAAAGAAGACCATTATACACAAGATAATAACATATCAGATGTTACTGTGTATAAGTCTTCTGGATCAATACACCACTGAGTAACCCAATACAATATAGCAGCCAAACTGATCAAACACCAACTTTCAAATCGTCTTGCTGCGTATTGGAATAGACATATCCCAATAGAACAGAAATAATCCAAAGGCCAATTGTGAACAGTGCCAGACCATAAAAAATTGGACCAACACCCTAATAACAAAAATCAACAATTTATATATTGCATCATTCAGCAAAATTTCCACAGATAAACACCCCTAAATATGTGATGACAAACAATTTTTGGCACCAAAACAATAATGACTCAACAAAATTATTATGTATGTGTCCAAAATGGGAAACATTATGCCTATATCAGAGAACTAGAACAAGTTCCCCAAAACATGTTGGATATATATCTATCATATACCCCATATGGACATTAGTACACTATTAAATAATGTCATGAAAAACTGAACCCAAAAACAATTTTTAATCCCCAAAAAATGTCTGCCAAACAGCAAATAATGCAAACAAAAATACTACTATGGCCCTGACTTGAATCTCAAAAGAGAATATTAAAGTCACATATGAAAATCATGACACAATAGGTGCTGTGCAAAATAGAACAGCACAACTGATAAAAACTAATTTATGTATGTGATATATGACCTGGGGAATGGGGCGTGCCTTCGTTGAAGGTTGTGCATCGGGGCTGGTATCCCAGTACGTAAAAATCCACTACCACTCATTAGCGGACCGGAGTTCCGCTGTGGCGACCCCTAACTGGGAAAAGCGAAAGACACAAGACAAGATTGTTTACAATAAAGCACAACTGCATTCATACATTACATTCCCTACTTCTTTTGCATTGCTACCCTTGATTTGTTATGTAGCAGCATACTAAAACTTTAGCAAAACCATAATCCCGGAGCATGACATATCAGTAGTTATTTGTGTAACTGCTTTCTACAAAGCTACTGCAGTTACAGAAAATGCCACTTATATGTGGATCAGTATACAAAATATGTGGTAAACTATTAGAGCTGCCATCTTTCTAGATGCCCAGAGTGGGACATTCTTGCTGAAACTTGAGCTTGCGTAAGACAAAACACACCATCATCAAATGAAAAATAATTATTTTCAGCTGATTACCAAAACAGACTCTGAGATGTGCAATGTTGGCTATTTATACTACTTAATAAAATATGAAGATGACTTAGGTGTTGTATCAAACCTTTCTGTGACATTTAGAGTAAAGGCAGAAAATATTTTTCTTGTAAAATATCAAGGTATTTGCACCTTCCTCCAAGCAGGAAAAAAACTGCCCACATGAATACTGCTTTGCAGAAAGAAATACAGGTGGCAACCCTATCAACTAGCTGTACTGGTACTGTTTCTCTTCCTCTCTGCAATAAAGGCAGAGTAAAACAATTTGGAATAGCAGATGTTGACTTCCTGACATCAGTAGGACTAATCACCTGTAAGATTATGGGTAATATCTGACAGGGACACCTAGAGGTTTCCCAATGTCTGTGCTATTTTGTGCACACAGAGATAAATTCCTCTCCCAAAATATGTGAGAAGTTACACTTAAAAAAGTGGGTGGGATTTCCTTTCCTTTCCTTTGATTCCAAAACAAGGAAATAAATGTCATGAAATACAAGCCGATTTCTGGTATCTAAACAATATTGGAACCATACTGAAAGAAGAAATGCAGCCTAAGGGTTGAGTTAATCTGTAGGAGAGGATAGCGTTTTTCTTAAAGAGTCATTTGCATTTATTTCATGGTACTCCACAACTGAAGGTTTAAGGTATTACACAGTAAAGACCCTAGCTTTCCTGGGTAGTTTTTACAATCCATGAAAGCTGATAGTTAGGGGGACACATACTAAAGGAAGGCACAGAAGTTGATTTAAGCAGTGAAATAGTTACAGTTGTATAACATTTTACCAGACTGATAAAGTATTGAGTAGGTGATGAAACAACTGCTATAAAATTTTCATTGCAATAATTCATAAAATGTAGGGATGGAAACAACTGAGAAATTAAGAGAAAATGTTCATTTATGAAGGCATAGTCAAATGTATCTCATGGTCCACTAACCACATTAAGGTATCTTTGCTACACAAAAATATAACCACCTTCATACTTGGCTGCTTCATTTCAAGCAGGGAGACATGAATCCAACATGCACTGCTTGATAAGGCCATCCACAGATCTTTCACATTAAAAACTGACAGTGTATTTTTCAGAATTGAGTATTTGGATAGTATGTAAACAAAAAGGCACTTCTACTCAAAGTTAGTCAAGTATACGACAGATCCATTCCATACAGTTCCATAAAACATTTTAACAACAGTAAGTGCAAAACACCATTTTCATAATGCATATTCTTGCATGTAAATTTTAAAAACCTTACGTTAATGTAACAAGGACTGAAACAGAGTAAAACAGCAACAACGTATCATACAGACTGATGCAGTACACAAACATCATCATTAATACACATATTCAGAGAAGAATTTTGAAAAGGTTGAATAAATTTAAAAAGGAATGAAGCTAAGCAAACAGCTCAAATAACCAGGTAGCATTTTCCTGAATATATGCCCCTCTCCACATCTGATCATCAGCTGTTCCTGGTGCCCTTCCGCAATCTCCATTTCCTAGACACCATGTTATTCCCCCAGACTTAATCTGATATATTCAGAAGCAGAGAGAAGATAGAGGCTTCCCAGTACAGTCTTACACTACTATCAAGGAGAAAATGGTTTGTACATGCCCTATCCATAACCCCCCAGCCACGGACACCCTATTAGCAGTGCAACAACCACAGCATCCACTATGTCTGATAGTACTTCCCACAGTGTTAGTATGATAAGTGCCTCTTGGTTTTACCCTCTGACAGAAGTGAAGCAATAACCAAAGAATCTTCCCTCCCACAGTACAGACAAGCTGGCAAAATGCTACTCTTCTTCTATTCCTCCAGCAAACCCCCCAAACAACCCCTCAGGAGCTGGGACTACTAATGAAAACCAGATGTCCTATGTTACAGTCAGAGCTGCATCCCTCTGTGCTACATATCCAGCAAACAGCTAGCATTCTTAACTTAACAAACACTTGTACCTCTGAAACATTCAACTCAGACACATTACAAGCCACACTGGTCACGCTGTAAAGACCAAAGTATTGAGAAAGGTATAGACTGTTAGTCTCACTAATGCTTTCATGACTAACAGTCATATCTGAAACATAATGCTGTCATGTATAGCAGCATAGTGATTTGTATGAGCATAGATAGTGCAGTAGATGTCAAGTCAAGGTGAGTATATGAAGAGGGCAGACTTGCAATAGCCATGTTTCCAGCACTTTCAGAAGTGGACCACTTTATTACAATGGGGCAGCCCAGTTGTTAATATCATTGGTCCTACCAGTTTTCAGACTATTCATTTATCATAGGGTGCAGCTGTGAATGGGCTTTGCTGCAGCAAGCAGAATGCAAAAAGAATATTAATGTAAATTGGACTGAATGTTTAATAAATGGGAAGAGGCAGATTTGTACTTAAGGATGCCTTCTCATCTTCTAACAACACTGTATTTGCTTTTATGACACATCAAACATCTGCAGTGTGATAGATCTTTTTTATACTTGCTAGTATACATTACTTAGCTGTCTAGTGGGTGCTTAAAGTGGTGGGTAGTGTTAAACGGATAATAGACCTTCCAGAGCCACTGTGAGGTATTTAAATGTTTCTACAATTTAGTCATGTAGCAGAATTAATTGTAAATGGCATGTGGACTAAAAATGTTTTCCTGATTCACATTGTTACTTACAAAGCAGAAGGAGTTTGTCACATTACATTCTGATTTCAAGAGGGCCACAGCTGCCCGGTAGGAAAGAGGTGAGCAGTGTTAATATCAGGATTCCTGGAAGCAATGACATCATTGCCTGGATGGAGAAGTACATACACAGACCTACTGGCATCAGGCAAACTGTTTATAAGCAGCTCAGATAGACAAAGACACTGGAGAGGAGCCTTAGCTCCTATTGTCTAAAGAAAGTGTCTACTGTCTGCATTCAATGAGTGAGAGTAAAGACACAATTCTGAACTTAGGTGAGTAAGCCAAATTTCAGCTTCCACAGTTTGAGGAATTCAAGCTTTTGACTACCCACATGATACAGTTTTGTAACACTTAGACAATACCAGTTATGTTTTATTGTGGTTTCTATGGAAGAACACAAGGAATGCTAGTGAGACAATCTTTTACTAGAACTCAGTGAACCAACACTATCAGACAATGATCTTATACATTACTGAAATGTGTATTTGTCACAATGAGCAACAGGATTATTGTATAGAATCTGAACTGAAATGTTTTAACATAATCTACCATTTCTTTCAGATATATGGATCCCCTCCTGAACAATAAACCTGTTTGCAGACTTCCTGTTAATCAAAGACTGCTGACAAGCAGTTACAATGTAGTGCTGTAGATCTACTGAGTCCAATCACATAACAGTGTGGGATTTGGAGTCCCATTCTTTCCCCACTGTCTTGTGATGGAGCTAGCATATATAAAATTACAGGGGTGTGCAGGGACAGTTAAAAAGGAATAATGTTACATTCTGAGCTATATTTAGACAGTTTGATACATGTTCCTTCACAGCTTATGATCAATGGAATTGCATGTAATGAGTTCCATCAATCAGTTGTCCTAGAGATATATAATTGATGAATATGCTTACAGCAAACCTCATTGTATTGCTGAACATAACATACATCAAAAGATCAAAAACACAGATAATCTACCAAATACCAACTGAAAACAAAATCAGTCTCATTTTCCAATTGGTCCGTCAAGAATAACAAAAAAAAACACAAAACAGATTATTAACTTGCAGGTACAGACTGTTTGCATAGTGGTACAGTTAGGTGAAGGGTGTTTAGTACCCAAATGTGTGGATTTGGGGTTAGGGCAGGGTTAGGGTTAGGCATAGCACACATGACTAAGGGTTGGGCAGGGCAGTCTGCTTTATATCTATCCCCGTCCCCAGTCATTGCTCTGACACTAACCCTCAAACACTTGTATACACACAACATACACATACACACACACACACACACACACACACACACACACACACACACACACACACACACACACACACTCAACTTCAATGCCAAAATGTATAAACAAACTTTTCAATAATACTAGCCATTCCCACTTACCTAACATTCTATCTACATATATAAAGAGTTTCAAAACTTCAAATTTCTTATGGTCAAGACCATAAGATTGAAATATTGAAAATTCGAAATGTAAATAAAAAAAAATAAAAACAAAAATAATTATTTTGCACCCCCCCCACACCCCTTGCTAATTAGATGTACCAACTCCAAGACTGCACTACAGTGAGGAAAACATCACTGTATGTCAGTCTTCGTTTTAATGGTTCAAAGTTTCAAAACTTTGATCTTAGGGTCTCAACCATAAGAAATTCGAAGTTTTGAAACTTCAAAATTTAGAAGTAGACCCATATATATATATATATATATATATATATATATATATATATATATATATATATATATATAGATAGATAGATACACACACACACACACACACACACACACACACACACACACACACACACACACACACACACACACAGACACACACACACACACACACACACACACACACACACACACACACACACACACACACACACACACACACACACACACACACACAGAGGTACAGTGAATAGCTCTGCCACCTTGCAGCAATAAGTTCTCCTATTCGATTCTTGGCATGGTTGCCTTCTGTGCAAATTCTGCATTGTCCTCCCTGTGTTCACATAGGTTTCTCCCAAGTGTTCCAGTTTCCTGAAGCATGTTCAGTAGTTTGTTGCTGTATTGAAGTCAATGTTTATGCATCAACATTATGGACATGGATATTACATCCATTCCCTTTAGAACACACTGTATATATATATATATATATATATATATATGTATATATGTATATATATATATATATATATATATATATATATATATATATATATATATATATATATATATATACACACACACACACACACACACATATATATATAGATCTATAAATATATATATATATATATATATATAGATAGATACAAATATACAAATATACACATATACATGCAGGCACACACATACAACAGGTTTAAACTAAAACCACATTGTTATATCTAGACCGGGTTTTTTCTGGACCAGGGAATCCTTTTGAGACCAGGAAATGATCAATCAAAAAGAGGCAAAACTGAGCAAATTTTCAGTTTTGATGGGTGAAATATCTGATCAACATGAAATGCTGTCAGAACATTGTTGTCATTGCCACAGATATCTAAAACATTCTCCTTGGATTCACGTTTGCTCCAATCCCAGGACTCCTGAAGATACCATAAATGAATATGATGTATTTTTTAAAAAATCAGTCATAAAAGTCAAGTGTGGGTACCTGATGGCTCTTCAATTCTTAGCATAAGCAAAACTCCAAAAAGCATGAGCAAAGTTCCAAATAGTATTCCAGACAGCAAGGTAAAAACAAAAACGATTTATTGTAGTAAGCGCTTTCACCCGTAGGCTTCTTCAGACTTTACAATTCAAACAAGCAGTTCACAGATTTAAATACACTCCAAACTTAGTGTATTGGTCAAACACTAACCAATAATAAGACAGTATTGAAAGTCTTAGCGTGACACATAACGTAAACAAACACACATCATAGACAGTTTACTCAGGAGATCACCATCCCCATAATTTCAACACAGAAAATTATATCCCTAATACTAAACATCCATAAAAATATGAAAAATAACAAATGCATGATAGCTGTTATTAAGGATTAAACCCCATGCATTAAATATATCCTTTATCTAACAGCAGCTGAAACAGCATCGCTTGAGGTTAAAACATGACAGTCGACTGTAGAGTTACATAATTCATTACATTCTATCTGTAAAACAATAATGTAAATGCATCCAGATATCAACATCATATATAAACAAGAGCGCTCATCAAAGCATTCCATTAAAATAGTGAACATATAAAAACAAACAAACATTCCAGATCTTAAAAAGTATTATAATCTACCCAACTAAGTCTTCTAACTGCATCACTAGGGCAGTGTCTTCGCAAACATACGCTTTAAAGCAAAAACAAAATTTAAACAATGAGAGATAAGAATAAAAAATATATATTCAGCCTATACCTTAAAATATCCCTCGCTAACCATATCTCAGATGGCGCACACTTAAGCCGTGACAGATAACCTAAATAACTGAAAACAGCTAGGTGCTGTCAAGTAACAAAAGTTACGAACGGATGTTTCAAATATCCATAAGTGTTGCGACCTATCCATCCAGAACTTCTCACTAAATCGCTTGGGCAGTATGTTGGAAAAAATATACATAGGAACATAAAAAATTCAGGCAGTATAGAATGAAAATATAAATACACTTTATACCTTGAACAATCCCCTATTATCTAAATCCCTAAGGTCGCACACTTAAACCGTAAAAGGTAACCTAGGTAGCTGAAAACAGCTAAATATTAACAAATAGCAGAAGTAGTGTGCTTAACAAAACAGAAAAGCAACACATACTAGAAAGTCCCTTACTATTCAAGTTTCTGGTCGCTCACTCTCAAACCAGAATATAAACATAATAAACCGGAGCATTTACCTGCTAATCTGGATACATACTTTGAACTGAAGAGGCTAAAACCACCCTTACACAATCAAGTTGACACGGGTAATACGCCCAAGAGCATTATAATGGGTAATACAGCACCAACTCGAGTACTACCCACAATCTACGACATGCAAACCCAAATTAACTATTGATGAGAAGGCAAGTAAAGCACAAGCAATAAGGAGAGTATAAACTAGGCATATAACAATAGTAAATCGCCATTGGGATACAAATATACCCAACATTCCAAAAAACTAACAATGCCTACAAAACAAAAATCATATTAGATTATTGCTTAGGTCTACATACCCTCCTCTTCTTCAAGAAAGGTTTAATTTGCACCTTGTCATTAAGTCCAGGTGCCTTATCAGCCCTGCACCTAATGATCCACCTTGATTCATTCTCAAGGGTAAGATTCACCATGTCCCCACCCCTTGAATTCTTAGACATAGCTTGGAGGACACAAAAAACAAACTCGTGTGTAGGTCCAAATGCCACTGTATGTTTAGCCAAGGCGTTGTTAGCCGAGCTTACACGAATGTTATACATATGTTCCCTAATCCGCTCTCGCAAACATCTGTTAGTTTTCCCTATATAGAAAGAGGGACACATAGTACACCTGGCTAAGTAAATGACATTGGTACTTCCACAATCCGTTGCAGTACATAGCCTGAACTCATAACCAGAGGTTGGATGTATAAAACTCATCCTTTGATCTATATGTATACATTGTTTACATCTACCACAAGGTTTGGTGTTGTACTCAGGTAACCGATCTGTATTAGGAACCACAACATTCCTAGGGCTACACAAAAACCTCTTCAAATTAGGTTTATTTTTGAACACAATCTTGGGTCTAACACCTACTATAGATCCTATTCTATCGTCCAGTAACAGGACATCCCAATGTTTCTCCAGTATCTCTCTAAAGACCATAACGTCCTTTGTAAAAAACATGGTGGCACGAGCAACATTGGTATCAATACCCGATGTTGTGTCACTAGGTACTCCAGGTTCCATGAAGTATGGTCTAGCCCTATCTAACCTCATACCATTCACTTCTGTTACCAACTGTTCAAACCTGTGTGCTGCATAACCCCTGGAGGTAAAACTACGTCTCAAATAGCCCACTTCACTATAATAGCCCTCCTCAGAAGGGTTGAGTCTGGAAGCTCTCATAATTTGTCCCTTCATCACATTGTCAAAGACATATCTGGGGTACATGCTGCCTCTATGTAAAAAGGTGTTCTTATGGCACAGCTTACGATGTATGGATGTATTAAGAAGTCCATTCTCCAACCTATTAATATCAACATCTAAGAAAGAGATCTGTTCACGTGAATAGTTTAAGGTGAACCTTAAAAATCCTGTTGAACAATTCAAATACTCAACACATGCCAATAGGCTCTCTTCATCTCCTAGCCAAATCATAAAGAGATCATCTACAAATCTCTTATATAGGCCTATATTCTCCATAAGGCCTTCATTTTGTAGCACAAACTCCTCCTCCCATTTGGCCATAACGAGGTTGGCGTAGCTATTGGCACAAGATGTGCCCATAGCCACGCCATCACTCTGGAGGTATAGATCTTCCCCAAACATGAAGAAATTCGAGTACAGAATGGTCTCCAACAGCAATGCCACTAGGTCAACTCTCTCCGAACTATATTGTGACTTACGATGTAAATAGTCAGAAATACTAGTGACACCTAAATCATTAGGGATCACTGTAAACAAGCTAACAACATCTAGTGTGACTAAGAGATATTCCTGTTTCTCATCCAGTTGTCTAATATATTCGTATAATTCTAATAAAAACTGTTTACTGTCCCTGAGAATAACAGGGTTGGAATCTACTAGTGGACGTAAAAAATACTCCACATAAATCGAGAGTGGTTCCGTAACCCAGCCTTGTCCAGCAACAATTGGACGCATGGGAGGTTTATATCATATATTGTATTAGCTTGAGAATTTTTTTCCTAATTATAGGAGACATAGAATCCAATTTATTTAATACATATTGTCTAGCTTCTTGAAGCTCTAACCATAAACAAGAATCAAGTTTATACTCTTCCAAGAGTAAACTATTGGATTTTATCTCATTATTTATCATCATTTGGTGCCAAAATGTTAAATGCTTTTGCTGAAATATAGACATTTTTGTATAATCTGAAGAGAAAATAGATGTGTATGTGTAGGCTATAGGGAAGAGTAAAAAAAGCCAATCCTTATATATATTATATTTAAATATAAAATTTGTAAATGATTTTAAAAGAAAAACTATATACTTAGATTTAAAACTCAGAGAAGAAAATTCAGAAATATAATCTTTTAACCTCCAAATAAATGGATTATTAATTATATTTAGCTTATAGACACTGTTTATATCTTTGGTATTTTGTGACAATACCTCTATAAACTCTTTCCACTTAGCAGTATATTCCACATCAATGAGATGAGAGATTGTATTGAATACTGATGAAATTGAATACATTTCTAAATTTGGTAAGGCTATACCCCCATTATTCCAATTATACATATGGTATGTTAATGCAATCCTTGGCTTATTTGGGAACCACAAAAATTTCTGAATCATTGAATTACATTTTTTAATTATTTGGTAAGAAGGAGGTATAGATAAAGATTGAATTATATATAAGATTTTGGGGAGAAGGATCATCTGTATTACTAAAAGTTTATCATCCATATAAAAGGGTAATTTGTTCCATTTAGTTATTAAATATTCTATCTGTAACAGACTTTTATTATAATTTATTTGAATTGTATCTTTAATATTGTTAGTAATAATTATACCTAAATATGCTATTTGTTGAGACTGAGCTATATATTCATTATATCCATCATTTATATTGTATTTTTTTGAAGCTGTTAAAAGAATTTGTGTTTTATAATTATTAAAAGTAAGGCCGGAATTTTTTTGAAAATATTCCATGTTTTTAAAAAGTTTTTGTATAGATTCCCTTCTACTCCCAAGAGTAATCAATATGCCATCTGCAAACATTTGTATTGTAGATGATATAGTGGGGTTTAATTTGTATCCTTCAATATCTGTATCATGTCTTATTAAATTTGCCCATGGTTCCATAACTAATGAAAATAAAAGAGGGGATAAAGGACACTATTGCTTAGTACCTTTTACTATTGGTATATTTTGAGATATACTAGTGCCAATTTTAACATAAGCTTGGCTACCTTCATATAACAGAGTGATAAGATTGATAAAATTATTGAAGAAATTTAATTCCATTAATACAGTGAACAAATATTCCCATTTAACTAAGTCGAAAGCACAATTTATATCTAAACTAACTAGGGCTAAATTTGTTTTAAGATTTTTCACCGAATCAATTAAAGTTAATATTCTTTTAATGTTATCATATGACATTCTCTTCATTATAAACCCCGTTTGATCACTATCAACTAATTTAGGTAAAAGTGTTTTAAGCCTTTCTGCATAAATGGACATAAATAATTTGTAATCAGTGTTTAATAGGGAGATGGGTCTATAGGAGGTACACTTAGAGGGATCTTTGTTAGATTTAAAAATAGGAGAAATAAAAGTGTATTTCCAAGAAGGTGGAATTATGTTTTTGTCCTGAACAAGATTGAATACTTTATAAAGCAATTTTAGAGCATTTATAGGTAGTAATTTGTAAATTTCAGGAATGATGCCGTCATTACCTGGTGCTTTATTTTGCTTTAATTTGGTAATGTGAGTTTGAAGTTCTTTGAAAGATGTTTGTTTATCAATAGAAATCCCTTGTTCCTCTGAAAGTCTTGTTTTAGTGTATTTATTAATAAATGTTTTTTATTTCCTCTTTAGAGTTTATTTCAGTAGTTGTTTGGTTGATGTTTATAAAAAACTCTCTAAATTCAGTTAATATATTATGAATTTCCGATACCATTTTTCCTTTTTTAGGGGAGAATATTTCATTAATATGATTAAATCTATTTAATCTTTTCGTTTTATTAGCAAGAATTTTTAAGGATTTAGGGTTAGAAGAGAAATTTATAAACTTGAATTTTTCTATATTGATCATAGTTTTATGTTTTAATATTTCTAGATATTTATTATTTAACATATTTATTTCTTTTCTTTTATCTGATATATCTTTATCACCCATATTACTAAGTTTTAAAGTGTCTAATTTACACTGTATATCTTGCAGCTCTTTATCCCAAGCTTTCTTTTTTGTTGTACCAATTCAATATCCTACCATATAGATAAGCTTTTAGGGCATCCCATATGTACATTTCTGATATATCATTAGTATTGTTAAGTTCTAAAAATTCTGTACTTCTGTAGAAATGAAATCATTAAAATCTTTTAATTTTGTGATATAAGCTGGGATCCTTTTTATATGAATATTAAAATTTGGATTGACTACCACTTCAAAAATTATAGAATTATGATCTGATAAAGGACATGAAATCACTGCTGATTTGTTTAAGGAATCTGTTAAATTATTAGAAATAAAAACTCTATCTATCCTCGAGTATGAGTTATGTCTATGAGAAAAAAAGGTGTAAGACAAAGAAGTAGTATCTGCAAAATAATTTATATCTTTCAAAAAATAAGTATCTGAAAAGTCTTTTAATAATTTAGATGATGTAGATATTCTTCTCTTCCCATTAGTACTAGAGTCTTTGTAATCTAGAATACAATTGAAATCTCCTGCCAAAATAATGTTCCCTTTAGAGAATAGTACAATTTGATCTAGATGTTGTTTCACTGTGTTTATCCCTATCCCTGGGATCCAATATATGTTAATCAATGTGAAAATGTTACTGTTCATTTCTATGGTGACTGCACAAAACATTCCTTTATTATCCTTATATGTATCTATTATTTTAGGAAAAGGGATTATGCTGTTCCATAGGATAGCTACTCCTCTCTTTTTCTTAGTATGTTCAGAACTTACTAAAATCTTATATGTTTTAGATTCAAGTCTGAATATATCCTCTGTTATTAACTGAGTTTCTTGTAAAAATACTAACTGGGATTTATGTAACTTAAGATATCTAGTTAAATTCCTCCTTTTATTAGGATTATTTAAACCATTAATGTTAACTGATATACCTTTTAGTGTAGTCATTGAAAATTAAATTATGTAAATATAAACATACTGATCTAAGAAATACACAATAATATATCTAATAGGAATACTATTATGATCATTAGAACAAACATAGTGTAAGAGTATCATATTCTTAAAATGAAGGTTGTTTCCTACTACATAAGATATGAACATCTGAAAAGTTATTAGAAAATATTTATAACATAAACCTGAAACAAAATAACCAACCCGAACCCCTCTGGAGTTTAAAACTCCTAACTCTAATGACATCAGTCACTCGAATCGACCTCCTATCAAAAGCAGCATCCAATCAGCACCTGCCTAAATGTCTATAGTCATAACTATAAAAATAAGGCTTCTCATCAATAACATAAACAATTTTTTTTTGTATAAACCAAATGTATAGATATAATGTTGTGTCAATTAGTAAATTGATGATAGCTACATCTTAGGAATAAAGTACAGAATTTTCTTACATTAGTTAGTAGGTTATTAAGAACTACTATGATCTATTAGTTCACTCTTCTGTTTTAAAGTAATCACATTTGATAAGAACCTTAAAAAGAGACTATGGCATTATTTTATTATGGAAATATGGCTAATAAAGGCTGAAGTGTGATATATAGTACTGCCATAGGTGATCAGCTAACTGGGACATAGTTGTAAATGAATCACCTAAGGGCCTTCAATAACCACTAACATTGGCAGCTAATAAGATGCTAATAAAAGTGATTTTACTAATAATCAACTAACATACTGATTGTTCTGAAAGAAATGAACACTACATTTCTTTGCCAGAAACCAAATATATTGATTACTCATCAAGAAGTAAAACCAACAACATCCTGCTAGTTTTCTTATAACTAAACACCCTGGTGCAGTCTCTCATAGAAGAGTGACTAATAAACCTTAAAAGTCTGATCTTCCATTCATTGCATTAATTTGAGTTACCTCAAAGGGTCCATCACCATACTGAAAACTAGTGAAAAGGTCATATTAGTTCAAAGAAGCAAGGTGCTTAAATAGCTCCTGTATACTATATAAAAGCCTTATTTAAATATAATGAGCTTTTTATTATTCAATTATATATTATACTATCTTTGAATTTTGAAAAGCTATTTCATTAACAAAACAAAAGATGAAAATTTTACATTTTCTAATGATAAACAGATCTAACTATTTTTTAATGCACCTGTCCTTGCAATATTATTGCTGCCTATGTGATACATCCCTATCAGCCTATTACACAAATGCATTCATAAAATAACTGAGATAACCTATTATATATGTCTATACATTTAACATTTTGATAAATGCTTCATGAATATTTTCTCAGCAAGTCAATAGTTATAAAAAATGTACATGTAACACAAGTATATAAACAGCTTGTAGCGTTATTAAATCTTCCAAAAATGCACACATCACAACTTGTATTTCTCATCAAGATATCGGCACCCTTGTCATACATAAAGCAAATATTTTATGAGAATACTATTCGTTTATAAATACATAAGGCTCAAGAATACCTATGATGATCAGAAAAAGTATTTAGGCTACATGCGTAGTATAATCCCTATTTATTTAAGAGATTATTGCATATAATGTCTTACAATAAGTTGAAAGTAGTAATCTAGTTATATCTTATTTCCGTATGCTGTATGAGGAAACAAATTTGAGTCAGTAGCTTCCCGGTGAGGATCAGAAGATCAATTTACTTCTGACGCCTTCATGATGATGTTTTAAGAAAGCTCCGAGCTTTCCAGCAGCGATGGATATCACAGTCTCAAGCTCATCATGAAGATAAAGCTTTCAAAGTTCCGGCGTGAAATAGTAAGTAAAACATTACTTAACTACATATAAGGCAATGTCTCGAGACTCCCTCTATACTGAGAAAGATGAGAAAGAAAGAAAAAAAAAAACCTTGCATACACAACACGAAGCAATGACAGCTATCAAGCAAAGCTTCACCACACTATCAACCAGACTCTCCGGTTAATCTCCAACCAAAGCACACAGGCACCAAAACATACAATTAACACAAACAACACCACACATGTCTCTACAGTGCTAGAGCACCAAATCAGAGCCTCCAAATAAACACACCAACAACTCGGAAATGACAACAAAGCCTTACCATTACTCTAGCCACACTGCCACTCACATCCCGAGTCAGAAGTACAATCACTAGCACAGCAATTCTGCAACTATACATCAGCCCATCATACAAGATTCCTTTATCAAACAATTAACCATAAATCAACTAAAATACAAATACAGCAATTATAACTAAATAAAAGTTTTCCAACCACTATAAGAACCAAAATCAAGATAAACAAATACGCCCCCTAATGATAAGCACCACTACAAGACATCCGGAGGCATAGATATCCAAGACAGGAGAATCACTGCATCCATGGGAATCAAACCAATAAACATTAAGATAATTAATCTTAAACAAATAGTACAAATGAAAAAAAAACCCCCAACAAACGACTATTCTACAAAACATAATTGACAACTATTTACTTAACCAATTTACATTATATTAAATATAATACCAAAAGCTCACCTGGATGTCCGGTATCATTTCCCCAACTGAGTGAATCAAGTGCAAATATGTACTTGTTATGATTCATCTTTTGATTTTTTTTTTAGGGTCAAATGTTTTCCAAGTGTTGTTCTCAGCATTCCTTTTAAGACTAGGACTGGCCCACTCCATTTCTTCTACTTTTTCCAGTATGTTATTAGATTTTATATAAGTTATTGCATTGTCTAGGTCGTCAAAAATTTTAAAACCATCTTGATAAAATATTTTCAGTCTTTCAGGAAAAAGCAAATGGGTTTTTATTTTATTCTTTTTTAGTTCTCTGACTAAAGGAAAGAAAATGTTCCTTTTTGATAATACTGAAGAAGAATAGTCATTATCAAAGCGTATAATATTGTCCTTCAGTTTGATTTATGATTTTGCCCACGCAGTCTTTAGTACCATTTCCTTATCATGGGCTGATAGGAACTTTACAATAACAGATTTAGTATAATTACTCTTGGTGTTTTTAGATGTCACCATTGATCTATGGGCTCTTTCAATACCATATGAAAGAGCCTCCGGCAGTTCAAATACTTCAGGCAACCAAGAAGATAAAAATTTTTCCATATTATTTCCCTCTATGTTAGGTAAGCCAAACATTCTCACATTATTCCTACGGGACCTGTTCTCAAGGTCATCAACCTTTTTCTGAAGAAGAGAATTTTGCTTTAATAGGAACTCAACATTATGTTTACTCTCCTGAAGTCTGTTATCCATATCACTTAATGCAGTTTCCATTCCTGAAATCTGCTTCCTCTGTTGCAATAAATCTTCATGTAGAATGTCCATTTGGTGAGAACCCTTTTCTTTGAAATTGTCAATTTTTATATCCATTTTGTCTATCCTGACACTTAGTTCCTGAATAGTAGTTAGTAATGACTGTAGTTCTTTTATTACAGTTGTCTCTTGATGAGAAGATTTAGTGAAGCTCATCCTGTCCTTTTACTGTAGTACTTCCAAGTGTAACTTTGACAGGAAAACTTAAAATCTACTTGAAATTTTTATATACTACCCTTATATATATTTTAAAGAATTAATTAAAATAAAAAAAACTATTATTAGGGAAGTTTGTATCAATATTTCCTGTCAATAAAGTTCTGTAAAGGCAGAGCTGATAAGAAAAGCTACTACTCTGTGCTCATCTTGGCCACACCCCTTGTTTTCCTATATTTTGACCAGTTCTTTGTGACCCATGTTCTATGGCTGCTACTAATAAACTGCCACTCTGTGACAAATTTATCCACTTTTGATACAACTGTTAAGAAGAGATACCATTATTTTAGGGCTTTTTGAATGGCATATTTTAGGCAATTGTGAAATTGTCAGGAAGGCATTGCTTCTGAACTATTAGGTAATTTAATAGGTATACCCCACTGCTAGGTCAGACAGTGTTTCAGTTTTATTATATGTAGAGCGACTGTGCCTTGTTTTACAGATGCCAAGTTTGCAAACGTACAAATCACTGATAAAGTGTTCTTCTGTGTCAGGGTTATGTGCGCCCCTTCATCTAAATATAAATTTCCCAAGTCACATGTTAAAGCATAGGTGAAATGGGGTGCCAGTGATCAACTTGGTGCTACTTTGTATTGCCAACTTCTTTTTATAATTACTCTGCATTGTACATTTGAATTTTGCAAGAAACAGTTTGCTTACAAGATGGTTCGTTATTTATGTTTTAAGAGTGCTTTTAAGAGTGCTTTATTACAGTTACATATATATCATAGACATAATAAAAAAAAAACATCCGAAGATTAAAAAAGATACATGAAGAACGTCGATAAGTAACAAGAAATCTGAATAACTGGAATAAAGTGCCCAGGAATGCAGTCCACATGTAAAACTCACCTAGAGCAAGGCTCATCTTTACATTCATAATACAGACCTTAGGGTTTAAGACATTTACTTCTACATCTATACTTACCAATATTACCTTTTTATATACTGTTACCCCCTACTCCTGTACCATATCAGGCCCTATTTGCCCCATATAATGGGGAATAGTTCCATCCAAGAATCCCATTCAAACTACTTATTTGTAAAAAGTCTACTCAGCTCCTTTCTGCCATTGAGCATTTCTAAGCTCTTTAGAATGTCTATCAGCTTTATGGCATCCTTACACTGGGGAGGATCAAGTCTCTTCCATCTTCTAGTGATAGCTTTCTTAGAAATAAGAAAAAAAAATACAATTCAATCAATATTCTTATGTGTCTTGGGACTTTGGCATTCCATGTCCAACTAAATAACATGGATTCTCTTGTGAGTCCATCTACTTCAAATCAAAATATTGATGAGATTTTGTATGTCCTTCTTATAACCTCCTACTTCAGATCATGACCAGAAGATATCTTCCCCTTCAACTTTTAGCCCACGTTCGCACCTCCAGCAAGTTGGTCTAACTGCAGGAAATATACTATGCAATCTATCTGGTAGGCAAAAGTATTTCTGCAAGCATATCCAACCAAATATGCAAAACTTCCTTAATTTCATTTTGTTTTTGGTCTCAAACAGATTTCTTCCCACTCATGTGCCATGAAATGAATGTTTAAGTTCTTTTCTCAGATTATTTTCAAATTCTATCCCCTTCATACTCCTCAACCCAACCCTGACACAATCTACCTCCCACCCTCTTGGTTACAGCCTAGTTCTTTCTGCTTCGATCAACAATATAGCAATTTCATACATCTGTTAAGTTTGCCTATATAGTGTTCTGTTGTGGTGCTCCAAACTGATCTTAAAGACATGTATATTGGATAGTCTCTCTCTTCAAAACTGAGATGTTGCATCATTTCATCCTATGACAATAATTTCCCATTTCTTAGTATCTCTTCCCAGAAGTTAGGATTAGGTTCATAGGTAGGCACTAGGTTATCGGCCCAAGGGCCTATGTAAGCCTAGCCAACAAGGTTCCCTGGCTTACGCCACCCATGAAAGTTATTTTCCTGTGCCACTGTCGAGCAGAGACACACAAGTGATCCCCAGGGCGTATTTCCTATTTTCCATCCACTCATCAAGATTTTTCTTGAAGAGTGCTAATGAAGAACTTTGCTTGACATAGATGGGTAGCCTGTTCCAGAGTATGGGAAGTCTCTGGGACAGGAATCTATCCCTCCAGCATGTCCTGTTTATTGTGATGACAAGGTTTAGGTCCCTAGAGCATGTAGCTCGGAGGGATTGGAATTTCTTTAGGTGTAGCATGTCCAACAGCTCTGGGTTTGACATAGCTTTATATGTTAGGCAGAGATCACCTCGGAGTAGGCGATATGCTACGCAGTAAAGCTGGAGTTTTTTGAGGCGGTCAGTGTAGGGCATTTGTTTGAGGCCAGTAATCCTCTTTGTGAGGTACTTCTGTGGCCTTTCCAGCTGCTGCAGATGTCTTGTGAGGTACATTCCAAAAGGGGCGTTGTACTCTATAATGGGTCTAATGAGTGTTGAGTAGAGGGGAACAATGACCTCTTTTTTCCTGGATGAGAACCCTTTTATGATGAGGTGTGCCATGTAGAAGGACTTCCTGACTACTGTGGAGATGTGACTATCAAAGGAGAGACTACTGTCCACCTGGGTCCCAAGGTTTCTTATCACACATTCGGTGTTAAGTAGATTGCTGCCTATGTGGTAGTTCATGGGTACACAGTTTTTACCAAAGGGGATGACACTGCACTTTTTGGCATTGAGCTTGAGGCCATGGCTCTGACACCAGGCATCTGTCTCAGCGAGGCCCTTCTGTAGGATGTCCACATCATTTGGGGACTTGACTATGGCTCCTTGTTTGCAGTCATCTGCAAACTTTGTTAGCCAGAGGCCTTATGTGTTAGCCTGTACTTCAGAGAAGTAGATACCAAACAGGAGAGGTCCCAGGACAGAACCCTGTGGTACTCCACTTGTCACTGCTTTGAGGTCAGATTTGGAGTCTGCAACTTTTACAGTGTGGGTTCTGTCAGTGAGCCAGTTGGCAACCCATCTTGTGACGTAGGGATTCATACCTAGTTTAGTGAGTTTAGCTATAATTCCAGAAAGGGGGATGGTGGCGAAAGCCTTGGCAAGGTCAAGATAGGCTGTGTGAACCACCTTACCCTCATATACAGCTTTGGTGACTGCCTCATAGAAGTCGATCAGGTTCAGGAGGCATAATCTGCCTTTCACAAGCCCAAACTGGGTGGGATCCAGAGTTTGGAGGTTACCAATGTCTTTGTTTATGAGTTCCATGATGATACGTTCCATGGCCTTGCAGACCAGGCTCGTCAGGTTAATAGGTCGATAGTTCCCGGGATCAGTGGTGGCTCCCCCTTTGTGGAGTGGGATAACTGTTGCTGTGTGCCATTCAGTGGGCACAAAGCCTGATGAGAGGCTATTATTGAACATGGTTTGTTTGTTCTGAAGTTCATGTAAAACGCAGCCTGGGATGTTGTCCGGTCCCATGGATGCTGTGTTTTTGGCTTTAGAGAGTGCAGTTTTTACCTGCATAGTTGTGATTACAGGAACTCTCCATTCTATATGTATAGATATGGGCCCTTTAGGGAGTGGGGGGGGGGGGGTAAAGTTAGCAATGAACCTATCTGCCAGGATGTTGGCAATATTAGTTGGTTCTGTAATTTTCATGCCATTGTGCTGTAACTCAGAGCAGATCTGGGTGTTGCCATTGAGATTCTTGGCATAGCTATAGAATGCTTTGTGGTTGTCCTTAGAATTAGTGGCGATTTTGTTTTCGTAGCTAGCTTTGGAGGATCTTATAAGGGATCTCAGCTTCTTACTGAGACTGACCAGGGAGCTCCTCCACTCATGGGATTTTAATCTCTTTTGCAACAGTTTCTTCCTTCTGTTGTACAGCTTGTTTATGGCAGGGGACCACCAGACTGGCTTCCTTTTTTTGGAGGACAGTGTCTTGGTTCTGTTTGGAATAGCACGATCCATGCACTAGTGTAAGTGCTTATAGAGTGCGTTTGTGTAGGATTCAGCAGTTGTAACTGTATTGTCCATCTGCATGGGTTTCATGAAGTTCACCACTTCTGTCTTAAGAAGCATGAAGTTGGCTCTGGAGAAATTTTTTACCATGGTTTCCTTAATGGGGGTGGGGGCGGGATGTGGATCGCAAGGGTGATTAGCTTATGGTTGGATTGGACCAATGAGGAGTTGTCTTCAGGTGTGGAACATCAGTCACCCATGTTGATAATGACTAGGTCTAGGATAGTGGTGCCCCTGGTGGGGGGGTGTATAAGTTGATCCAGGTCATTGGAGTTTATGAATTCCAGAAAGCACTGAGCTAAGGAGATGGTACACAAGTAGTTTTCCCAGTTAATGGTGAGGTAGTTGAAGTCACCCATTATTAGGGTGTTTGGTTGAACCCTAATATTTTCCAGTACATCAAGAAAAGAGGAGTGGGTATCCTGGGGCATGGTGGGGATCTGTAGCAAGCTACAATTTGGATTGCAGTTTTGCCCAGAGTTAGTTGCACTTGGATAACCTCGGATGCATTATGCGGAGCAACTAGCCTGGAGGTGTGGATATTCTTAATGAATATGGACACACCTCCGCTTTTGTTGTTTCGGTCCAGGTTACATGGCCGATAAGTGTGGTATGAGTTATAGGTTGGTAATGCAGACGTGCTCTCTGGAGCCTTGAACCAGGTCTCAGTCACTACACAGATATCGATGTTCTCCATTTTAAGGAGTGCCTCGAGTGAGTGCATTTTGAGATTTAGACTTCTAGCATTGAGTAGCATTACCCTCAGTTTTTGCTTGCCTATTCCTGTTACAGTGGTGAATTTGTTATTTGAACCTTGCCTAAAAAAGCACTATAGGGGCAGCAAGAGCCTTAGCCAGTATCCGGAATCCCAGGGGCGACAGGTGCAGGCCATCTGTGGCAAAGCATCGTGGTCTGTCGACCATGTCATCCCAAACAGACAGATACTGGATCCCCTTAGAATGACACCAGAAGCTTAGCCAATTGTTGAAGTCAATCATTTTGTCCTTGTACTGCAGTATCATTCTGGGTGATGGCAGAATGCTACTCAGAGCTAGGGTCATACCTGTCTGGGCTACAAGATCGGAGAGCTCTTCCATGTCTCTTTTCATGTAGTCCAGGAAGGTACATCTCAGGTTATTCACACCAACATGGACAATGACAGAGTCATATTTGTACTTGTTGTGGAGTGACCTGAGGGCGTGGGTTATGTGGCGGATCCTGGTACCTGACAGGCAGCTGACAGTAACCTTCTTCTTGTTTAGCCTGGTGAGTGGGACATCAGTGTGCCTGACTAGAGTCACCTATGACTAGTGTGTTGGGTACGTTGTTTTGCCTTTGACTGTGGTTGAGTGGCACACTGAGTCTGTGGGCTATGTGTCATTTGGGTTGTGTTGGGGGATGGAGGTTGCTTGCGTTTCTGCTTTGGAGGTCTCTGTTGCTTAGACAGATTATTATTGAGAGTCTCTGTGAATGTTTTTGTGTTACTATGTGTGGATTTTGGTTGTGTAGATTTAGTGAGACTATGTGATGAGTGTGGTGTGGTGCAAATGTTTACCTTCTCCTCATGGCTGTCAAGTTCAGTCTTGGTTGGAGAGAGCTTTACCTTCAGTTTGGCTAGATAAGTGCATCTCTCACAGGTTGTAGTGTTGGGTGGTAGGAGGAGAGGGTTGGCTGTGTACATGAGGCAATTTCTACATTGCCTCAAGATGCCTAGCTTCATCAGATAGACAGGAGAGAACACTGGGAGCTGACCCTTGGACATGCCTGAAATAAAAAAAATTTCCTCTAGATACGTGAGGAAAGTGAGTACAAAAGATGTTTTTTTCTAAGCAAGTGATAAAAGTAAGTACATAAACTGTTTTCCTCTAGGTAATGAGGAAGGTTGAGTGCTATAGTAATTAGTAGCTTATTTAGTGCTTACAAGTTCTGAACAAGTGCTGAGCACGAATAAGCAAATTTAAGTGCTAAAACTAAGAATTTGTATCTGCACTAGATGAGTTACAGGACAGAAACAAGTGCAAATGCAGGCTTTCAAATCAGAAAGTTGAGAAAGATGGAAGAGATTGCCCAAACAGCCAATAACTACAATTTCTGGGCCAGAACCACTCCTTATGTGGAAGACAGGTTACCTAGTGCTTACCACTCCCACTGATAAGTTAGAAGGCTTCCCTTCAACACAGAAAGGCTTGGGGGGCTCAGAAGCGTACATACAGTCCTGGGTACAGCAAATCTGTATCTGGAAAACTAGTTACAGGAAAGGTAGGAAACAGGCTTACAGTTTTTTTATAGAAAAGTAGCAAAAACAGTAGTAAAAACAATTCACATGCAGTGCAAGCTAGCACACTTGAGTATGTAGCAATATTAGACCAAACACAGTTTAAAAAAATGCAATTAAATTAAAAAGGACTAAAAGCGAGTGCAGAAAGAGTTTATTAGGTAGAATGTGGTAAAGAAATGGGACTGGGGGAGTGTCCCAGATCAAATCTACAGTGGGGCAGGCAACTGCAAAAGCCACCAAATTTAAACTACAAGCCAAAAATAGGGAGGGTGGGACAAAACAGTTTCAACATAGATCTAAGCAACAACTAACAGTACAAACTCTAAAACCAAAAACAATATACTCAGCTCTGTATATTTGCAGATAGATTGGAAAGCAGTCTCTCAGAACAGAGACAACATTTTCAACAGAGATCTAAGCAACATTTAACAAACTCTAAAACCAAAAAAATATACTCAGCTCTGTATATTTGCAGATAGATTGGAAAGCAGTCTCTCAGAACACGGGTTCCAGCAATTAAATGCAGGCTGTTACTAACAGGTCTAATTTTATGCAAGTGATCCTTGAGTTAGATAACACACAAGCTGTAAAAAACAGTTATACCAACTGAAGACACAGCAGAAAATACTGGGGGTGGGAAAAACAGTTTCAACAGACATCTAAGCAACAACTAACAGTACAAACTCTAAAACCAAAAAAATATATATACTCAGCTCTGTATATGTGCAGATAGATTTGAAAGTAGTCTCTCAGAACAGAGACAACAGCTTCAACAGAGATCTAAGCAACAATTAACAAACTCTAAAACCAAAAAAATATATACTCAGCTCTGTTTATTTGCAGATAGGAAAGCAGTCTCTCAGAACACACGTTCCAGCAATTAAATGCAGGCTGTTACTAACAGGTCTAACTTTGGAAGTTGAACAGCAATGAGACCCCTAATGTTTGGTTAGCCCCAAGCTTTTTCTCAACCATGCCTATAGGAAGTAACTCAAGTCTCAAATTCCCAATCATTTTACTACTGACGGTCTTCTGAAAAGAGACGAATATTTCTGATCACTCTTTTTCCCCTCTGATTCCTATAAAAACTGGGACCAAATATTTAGGTCAGTAGATCTGTGATCCCATCCTCCTTGTGACAAGGTTAGACATTTTCATTGAGCATCATATTCTTTTACCTGAATCAAATAGATTCTCTTTAGTTGTGTAGCTTTATGGTATCACCAAAAGGAAGCGACTGGAGAACAGCAATCCAATCCACACTTTAATGATAATGATAATCTGATCAACAAGGATTGTTCTGAAGTCCTGAGAGTGTGGACGAAACCTAGGTTAACAATTCGGTTGTATTCATTGTTTTTATCATTAAAGTGTGGATTGGATTGCTGTTCTCCAGTCACTTCCTTTTGGTGTTGTTCTATCTGGTTACAAGTTCTTTTCTGTAAGCTTTATGGTATCCTCTTAAATTGGGCATAGCTAATCCCCTCTGTACCAGCAGCAGACACATCTTCTCCCATCCCAAACTTGGTCTCCTATTTCCCCAAATGAACCTTTTCACCTCTCTGGGTTGTACAGCAAAGCCAGATCCACATAAGTTATCTGGGGAAGTGTCAGCATTTCAATCACCTCAGTCTTATTGTCCATATCAAATTCCAAGTGATGCCACTATTTCAGATGTCCCACACACTTATTTAGGATCACCCCCATGTCACTTTAAAAGTCTTCTGACTAATTTGTGTGAAACATACTCCTAAATATCTAATTTTATAGTGTCCTCAAAAATAAGGGAACTGTTGAACAAGGTCATATGTAGGGACATAATTAGTCTGGATGGCAAAAGTTTTGTCCCTGTTTATCCTGCAGCCCAAGATTTTTATAACTTTCCCTAGCATCTCAAATAATACTGGAATGTCCTCTTCTGGCCTGGTTAAACAGAGTATTGTGTTGTCAGCAAAGATAGCCAACTTCTGCTGTTGCGTACCTCAATTGACTCTTTGGATATTGCTCTGCCTAATTCTTTGGGGCAGGGATTCTAGGTATAATTGAAACACGAGAGGTGTCACATGCCCCTTTTAAGCAAAATAGCTTGAGAAAGCCTATCACCTACCTTCAACTTTACTCCTGAGTAATGTTGTAATTGCTTTAACAATTGTAAGAACTTGCCAGGTATCTCAAACTTAGCTAAGACTTCCCATAGAAGCCCCCTTTTGTCATAAGGAACTGAATACCCCTTGTCTCTACTTCTGACTGAATTATTTGGGTATGCATAATGTTATTACTAGTCGGGTGACCCGGAATAACCCATATTGATCCAAGTCTATCAAACCTGATAGGCAGCTCTTGTAACATCCCTCTCTCCAATTGGAATAACAGTAAGCACTGCCTTTCTCCAACAACTCTTATTAAACAGTGTGGTCCAGTACTCACATATGAAGTCCCCTGCTGATTTCCACAGATCTGCTGGGAGGCCATCCAGTCCAGGAGACTCCTTTGATGCATTTCTCTTTAGGGTGACCTTAAATTCTGGTGTAGTGATAAGGTATGTCAGTATCTCTCTTGATAATGCAGGTAAATTAATCTTTAAGAAATCCATGTTTTGTGGCTCAGAAATCAGTCATTGCCTGCTCATCATATGGATTTTGATAATACTCTCTTAGTAGGTTTAATATCCGAGGAAGATCTGTACATAAACTGCCCATGCAATCATTGCTTACAGTAAATATTCCCAGTTTCATCATCTGCCTCCTTAACCTCCATGCTAATACTGTTTGCATCTTGGACGTGTTCTTGTAAAAGAAATGCTGAAATGAAGCCTTTTATAATCACAGATCTCAATTAAATAATCCTCTAATTTAACCAATTAAGGCTTAATTTCCTCTCCTCCTGAAAGCATTCTTGCTTGTTCCTCTTACTGCTTCTTTTTAAGTTTATTTAAATGTTGCCTCTTTTGTCTGTATTCCTCTTTCCCAAAAACTTTCTCTCTGCTCTGAATATTACCTTTTGAGACAGATTTCATTTCTTTCTGTTGATTCACCCTTTGTGCTTGTCCTCTCTAAATTCTTGCAGAATGCTCTGCATATTTGCAAGTACATTTAATGTGCGCTTTTTATCTGAATGCCAATAGTTTGAGAATCTCCAGTGTCTCTCACCTCAAAATTCAGCTCCCACCCTTTTTCCTATTTTTGCATATGGGGTTGGGGTGTTGCTTCCACAATGAGACTCATCTAGACTCAAGGTTTACACCACTGGGTGACTAGCCCTGCCACGGTTGTTCTTCCGCACCTCACACTCACATGCACACTCACACCTATGACCCGACAAAAAAAAAAAAGCAGATATGTGATAGATAAGCAACAAAAATCACTTGCAGATCACTAAAGCCAATAACTCTGCTGGTGAAGCACTATTCTCTTGCACCATAGCCAAATTATGGAACTCCCTCCCACCCACAATTACCTCCATACCATCATGCACCCACTTCAAAACTTTACTAAAAGCTCACCTAAAAACATGCTGGCTATGCCCTTGCAACTCCCACTCTAATATCACCCACCCCATCCAACCACTACCTTTCTTTCCACTCCACTAACTACCTTGATTATACCAAGCTCAGATGCTCATAAGCCTAATACTTATTATACAGCAGGAACTTCTTACTGTAACATTTCTTAATGTCTGTTATGTACTTCACAGATAAAGATTCTAGTTGTCTACTGATGTACTATGTTCTTCATCTGTAAATATGTGGTAAGTAATTGCTATGTAAATTGTTAATCGCTATGTAATCCAATGTAACTACTGTCTGTTTATTTTAACTGTGGAGCTTTTCTCCCCGGGCCTCCGCTGAAAATGGACCTACGTCCAGTCGGACACTCCCAGTCAACAAATATAAATAAATAAATAAACAAACAAATAAATAAATAAATAAAATGTGACTAGTTGTAGTAGGAAATGTACATGCTCAGCTGAGATAGAATCTATCTATTTTAGTTCATATCTCAAGCTTATTAGAGTAGAATGTAAAGTCCCTAGTCAGCAGTATGGCCTTTGCTGCATCAACTAAAGCTATTGTATTGCAATAACTTTTCAATAATTGTTCTTCCTGAGTAATGTTCTGACATCTGTACCTCCTGTTATCACCTTCTTTTTCTTCCACCATATAACAGTTTCCTTCTACTATTAGCATGCCCTGTTGAAAACTAATAATTTCATTCAATATTACCATCATTCCCTCCCATCTTGTTTTCAGATATACAGAGGGAGGCAAGAGTGATCTGCAATCTTCTAATGTGCCCTTAACAGCCATAAATCTGCCTTGAGTAACTGCCTTCTCATCCTGTACTACTAGAAGGCAACTATGCTCTCTGTGAATATGCCTACTCCTCTTTTCCTCACACCTGGGAATGTTGAGGCATAGCTGTTTTTTGAAGCCATGTTTTAACCTTCAGTACATGCTCTGCCTCCATGTGGGGGGTCTCTTGAAACATGATAATTTGGTGCCCAAGTTTCCTAATGTGGACAAGTGCCTTTTCTGTCTTCTGCCTCTTAATGAAACCATTGATGCTCAGTGTAGAAAGAGTGAGAGTCACGATTCATAAAGTAAATAAACATTATATAAACTACTGCATCTTTGTTCTTAAAGACAGCGACTTTAAATGGTGTTAGTAACTGGGGGACTGTAAACACTCTCATAATTGAATTAAACAAACGTATAACAACTGAAAACGCAACTAAACCTTTAACCATATATAAAGTCCAGAAACTGTCAGCTAAATAGCTAGCCTTTCTCAAGGAAGAATTCTCATCCAGGCATCAGTCTGCATTCACAACTTAAATGTATTGATCTTATTATTAGGCCAGCCGAATACCCTCCCACCAAGACAAACTAAATGATCACGGACAGAGTGCTTGTTAAATATGAACATGCTTCCCAATTCCTTCTTCCCTGAAGAAAGACTAATGACACAATACATACTAATCTTAACCAATACTGGAACCAATTAAATATTATTTAGGCATTTCAAACAGTTTTTAATGCTGGTTGTAGGATTCTCAAATGGTAACTTGTCCATTCCACTGCAGGTGTCATGAACACAGTGGGCCTACATTCACACTACGTGATGCATGTCTCTTCCTGTAAATCTGCCTCCTTCCACTAAGGCCAATTGGATCAAAAAAAGCTCTTCCCCTTATCCCCTTATCCTCTTTGATACCCAAGAATGGTTAATGTTAAGTAGTGTAAGCATAATGCTGGGACTGATATTGGTTTACTAAAGAATGGAACACAGCTAATTAGGGAAAAATGTAAGCCTGAACAGAAATAATCCTTATATATAAGTTAGTAAAATCTTGAGAATAAAACTAATTCAACTATTTGGTACATCAGCAACAATTCCAGTTCATGACATATAGTACATTTCCAAGCTATGATCTATCATTTTCAGTACCTGGCAGCCCTAATACTGCAGCTGCATTCTAAGGACATCGGTCTTCCTGAATGGTCTCCAGCTGCTTCGAAATCTGCTACTTCTCTACCTTCATTGTCAATATTATTTATGCATCTTTTTCCGCTGATCCTCTCTGGTGCTGTCCATACAGCCACTATGGACATGGGGTTAGCCATGTCCTCTGTGTGACTGTTGGGGTCCCCTCAGAGCCAAAGAAGAGCCACTCTTGTCAGTCTTTGGAGGATGGGCATGTTGGGTGCCCTTGCTTGGCCAGAATGTTGTGCCCATCCCTAGAGTTGCTGTTACTGCATTGTACCCATCCCTGAGGGCACTGTTACTGCCATTCCTACAACTTTTGTCCCATTTTTACTGTCAAAATGAAACAGAAAACTAAACATGTATCTGGTCCTGCACCAGTTCATCCGGACAGGTGTAGTTTATTAGGACTGGCTCTGGGTCTTATACAGGTTATTGACAGCTCTTATAAGGTGTTTTCTGTTAAAAGAAAAATGGATTCTTCTTTTCTTGAAGAGATTCAAGATTCTGAATCTGTAGAGGAATGTAGGACAGATGCAGGTTTCTCTCCTCAGACTTCTGATCCAGACTCAGAGGACAGCATGATAGCTGAATCTCCCTGCCTGTTTTTCTCCTTGTCTGAAACTATTTCTAGAATGTGCCAGTGTTTCTGGTGGGAGAACACTGACGTTTCTCACTCCCTCAGAAAAAGACAGTCATGTAAGTTGAACCTACCATAACTGTAGATGTTCAAATGATCACTGCTGCAGTAACCTTAGCTATATGGGTTATATCTTGCCAAGGATATAACAGCCAGCCAGCGTCCAACGTTTCAGGGTACCTTCCATGCACCCAAACTGTCAACAGCTTTAGCTGAGCTGATTAAAAGACAAGTTTGGGCACAAAGCTCTTCAGAGCTTTCCTGTCAGCAGAGAGACAGGGAAACTGAGCCCTGAAAGGGCAATGCTAGGAACAACAACAACAAACAATGTCCACACCCTAGCATAAAAAACACATAAAAAACAAGGAGGATGGAGGGAAAGAGTGGGTACTGCAGCAGTGATCATTCCAGCATCTACTGCTATGGAAAGTCCAATTCATACAACTGTACTATGCTCAGCATATTGATCACTGCTGCAGCAGACTTAGCTATATGGGTAGATTATCTTAGCTAACTACATTTGGGAGGTGGAAGGTGAAGAGTCCAGCAGCCCCTGGAGAATGGTCCTGGCAAAGCTTGATCTGGACCCAGAGAAAGAATCAAACCTATAGTGCTTTATAAAAGTATGTACAGAGAACCAAGTAGCAGCTACTAGAATACTTCTAGAACCCAACCCTTTCCAAAAAGCCATAGAAGAAGCCAAGGCCCTGGTAGAGTGGCCTCGTCCCTGCCTGGAATAATTTTGTTATGCTGAGTATAAGAAAGGGTAATAGCCTTAAACAATCATTTGGAACTAGTCTGCTTTGACACAGGTTGCCCCTTCTTCTTACATTCACAAGAAATGAACAATTGATCCAAAGATCTGAAAGATTTAGTCCTGCCAAGGTAGTACCTGAGCTGTCTGTGGACATCCAAGGGATGGAATATCCTTTCTCCCTTATTTCTATGTTTAAGAAAGAAAATGGGTACTTGAATAGTCTGGCTTAAAGTAAACTTGGATAAAACTTTAGGCACAAATGAAGGATTAGTTCACAAAAGAAACCTTGTCCCTATTGAAAATGAGATAGGGTTGATTCACCACAATAGCTTACAACTCGGATACCCTTTTTACAGATGTCAGAGTAATCAGCAAAATTGTTTTCTCTATTAAGAACCTCAAGTCAGCAGGATTATCTGGTTCAAATGGAGCAAGTATTAGCTCCTCTAACACAACATTAGGATCCCAAGGAGGGGCCACCAATTTTCTTGTAGGCCTCTTATGCAAAACCCCTTTCAAGAACCTTTTGACACGAGACTGCATTGAAAGAGGAGGATCTTCGGGCAGTCATGCTAAAATGTCTGATAAATTAACACTGACAGAGGAATAAGAAAGCCATAGGATGGAAACTCATACAAATATTAAAAAAACAGAGAACATCTAGTCCTGAATGAGTGTTGGTTATGTTGTTGGCACCAACCAGAAACCCTTTACCATTCCTTAATACATGATTTTCTAGTAGCAGGGGTTCTTGCCTCCATTAGATCCTGCTACACATTGTCAGTAAACAGATGCCTAAAAGAAATTAAAACCCAATCATCCAGGCAGTCAACTGAAGATGATTGATGTTGGGGTATATCAAACACCTCTGTTCCTGTGTGAGTAGATCCGGTCATGTGAGGAAGCTTGTGGTAATTTCCCCTGGCCATTTCCAAAAGAATGGATAACCACACTTGTCTGGGCTAGAAGGGAGTCACCACAATGATCTTGGTGGAATTCCTTCTGAATCTTCAGAAGTACCCTGGATATTAGTGGAAAGGGTAGAAAAGTATACATAAACATTCCTGTGCAAGGAAAAGAAAAAACATCTGTTTTCCAGGCCTTCTTACATGGAGTCCTGGAAAAGAATCTTGCCAGTTGATAGTTCAGATTTGAGAAGCTCCCCACAGATGGATCAAATCTTGGAAGATCTCCTGATCTAGTTTTCATTCATGATAATTTGTCATGGTTCTGTTCAGCTTGTCTGCTACACAATTTTGCTCTGATGGAATGTAAGATAACTATAGTGTAAGGTTGTGCTGTGAAGCTATATCCCAAGCTAACATGTCTAGTCGTCAAAAGGAGGTACAACCTGATTTCCCTTGCTTGTTGATGTACCACATGACTGCGGTATTCTGTATAACCACAAGAAGAGGTCCCAGGGTCTAAAGATGGTTTAAAGAGTTGAGTGGCTTGATCACAGCAAGCAGCTCCTTGATATCTGTGAGCTTGCATCAGTCCTTACTGTCCCACACCACCTGCACTTTTATTCCTCCTAAAACTGCTCCCTAAGGAAAGTCTGAAGCATCTGGGGTGACTGACTGCTTTGGAGCAAGGAAGAAGACAGGGAGAGCTGGATTTAAGGATATCTGTTGTTTCCACCAAAAGATTTCTCTTTTGGCAAACTCTAACACTGGGCTACGAAAAGATAAAGGGTGTTGATGTGAAACCAAAGATATTTCAAATAGCACTGTATCTTTATCATGTGGAATCTTGCCAGGGGTATCATAAGAATCATGGATGCCATGAGACCAAAAATCCTGAGGTATTCTCTCACAGTTATGGAAGTCTGAGTGGAAAACCTTAGAAATAAATCTAAATAAAGATCTATTTTCTCCTATGGAAGAAAGCCTCTTTGAATTGAGGTGTCTAGTTGACATCCCAGCAACACAAACCTGTGTGAGGGGGTCAAGAAAGACTTCTGAATGTTCTCTTTGAATTCCAGCTTGTGCAAGAGATGTCTAACCCAAGACAGAAATTCCTGACATTTTGAAAAAGAGTGCAAAAAAAGCCAGTCATCTAAATTTGGAAAAATGTTAATACTTTGTAGCCTGAAATGAGCTGTAACTGTTATAGTGGATAGTCCAAAGGCTAAGGCACAGAACTGATAAGAAACTTCTGGAGTCTGGATGAATAGGGATGTGGTGATAAGCATCTTTTAAGTCTAATGTCACCAGGAAAGTTAAAAGAGGAAGAAGAGATTACAGGTAGTGACGTGACATCATTTTGAATTTGGGCACTACCCCAAACATGTTGGAAAAGAAAGATCCAGAATTTGTCTCTGGGCATTTTCTTTCTTGATTTATTTGGCACAAGGAACATCCTTGAATAAAAACCCTTCCCCACCTTGGAATGAGGAGCTGATTCTATCACTCCTTGGGACATCATGTGATGAAGAACAGACGGAAACAAAAGAGTCTGATCTGTTGGATGAGGAATGACTCTCTGGAAAGGAGGACATTCCTTCCACTGCCATGTTTGAGCCTGATAAATGATTTTCAGAACTCTTTTGTCAGAAACAATCTATTGCCAAAGTGAAAAATGGAGATTCAGACTTTCTGGAAGAAAAAAGGGCCAAGGGTGGCAGGGGGTCACAAGGTCTCTTGAAATGTCATTCAGATTTGTTGGACTGCCCTTGGTTTTAAGAGGTTTGAGACTTCTTTTTGGGACCCTCTTGCCATTTCAACATGCCCTACATGGACCAACTCAAATCCCTGTCACTATACTCAGTATCCCATGTATTGCTAAGAGGTGACCTGTGTCTGGCATGCAAGGTATCCTGCAACCCATTATTGATGGGTTTACTTCATATCAGCAAGTGAAATGGCATCAGAAATACTTGGTCTAAACCTCTTCTGCAACATCAACAGAATGCTTAGGAGTGACGAGTATATGTCCCAGGTGATACCACTGCTGTGGAACAGACTCCCCATCCACATAAAACAAAGGTCATCCCTGTCCATTTTCAAGTGCAACTTAGATCTGTTGATGAGAAACAGAACATTTACCCCAGGACTGTCCCCTGTACTACTAATGAACACAGGCAGTTCCTAAATGCTTTATCTCATGCATGGGTCCCCTCAAATTATCTGTTATGATCCCAGTTATTTTCATTAAGTGCAATATATAGTTACTGATCTTGGGATGGGTAAGGCCAGTCTAACCAAATGGGATAGGTTATTTTGAGCACATAAAGGAGAATTGGATAGGCTTAAAATGGCCCACAAGGGCAACTAGCCTAGTACTTGCATACGAACCTATGAACCTATTACTTCTTAAACATCTGTTTACCTGAATTTTGTTGACACTGTTTTTTTGCTACAATTGGAGGAGGCGATAAAATATCCCTTGGTGTTTTTGGAAAAGGAGGGTTGAAAATATTAAGAGATTCCATGGATCAGCTTGTCCCTTTCATTACACATTTTGATATCTCTGCAGCAGAGGGGCCAAATATTAAATCTTCATCCAAAGGAGAATTTAAAATCTCGGTTTAACATCATCAGGGATGTTCTGAGAATGTGAATGAATAAACCGATAAACTGGAGAAAAACACAAACTTGCAGACTGCAGAACCCACTGGACAACGAACAAAAGTCCAAACCCAGCTGTAAATAGTAGTCACACAAAAATCAAAAGCTAGGTGTAAATTCACGTAGAAAATCCACATATAAAATCCACACAAGATGCACGGATGAACCAAGAAGCCAACTTTATTTTCTAAACATGAAGTTAAGCGCTTTTCGTCCCACTATGTTGTGGGACTTCTTCAAACAGACAAGAACAAACTGCTGAAACCATTTAAATAATTAAATTGGCGCCAAACATGAGCACCGTATCCTAGCAACAGTAAACAAACAGCTCCATTATATAACCTTATATAATCTTTAAAATCTACTAAAATATATTATAAAATATGTTGTGTGTATTAAACTAAAATAAAACTTATGTATAATAAACTAAAAGTTTATGCAAAATACAGTAAATAAACTTAATATAGTTGTATTATGCTATTGCGATCACATACAAATAATGGTGCAACAACACACCAAACAGTAATGCTTACTGATCAAGTACATGGGATGCATCGAATTGAATTAAATAAATAGATAAAACCTAGCTGATATTATTACTAGCAAAACCGCTATATTTTATTTATTTAATAAACACTGAAAAATGAAGAAAATATAATAATAAAATATGTGTATAGACAAAAAGCAGCAATCTAATAACTGTAGACATTACTAGCAATATTCATGGACTAGTGTGCAGAAGCTATAATACAAATAAACTTTTACATCAATTTGTAAATAATAGCTCATCTATGCAAATTTCTTAACTTAAGTATGGGATAGAGAGAACAAATCTCGTTTAATCCTGGTAAAACACTGGCATTGCAACGAAGTTGCCAGTACAATTCTAGGACTTCAAGTAATACTTGATCTGGACCATCTCTCCCATCTGAAATAATGGTGTCAATTTCTCTAAATGAAAATGTGTGATTAATGTTTTCTATAATGTGTTTTGCTAATGCACACGCTCACGTAATTTTCTATCTGTTTTGCCAATATAAAAGGCAGGACATAATTTGCACTGGGCTAAATAAATCACTCCTTTCGATTGACAATTAAATTTGTGTCTTACTTTATGTATCACGTTCCTAATGGTGAACGATTCACCTGTAGCCATGTGTATACAGTATTTACACATGTTACATTGGACATTCCTTTTCTGAGAAATGATGACTTTGTGACACTTTGTATTATCTGTTTGAGATTCCTACCTCTTTTCCAAATGATTTTTGGTTTAGGTGGTAATTTATTGCTTATATCATTATCGAATTTAATCATGTTCCAGTTTTTATTGATAATGAAAATAATGGTATCACTATCAGAACTAAAAGGGGTGATGAAAGCCTAATTAATAGGAGGAGTATGGATGTTACTTGTTTCTACTGTTTGGTATTGATTGATACCAATAACTGGAAGATAGAGGCCTGTTTCTCTTTTATTTGTAACTTCCTTAACTAGTTGGTACAAAAGTTGTTGAGGGTAACCTCTACTAATAAACATACCCTTTAGTAATTGGCATTCATCATGAAAATGGTCAGTTCTAGAAATCATACGAGCTGCCCGGACTAACTGTCCTTTTACAACAGATTTCTGTTGATATGTAGGATGGTTACTACTGTAACACAGGAAAGTGTTGGAATAAGTTTCTTTTCTATATATTTTTGCATAAAAAACTTTATTTTTGTAATCTTTACGTAAATCAACGTCTAAATACGTTATTCTGTCATGATTAAACGTGTATGTAAAGTTTAAAAAATCAGTACTAGAATTGAAGAAGGAAATTAGTTCAGTAATCACGGCATCATTGCCTTCGATTAAAATAAAAATATCATCTAAAAATCGTGTATAGTACTTGATTTTACTCATGATGTTGACATTCTTACCCAACACTTCCTGCTCCCAGTATGTCATGACCAAATTGGCAAAGCTCCCCCCACAGGGGAAGCCCATAGCAACACCTATTTTCTGCAAGTAGATTTTATTATCAAAAGTAAAATAGTTGTAAGTTCTGAGAATTAACCCATTTAAACCTTCTCAAAACAGCCCATAGCCCTGAAAGAAGTATCAACAGAGTCAAACACACACTGCAAACAATGAGTAGTGACCCGTGCAACAGCTGAAACTAGTTATTTATAGCAGATTGTTCATACTTTCACAAGTTGTAAGAACAAGCTTTAACATAAGCCTACAATTCAAAATTCAGAAAATCAAAGTTGCAGCACTATATACTTTTTTCTGGGTCTATATCAGAACACCGAAAGTTCACATTTTCGAATGTTCTTGCATCGACCCCTAATCAGCGAACACTGACTACATCGAACATTCAGAACAGCAATTTTTTTCCTAGGGAAAAAAAATTGCTGTTCCAAAACACATACACACAACACACACAACACAAGCACACCAAACAAACAGCAATCCACAGATATATACCCAAAATCTTACAGCTAACCCTACACTAAGCTGTACAAACACCACTAACTATCCACTTACCTTAACACAAACCCTAACCCTAAGTTCCATTACTATAGCACACTCACCTCACCCCGTGCCCTAACCCTAACTCACCTAACCCACCCTAACCCTCATGTCCACACAATCGCACACATACCTCCCTTGCACCCTAACCCTAACTCACCTAACCCATGCCCAATCGCACACTTACCTGAACCCGACCCGTAACTTTCCACCACAGTGCTGAAAATAGCGAAACAACAGAAACGGACAACCAAATTCTTTCCCTAGGAAAAAATTTGGTTATATGTCATTTTGTTATTTTCAGCGTTCACTGAATAGGGGTCGATGTAAGAACTTTCGAAAGTATGAACTTTTGATGTTCTGATATACACCCCTTTTTTCCCATACTTATCAATAATTTTTGCATCCTTATCAGAAAGAGTACGATTGGAATTAATAAGTGCTTAGCAGCAGTGGGATCAACTAAAGCTACAGCTGCAGGGTCAGGTTTGAGAATAGTGTATAAAAATTTAAAAGACTGAGGAACTTTATACATCCTGTCTACCCTTTTAGAGGCTGGCTGGCTGGCTACCAGGAAAATTGTGGGCAGCAACACATACATATCCTCTAAAGCAGATCAAACAGGAGGAAATAGGTGTAGATTCTGGAAAATCCTTCTGTAACAACTCATTGTATTTTTCGAGAGACTGAAAAACATCAGTGTTTTCTCACTGAAAACACTGGCACATTCTAGTGAGTGAGAACACCCTACAAGGAGAATTAGAAACTAAGCTCTCTTCTGTCTGAATCATAAAGCTGAGGAAGAAACCTTATATTTGTCCCTGCATCTTCCTGTTCAGATTCCGAATCCTGAATATTTTCAGGATAAAAGGAATCCTTCCTTATTTTGCCAGAAACTACTTTACAAGAAGGAACACTAGCCTGAATTAAACCCCAAGTCAGACACAATAAATCTGAGGAGGGGGAGATACATACTTGGTTTTCTGTTTCTTTTTGTCAGGAAAACTGGGGCCAACCATATTACTAATGGCAGTAGCTGCTACTCCAGGGATGGACACAGCATCCTGAAACAAAAGGGAAACCTTCCTTGTTCCTTCTCCCAGGACCTACAAGAATGACTCTCCCTTTCCCACTGAGAAGACCCCAACAGACTCAGAGTATGTGGCTAACTCCTGGTCCATAGTGGCTGTAGGTACTACACCAGAAGGATCTGGGTTAAGGATGAGTGGTCTGAGGTACAAAAACAGGCACAGCAGAGACACCCCCTGCAACTGAGGTAAATTGCTAGCCTGCTGTGGTGGCAAAGGCTCTTTGCTTAATCTTTTCTTTTTGTGGCTGGAAAAAGGACCTGTCATGGGAATAGTAGTCTGTCCCATGATCAAGCCAATAACAGTCCCTTTTTCACAGTGAAGACAAGCAACACATGCCAGTAAACACTACCAGTCTGCAAATGCTATTTTTGATAGAAGAAAACACAGTAAAAAGCACTTTAAAACAATATGCCAGCTCTACAAAAGAAAAATAAACACACCTTTTCCACAGAAAAATATGTTTCCAGTTACTTTACACTACTTTTAAACTAACAGGACAAAATGCGTTCTCCATTTAAAAGTACTTTACAGTCTCGAGACAGTCCATTAAAACAATACACTCCAAACTTTAAAATAACCTTCCTGAAGAGGAAAGTAAAACATCAACAAAATTAAAAAAAATACAAGTTATCTCCTCAACAGAAAAATCTGCCCAGCAAAAGAAAAGGATTTTACCAAAGAATGTTTTTAGTGCCAAAGAAAGAAAATGCTTGGAGACCAGTTCTAGATCTTTCATTCCTAAACCTGTTTTTGGCGGTGACCAGGTGCAAAACGCTTTCTCTTTGCAACCTGTTACCCCTTTTTTTCCTCATCTGAGTTTTTTAGTAATGTTATCTTTAAAAGATAAATAGCATCACATTCCTATTCATTCAGGTTTCAGGTGTTTCTGAAGATTTTGTGTATTTGGATCACATTATTAGTTTTCTGCATTATCCTTTGGGAAATCCACTGTTTCATACGTGTTCATAAAGTGTCTTGCTCCTGTTATAACCCCTTGCAGGCTAAAGGTATCCACATTTTTCCATATTTAGGTAACTTGCTTATCTCCGTAGAATCTTTTTCAAAGTGTCTGGAATCTCTCACTTGAGTAAGAGATCTACACAGACTGGGATTCCAAGAGAACATTTAAAAGTCTTTTTGACTACTCTGGATTATGTTCCTGGGGTGTCTGCTAAACACATCATTACAAAGAGATTTTCTTCCACAAGAAAAATAGTTTCCAGGGTATTTCCACTCAGACTTTGGTCTCCATGAGGGAATACCTCAGGATTCTGGGTCTCATGGCATCAGTGATTCTCATGATACCTTTTGCATGACTCTACACGTGAAAGATACAGTGGTACCTGTAGCCTCTTTGGTCCCAGCACCAACATCGTTTACATTTTCAAATTCCATTTCTGGGGTTTGTGAAAAGTGAGATCACTTTGTGTTCACATTAAATATACCTGAATCTAGGTCTCCCCATCTTCCCTACTGCTCCAAAGCAGTCAGTCACCACAGATACCCAGAACATTGCATGGGGAGAAGTTTCAATGAGGACTGGGAGTTGGAATAATGCTTAAAGTGCTTACCTCACAAACACAAGGTAGAGGGTTTGATTCCCACCTTTGAGTTGGGAAATTTGGTTAGGCTTAAAATGACCCATAAGAGATAAATCTGCCTCCTTCTTCTAAGGTCAGCTGGGTCAAAGATAGTGTTTCCCCTTATCCTGTTTGATACCCAAGAATGGTTAATGTTGGGAAGTGTAAGCATAATGTTGGGACTGAGATTGGTTTACTAAAAGAACAGAACACTGGAAATTAGGGAAAGATGTCAGCCTAACCAGAAAATAATTCTTGTATGTAAGTCACAAAAATCTTGAGAATAAAGCTAATTCAACCATTAGGTACCTCTGTGAAAATAACTTATTGGCTGGCCTTGATCTTGTAAAAAATATGTCGTGGTTTAACACTGAAATGACACCATGGAAATTAAACAAAATAAGTCCCTCATTCAAGTCTCAAACCTCCGATATATGTGTATGGTTGAACTATCAGTGACTATTTTAGTTAATAGCATTTAGTAGATTTCCAAGCTATGATCTATCATTCTGAGTCTCTGGCAGCCATAATATTGCAGCTGTATCATAAGGGCATCTCTTTCTGAATGGTCTCTAGCAGCTCTGGAATCTGCTGCTTTTCTGACTTCATCGCCGATATTATTTTAGTAGACATCCTTCTCGTATCATTAGCTTTATCCAAAAGTTGTAATAATGTACCATGCTCTCTTAGATAAGTGTCTAAGGTATCATTAGCTTGATCAGAATCCAGGAACGATTTGTCTCCTATGTGGCAAAGACTCTCAAGTTAGCTGAATATAGGACCTTAAATCAGAGTCCCATTTTTCAACATTGCCTGAAAACTGGGATGAATTTGTTTCTCTTCAATCTCATCTCTGGGGAAGAATTATTGTCCACAAAACTCCTGTGCCTTCAATGTGGAGAGGTTTACCACTTGCCCATAGGTGGCTAAGAAGTTCCTCTTTCAATTTATATGTTTGGCACTTTATTGTAATACGCTGTGCAGCTTTGTTATTCCCCCAACTCAGGATCAGATTCTATGCACTCTGTGCAACAATATTTTGGATTCTGGTAAACCTGTCCTTATACTTAGCTGCATTCTGATGAAGACCAAATAAATGAAGCCCTCTTCACCTGGGGGCAGAGTGGCAAATCTCAGTTTTTCTCTGCTGGATCTAGCTTCTAAACTGACTAGTTTTTCACACACCTCTTCCCTGAAGACATCAGCCTTGGTTAACCTTTCCATGTGCTCCAGTTGCTCCCTTTGCAAGTCCTGGGTATGTTCTTCATGTGCATTTAGTGTCACTTCAACTTCACTCATACTTTCCTTATTAGATTTAATATAGTCTTCAATTGTCCTACTAAGTTTAATGAGCTCAGTGTGCATCTTAGCCATTTTATCACAGAGATGGGAAATCTCTCCTTCACTTGCCATGTCTTAGGCCTTAATATTTGTCTCCTGTACTGGCTCCGTGTTTTACACCTGGAAAAAAATATTAAACTCTTTTTTTATTAAAATCTATGGCAGTCTTTGCCGGCTTTTTGTTTTTAGTTTTGGTGCCATGCACCTTAATTACTGCAAAACTTGGTGGATCGATCATTTTATGGATGAATTGTTTTACGTGCTTAAAATATTTAGAAGATGCTTTTCAGGACATTCCAGTGAAGGAAGCTAGAATTTTATCTTAATGGGTCACAGCAATACCAGATCTCCCCAAAAAGATGGTCATTCCTCTATTTAATGAGGCTACTGCAATACTCAAAGATTACAGAAAATGCCAGTTGAAACTTTGATACATTCATCATATTGATCACTGCTGCAGTAGCCTAAGCTATATGGGTTGTATCCCACTAAGGATATAACAGCCAGCCAGCTTCCAAAGCTTCAGGACACCTTCCATGCACTTAACCCATTAAACTGCTTAAGCTAAGCTGACTAAAACGCAGTTCTGAATGTCAAGCCCTTCTGTGCTTTCCTACCATCAAACAGAGCACTCCTCTGCAGGTCTTTGAGGATCGATTTTCAGCTTGTGGTGTTGCATTGTTGGGCAGATAAGTTCCTTTTAGGGAAAAAAAACTTCCACATTTCATTTTTGTTGCTTAAACTTACTTTCTTTTTAAGGAAAGTATTTCTAAGATAAGAATATGTGATTTTGTTGACTGTCATGTGAACTTTACTGTACTTTTAAACAGGGGTGCTCTTTTGCTCCTGACAATTTAAAATGTTTAATTTTCTTTTGGGAGATGGCAAACTGTATTTAAGTGCTTTTTACTGTGTTTTTAATGAGAAAAAAATTACTTCTAAATACTATATTTTTACTGGCTTATGATGATTAATTTCTATGGGAAAGAAGCACCTTGGAGCAAACCACTTGTCCCCATTCAGTCTTTCTTCCAGCTGAAAAAAAAAGAAAAAGTTACCTAAACAGCCTTTGCTGCCACATCAGTCTAGCTATTGACTTCAGCTGCAGGTGGTGACTCTGCTGGGATTAAAGCCTGTTCCACAAACAAACCCATCTTTTTCCACAGATCTATTATTGTCCATACAGCCATTATGGACTGGGTGTTAGTCTCATCCTCTGTGCTATTTGGGGTCCCCTCAGTGTGTAAGGAAGACACTCTTGGTCTTGGGAGAATGGGAGGGTTAGGTGCACTTGCTTAGCCAGAATGTTGTGCCCATCCCTGGAGGCACTCTTATGCCATTGCTAAAATTTTTGTCCCATTTTTCCTGTCAAAAAGAAACAGAAAACTAAACATATATCTGCTCCTGCACCAGTTCATCTGGACAAGATCAGTTTATTAGGACTGGCTCAGGGGCCTTGCATGGGCTATTGTCCCTTCTTATAAGGTGGTTTCTGGTAAATGAAAAAGGGATTCATTCTTCTTTTCCTAAAAGATGCAAGATTCAGAATCTATAGAGAAATGTGGGACAGATGCAGGTTTTTCTCCTCAGATTTCTAATTCACGCTAGGAGGACAGCACAATATCTGAATCTTCTTGTGAGTCATTCTTATTCTCTGAGTCTACTTCCAGAATGTGCCAGTGTTTTCAGTGAGAGAACTTCTCAGTCCCTCAGAAAACTACAGTTGTGTAAGTTGAGCTTAACATAAATATAGATGTTTGAAGGATCGCTGCTACAGTAACCTGGGCTATATGGGTTATATCCTGCCAAGGATATAACAGCCGACTAGCTCTCAAAGCTTCAGGGCACCTCCCATGAGTCCAAACTGTCAAGTGTCTTGAACTGAGCTAACTAAAAGAGAAGTTTGGGCACAATGTCCTTCAGAGCTTTCCTGCTAACAGAGCTAGGAACAAAAAAAAAAAAAAAGTGTCCACACGCTGGCATTAAAAAAAAAACACATAAAAAAAAACAAAGCAGACAGGTGGAGGGAGTGGCTACTGCAGCAGTGATCATTCAAACATATACTTCAATGGTAAGTTCATCTTACACAACAGCACTATGTTCATCATATGGATCACTGCTTAAGTAGCCTTAGCTATATGGGTAGATTAATTTAACTAACAGGAAGGTAGAATTAGAAGAATCCATGATCCTCTAGGGAATGGTCCTAGCATAGCTTGATCTGGACCCAGAGAAGGAATCAAGCTTATAGTGCTTTATAAGAGTATGCACAGAGGACTAAGTAGCAGCTTCTAGAATACTTCTGGAATCCAATCATTTCCAAAAAGCCATAGATGAAGCCAGTGTGCTGGTTGAGTGAGCACAAAAGGGAAATTGGCTAGGCTTAAAATTGCCCACAGGGGCAACTAACCTAGTAATCAACTATGGACCTATGATAAATGGGCAAGGCTTCTGAGACAACAAAGACAGACCACAGCACATAAACATAAAAGAGATGTTGTTTCTTATCAAGGCAATCAACTGTCTCAATTACCTGTGGTCCTCTGGACCTCTCCAAGTGGTTGTAGACACTACCACAATCATGTGGTACATAAGCGAGGAAAAAAATGAATCTTTACCTTGTGTTAGCTTGGGATATAATTTTACATCACAATTTTAATCTACAGACCTCTTATATTCCATCAAAGCACAACTGTGCAACAGACAAGCTGAGTAGGACAAAGTAGATCCTCACACATGGAAATTAGATAGGGGGTCTTCCAAGACTTAATCTGGGTGGACTTTCTGAAGTAAACCTTTTTATCTCCTCTCTTAACAATCAGCTGAAAAACATCTGCTCCAACACTCAATGCAAGCAGGCCCGGAAGGTAAATGCCTTTTCTTTTACTTGGCCTAGAATATTCCTGCATGCTTTTTCACCCTTTCCACTGATATCCAGGGTACTTCTAAAGATTCTGAAGGAATCCTCCAAAATTGTTGCAGTGAATACCCTCTGGCTCAGGCAACCATAGTCCTCCCTTCTTTTGTGATTGACCAGGGTCAATTACCACAAGCTTCCTCACAAACTGAATCTATTCACACAAGAACAGAGGTGTTTGACACACCTGATCTCAGACAACTTCAACTTAACTTCCAGGATGACAGGATCTTAATATGTTTTAGACACCTGTTTACTGAGGATGTGGTTAAGGTACTTATGGAGGCAAGAAAGTCTACTACTAAAAATCATATATAAGTAAATGAAAAAGGTTTTCTAGTTGGTGCCAACAAAATAACCAGCAGCCATTCAGCACTCTTCTCTGCTTTTGCAATATTTGTGTGAACCACTTTCCTATGGCCTGTCTTTTTTCTCCATCAAGGTTCATTTGTTGGCCATTTTAGTATGTCTGTCCATGGATCCCCCTATTTCATACATTCATAGACTGTTACTAGGCTAATGACCCAAGGTACCTTTCTAAGCCTAGCCAAGTTTTCCCAAAAGAATAATGATGTTGCATCCAAACTGGACATTCAGGGCCAGGCATTTATAATTTATTTAATATTTGTTCACTGGGAAAGTCCTGCTGGGACAGAGCCCATTTTCAGTGGAGACCCATGGAGAAATGCTCCAGATGCATGTCTTTGGAATGTGGGAAGAAACCAGAGCACCCGCAAGAAATTCACGCAAACACAGGAAGGACATGCATACTTCATACAGAAGGCACCCCAGCTGAGAATTGAACCAGAGAATCTCTTGTTGTGAGGTGACAACACTAACCACTGCACCACCCAGCTATCTCTGCCCATAAGGGACATGGGTGCCAGGTCCAGTGTAAATCTCCTATTCCCAATTTATTTGTCTAGCTTGTGCTTAAAAGGGGTAATACACACTCAGCTTCACATGGATGGAAATCCTGTTTCATAGGAGGGATAGTCTCTTGGGCACATATCTGTCTCTCCAAAATGTTCTGTTTAAGTCACAGACAAAATTCATGTCCCTAGACCTTGTATTTCTGGTACTTTTTGACTAACTAATATGTAGGAGATTCATAAGTGTGGGGTTTGTGGATGCCTTGTAAGCCAGGCATAGATGATCCCTCAGCAATCTATAGGAGACTGGGTAGAGGGAAAGGGTTTAAGGCATTGAGCATAAGGCAGGTTTGTTGCACCTTGTATTCTTTTTGTAAGGAACCTTTGAGGTTGCTCTAGTTGGTGCATATGCCTGGTCAGATACATACCAAAGGGAGCACTGTCCTCTATGATTGGTCTGAAAAGGGTGGAGTACAGTGGGTTAATGACCTCTTTGGACCGAGATGCCATGCCCTTACTTATAAGTTGTGCAACATAAACGAATTTCCGCACCACTGTGGCCACATTGTGGTCGAAGGTAAGGCTACTGTATATGTGTGTACCTTGATCCATGACTACTGGGTCGAGTCTTAGGGGTGCATTATCAACATGGTAATTAGCCAGGATGGTTGATCTCTCAAAGGGTACACTTATGCATTTCTTAGCATTGAGTTTAAGACCATGGCTTTAGCACCATTTATTAGTGAGCAATCTACCTTCATCTAGAATGCTAGTGTCTGCAGGGGAGTTGATGTTAACTCCCAGCTTGCATTCATCTGCAAACTTAGTCAGGCATAAATCTTCAGCATTTGCTTCCATTTCAGAGAAATAGATACCAAAAAGGAGCAGGCCCAATACTGAGCCCTGGGGGACCCTGCTAGTGACTGACGTTTTTCTGGAGGTGGCTTCACCTATTTTTACCTCCTAGGTCCTATCAGTGAGCCAGTTGGCTGTCCAGTGGGTGATAAATGGATTTATACCTAAATTACTGAACTTGTCTATAATGCCTGAATGATGTATTGTAACAAAAGCCTTGGCCAGGGTGAGGTAAGCTGTGGGCACAATCTTACCTTAATTCAATGCTTTGGTGACCCTCTCAGAAAACCCACCAGATTTAATAGGCATGACCTTCCTCTGACAAAGCCAAACTGTGATGGGTCCAGCATTTGCAGGTTACCTATGTCCTCATTTATCATGTCCATGCTGATTCTTTCCATGGCCTTACATATGAGCCTCTCAAGACTTATTTCATTGTATTCTCATGTTGAAATGTTTTTGAAAAGGGTGCTGCAAAGAGACCTCAAAGAAAACCAGTAGCTTTTCCTTGGGGTCTTAATTTTGTGTTAGAGAAGCTAACATATGCTCCATTCAAAGCAGCTAATCTGACCGATTTGATGTTTTTAACATGGAAGACAGTTTTACTGATTACTTTGACCTCTGCAAGAAGAATACCTGAGTTGCAGGCTGTTGTGGTGGGTCAACATTATCTCACTTTTCAGACAGACAGGAGCTTCTTTGAGAACTGAGCCTTAATTTGTGCCTAATGTAGTATTCAAGTTTACTTTAAGCTAAGCTATCCACCTCCCTAAGTTCTTTCCTGAACCTAAAAATGAGAGAGAAAGAAGAATCACATTAACTAATCAATGCAAATATAAAAAGTCATGCAAAGGCATGGGCAATATAAGCACTCATTGCTCTAAACAGTGATGCATAATATAACTCTGTTTGTGTGCAAGCCTTCATGGTTGTCCGCATGTGTCATGAGGTTTTGTGTGTGTATGTGTGTGTGTGTGTGTGTGTGTGTGTGTGTGTGGGGGTTATTGGTGTGGGTGTGTGTTTATCTCAGATTGTAAGCATGATATTATAAATGTACGGCGATGTTTACTTGTTTTCAGTTTGATTTTCTTTGTTAAATCCACATGGATACATTAACTTTATACTTTGAATGTCAGCAGACAACGCAGGTACTATCTTAAAAAAACAAAATCTTTCAGAACGTCTGATCTAGTCTACATTTCTTATGAAGGCAAGAAGAAGGGTGACCTGTATCAAAACAGACTATTTCTGAGTTTCTATTCCCATGGCAACAAAACTATTCAAGGCAGGGTCAAGGCACACTGTACCAGATACTTGGCTTCGTCTATAGATTTTGCTAAATGGGATGGACTCTAAAAGCATTCTAGAAGCAGCAACGTGGTCCTCTGTATATACTTTTACAAAGCAGTACAAGATAAATTCCTTTTCTAGATCAAGGTCAGGCTTTGCTAGGACCATTCTCCAGGAGCTACTGGACCCTTCCCTTTCCTCCTGTCAGAAGGTTCTCAGTTATGGTAATCAACCTATATAGCTTAGGCTACTGTAGATGTAGGACGAATATAGTACAGCAGTGTAAGGAAACTTACCATAACAGTAAATGTTTGAATGATCACTACTACAGTAGCCACTCCCTCCTTCCATACACCTTAATTTTTTGGTGTGATTTTTTTAATGCCAGGGTATGGACATTGGGTTTTTGTTGTTACTAGTAATGTTCTCTCAGGGCTTGGCCTCTCTGTCTCAGTAGATATGAAAGCTCTGAAGGGCTTGGTGGCCAAACTTGTGTTTTAGCCAGAAGAGATGCCTAGTGGTCCAGGCATTTGGAAGGTGTCCTGAAGCTTTGGAAGCTAGATGGCTATCATTTCTTTAACAGGCGTTAACCTACATAGCTTAGGCTACTGCAACATTGATCATTCAAATATCTACTCTTATTTATTTATTTATTTATTTATTTGGATAGTCCATTGGGCCATAAAGAACCCATTTTCAATAGAGTCCTGGGGAGAAAAGCTCCATAACAGAAGGTATTTTCAACATTTAACAGCAACAATATTAGTACAGAGAGTTATAAATATTGTGTAAACAAACAATTGTAGAACTCATCAATTTAGAATAGCAGTCATAACAGTTAAAACAATAGGAAGAAACGTACTAGTAATTAAATAAATGTAACATAATACCGATTAGAGAATAAATATCATAGCTATAGAAGTAGAATATGGTATTGAGGGCGAATTAAGTAGAGTTAGTTATGTGGGGTGGGAACAACAGCATTCCCACTGAGAAGCTAGTTGAAGGTGAAGAGACTTTTTGAAGGCAGAGTGGTTAGAGGTGGTGCGGATGAGTGGAGGTAGGGAGTTCCAGAGGCGAGCGAGGCTGAAGGAAAGAAGGTTTTGCCTGGGGATGAGTCGGTTTGTGTACTTCGAGTAGATTTTGATTATTTGACCTTAGAACTCTGTTAGGTAGGTGCATTTTAAAGGCAGAAGAAAGAGAGGGACAGAGGGAAGGGTTGAGAATAAGCTTATGGGCTAGAGTTAGTTGAGTATAAGTTAGTTGATTGGGAAGTTCTAGCCATTTTAGCTTATGGAGGGAGATGCAGTGGTGGGTGGAGGACTTTTTGGCTGGTGGCGAATTTAGCAATTCTGTTGTAACAGGAGGTAAGTTGTTTTTTTAAACAGGACTGAAGATTAGTTAGTAGTGGGGCACCATATAGAAGGGATGGTATTAGGAAGGAGGTAGAAAGAGTGATTTTAGTGGCAGATGTGAGGTAGGTGTTCTGTCTATAAAGCATGCCAAGTTTCTGGTGTGTTTTTTGATGTTAATTTGCAGGTGGGAGTTAAATTTCAGTTGGTTATCGATTTGGACCCCAAGAAGCTTGGTTTCTGACACTATTTCAAGAGGTGAGTTGTGTAGAGTAGTAATTGAAAAGGTGCCCATGTCGGGAGGGATGACTTTAGAAGGAGTAAATAACATTAGTTTGGTTTTGGAAGCATTGAGAGCTAGATGATTACATAGCATCCATTGTTCTGTGGAAGAGAAGGCATCTTGAGTAAGTTTTTGTAGGGTAGTAATAGAAGAGGCAGAACAGATGATAGTTGAGTCATCTGCATATTGGATGATGCTAGAGAGGGATAGATTTGTGGAAGTCATTTATAAAGATGTTGAAGAGAAGAGGACCCAGTATGGAGCCTTGGGGAACTCCTGTAGGGGTACCAAGGAAAGAGGAGGTAGCTTTTTTCCATTTTACAGCTTGGCTTCTGTTAGATAGGTAGCTAGAGAACCAGTTCAAAGAGGAGGAAGATAGGTGAAGTTTGGAGAGTTTGTTTAAGAGCAGGCTATGTGAGATAGTATCGAAGGCTTTGGAGAGGTCAAGAAGTAAGGTGGAAACAATTTTTCCAGAGTCACGGGCTTTATTTACAACCTCAAGGAAGGAGAGGAGGGCTGTCATGGTGCTATTATTAGGTCTGAAACCGTGCTGTGTGGGAGTTATAAGATGGTTGTCTAGGAGGTGAGGAAGGAGCTGAAGTATAGACTCATATCAGCTTTTCAAAAAACAGATGAAAACGCACCTAAAAACCCACTGGCTATGCCCTTGCTCCAATCCTGACTGACCCCAGCAAACTTACTATTTCTCCTCAGTCTGCTCATGTGCACATTTGCTCTTCTGTTCTAACTTAAACTGACTTCCACGGTCCCTCTATTTATTTCTGTTCTCATGTTCTTAGTTCTGCTTGACTCCCCTCACCTCTTTATTGTCTGTCTCCTGCTACTCTTTAGCTGACTTCCTATAATCCTGTTTTACCTCTTACAACTCCTCTCTAACTTTTATTTCCCCTCTCCCTTTCCTTCTGCTAGTTCCTGACCTCACTTAGTCCAGATCTCCTGTACCCAATAGTAGCCTTACATTATTTTTCCTTTCTCTTTACGTCGTTCTTGCCTTTATACTTTCTTCAGCCTCTTAAAATCCTTTTCACCTCTAACCTTCAGGTTCACACGGTATTTTTAACCACTTTTTACTTACAACTAATACCTACTTGTTGTTCATGACTAACTACTATGGACATTTTTCTACTGTAAATATTTATGTTGAAACTGAAACTGTTCTCCTCAGTGTCCAACTGATTTTTAAATTGTAATCTACTCAGGTTTTTACATCAAAAATGTATTTGTACTTGTATGTAGCCGTATAATACTTTATTAGTTTAGTTTTATTTTGTATAGTTAGTATTACTAGTGACCTTATAAACTGTAGTGTATTTTAGTTTTTTGATAGTGGAGCTTTTCTCCTCGGGCCTCTGCTGAAAATGGACATGTATCCAGCCAGACTAGCCCGGTTAACAAATGTAAAATAAATAAATAAATAAATAAGTTGGACACATTTTTCTAAAAGTTTAGAAATGGGAGACAGGATGGCTATGGGACGGAAATTAGTAATGTTATTATTGTTACCACCTTTATGTAGAGGTATAATAAAGGCTTGTTTCCAGATTTGGGGAACTGTGTATTCTTGTAGAGAGCGGTTAATTAAAATGCTAATGGGGTAGGCAAGGGTTTCAGCGGCTATACTGAGAAAGTAAGAAGGGATATTATCAGGAGCATTGGTACATGGTTTCAATTTCTGAAGAAGTTTCTTAATAGTAGATGTTGGTATTGGATTTAATGAGAAGAGGGGGCAGTCAGGAGGGAATTTGGGGAGGTGGAGATGGGGATAGAGTAGGTGTAGAAGAGGGGGTAGAGGAGTTAGTGGGTGAGGAGTAGGGTATAGAAATAGAAATAGTGGGGGTAGGTAAGGGGGTATTAGATAGTAAAGAGGTGTTAGAGAATGAGGAGATTAATTTAGAAATTGAATCAATAAAGAAGGAATTGAATTGGGTGGCTAAGTCATGATCTGGAGCATTTGGGTCTGGGGTGGGAGTATCTGGTTTGCTGGGGTGGAGGAGAGTAGAGATCCCTTTCCAGAATTTCTGAGGGTTGTTTTTATTTTGGTTTTGGAGTGTGGAGAAGTAGTTTTGACGATCAGAAGTAATGAGTTTCTTTGCTTTGTTATGGAGCATTTTATATTCGTTAAGGAGTGGTGCTGTCTTGTGTTTTTGGTAGCGTCCCCAGACTTTGTCTCTATGTCTCATGATAGCAAGAGTAGTTTTGGAGAGCCATGGGGCTGATTTAGTTTTTATTCTTTTAGTCCGTAAAGGAGCTTGGGAGTCGAGTACTTTTAAGAAAGTTGAGTTAAAGTATGAAACTGCATCATCAAGGGATAGTGTTTTTAGACAGTTCCAATTAATTGCTTGCAGTGAGCTTGAAAAGATTACTGGGTCGAAGTTTTTGTGGTCACGGATTGTAATGTGGTTGTGAGTATGCTGAAGGATAGTGGGAAGCCGGTGGGTAAAGGTGGTAAGTGGTCACCAAGTGGGTCGGGAAGAGTGCCAGTGTTGGTGAAGTAGTGAGGGTGGGAGACTAGAATCCAATCCAATATACTCCCATTGGAGGGGTTTTTAGCAGGGTGGGTCACCAAAGTGATCAGTTGTGAGAAATTGTAGAGGTTGATGTTAGTGGGGTTTGTAGGAGACAGTATAAGGGCCCAGTTAATATTAACATCTCCTAGGATTATGGTTTCATTTTTAATGTTACTAGATAGCCAGGAGAGGATGAGTTCAAGTGTGGAAATATTGTCCCCTGGTGGGATGTAAAGGGAAGCTATACATATATGTTTGTGATTGTTGATTTGCAGCATTGTAAGGAGAAGTTCGGCATTGTTAAAGTGTGGAGTAGGTTTGTTATATGGGGTAACTACTAGGGAGGAAGTGTATAGAAGGGCTACTCCTCCGCCTTTTTTGTGAGGTCTGTCTTTTCTTATGATGGAGTAGTTAGGAGGAACTATTTCAGAGTCTTTAATGTGTGGTTTTAGCCAGGTTTCTGAAATAGTGAGGATGTCAGGTTTATTATGTATGAGCCAAGCATGTAGGTTTGGGACTTTGTTTACTACGCTTTGAGAATTTAAGGAAGTGAATAATAGAGATTTATTTATAGCAGTAGTAGTGGTGGGGCCTGGGTTAGGATGGATGTCTCCAGATATGAGAGCGGTTATCAGGTGTAGTATATAATAGTCTATGTGAGTAGTTAGCAGGGAGATGAGATTGAGTTGTTTTGTGAATTGGAGGGGTTTGCTAACAGTTATGGTTGAAAAGTTAGCATAAGAGGAGATAAGTTTATGTTGAAAGAGAAGGATGTTTTCAGAGGAATATAGGTGGGGGGAAATAAGAGAGTATGAGAGTGAGAAGGATGTGATGTGTGTCTTAGTTATATGAAAGGGTTCGGAGTGGGTGGAAATTGTGGGTTGGGAGAGATGGTAGAAAGAGGATAAGGAGAATAGTAGTAATAGTGAAAGGAAGGTGAAGGGGTGTTTAGAGGGCATAATGGAGAGGGGTGAATAGAATAGTGGAATTGGGATAGAGGAGTATGCAATATAGCAGATACTATATGAATAGCAACTGGATATATCTGGTTAGAAGTAGTGTATTAGATTGTAATGTAGAACTGTTATGTGATAGATAGGATATATGTTCGAGCAAAAGAGTTAAGTTCACATAGGAGTAGTTAAATATAATTGTATAAGGTTGATGGTGGAAAGTAGAGTTGGGATTGGAGTAGGTGAGAAGGAATGCAATGCTTAAGTGATATATCTGAGGAAGATAATTAGAGGTTAAAGTGGGTGGGGATAGGGTGGGGTAGTTGGTGGTAATAAGTGTTTAATTGGATAGGAGTTTCAGAGGGTGTGGCTATGGGGAAGATAAATCTAGATGCACTGGGGGGTGGGTGAGATTTGGGGGTAGGGTAGGGGAGCGGAGTGAGCCCGCAGGGCGAACGGAGCGGGAAGAACCAAGAGGTCCCGAGGGTTCCGGAGTCAATCAAAAAGGAATAGTGGATAAATTTGCCACTACAGTGTGGAATATCTTATCATACTTAGCTGAATTTCATGCTATTTGTCCCAAATTATTTTAATAAAAGTAATTGATTGATGTCTGAGAATATTTTCCAGTGCTGAATGGTTAAACCAGCCAGCCTACGAGTACTTAAAATCACCTGTAAGAACCTTTTTATTAATTATCTTATGTGGAGATCAGTCAGGAGATCCTCAACTCTGCAATGGAAAGAGATGGTGTTTGGCAAGTCTCAGTAAAATTATATTCAGTGAACTTTATATTTTGTGGATAAACTCCTGCTATAAACTTGTTGCAAAGTCAAAATTCAGCATTTGCCTGATTAGCATACAGTGGAGTCACTAAATAAAGATTATGGTATTTTTAGGGGTTGCCAAGTCAGTGTCTGCTTTATGGTCTTTTGAATCTAGCATGATTTATTTATTTATTTTATTCTATTATAAGGGAGTCTCTCTAGTATCAGATTATAAGCACTGAATATGTGGGATTTACTATGGTTATAGGGGTTTAATAATGTGCTCTTTGTATGAGGTTTGCTTTTTTGACAATGCTGAAACTTTGCAAGTATATTCTTCAGTGCCTCTGGATATGTTTGGGTAGGTGTCAGCACATATACAGAGGGTTATAGATAGTTTAGACTCAATATTCTGGATATACTTACACACTCTACATATTTTAAGTGGGATATATACTGCTGTTCAATATGAGACTGCATTATCACAGCTACCCAAGGGGCTAAATGAATGCATGCTGTTGTTTGCTCCAATTAGCATCTGTGTGCTGATAGTTAAAATTTATTGTTCTGCATGTTCTCTGAACTTAAAGCTGCATGGAGAAAGAGCAAGATGGTAGTTTTAATGTCTATAGCTGATTGTTAGTGATGTTTATTTTTTTTTCTGAGATAAACTGACTATTGAATGAGAATAATATTATATGTGTGTGTGTGGTGGCAAAGCTTCCAAAATGGGATGAGGAAGCAGAATTTTTTTGTTTGTGTTGTGTCTACATTGTGATGTATTTGCCCATAAAATGTACAGCAGTGAATAAATGTGCTTTGCGGGTTTGTATACCCAAACTGAGATTCACAGAGCTTTGCCAAGAGACTATGAAAACAGGAATAGGATCCTCTTTTATGGTGTGAGAGTAAGAAGCCATTTATTACACAGCCTACAATAAAACTGTCTACCAGGTCTCTTAAAGTTAGTACATGGAGTTCCTCCATACCCTGCTTAAAGTAAGATCCTCCATTTTTATTTTAAATAAAAAAGTCAGGAAAAAGAAATGAGTGCTGTTAAGTGAAAACCAAGATACATCTTTGTTGGGTCTATATTGGTTGATCGAACTTTTAAAAGTTTGAGTGTCATATGGTCGACATCATATGATCGAACTTTTAAAAGTTCGAACATCCCCCCCAAAAATAAACTACACAAATAACCTACCTGAATGTTTTAAGCAGGCACCCCCCACCGCTCTTTAAATATATGAACTCCGAGATCACACTACAGTGCAGAAAAGGGAAATCTTCCCATTCCGCACTGTACGGAGATCTCCATTAAAATTTTCAAACTTTCAAAAGTTCGATCGTGTGGTGTCGACCATATGACACTTGAACTTTTGAAAGTTACAGCATCCAATATAGACCCCCTTTGTTATGGGTCCACTAAATTAGAATGTTGTGGCTGACTCTATTGAACAATGATAAATACCTAACTATGACACAGCTGACTCAGGATTGAATAGTGGCCTGGAAAATGGAGAAGCCGAGGGGGTGAATAAACAGTGCTGGCTCATCCACTACTTGGGGGACAGACACAGTCTGTGCACTGCATTATGAGCACCTATTGAAAGGGTGGTGGCACAGCAAACAGTGTAGCGGCCAGGAACATGTGCATGGCTCTGCTAAGCTGCATATGGCATGTGTGGAATGTGCATACTCAGAAGTTAATGTATATCAGATCTTATGCATTTATGTGTATGAATGAAAAACCACCAGTGTAGGGTTAATGCCAGTAAACAGAAATTACCCTCCTGATTGCACAGATGATAGCACCATCATGAGGTGCTGTAACTTCAGTGATAGGAATGACTGGGCAAAGTTATAATGGCAGCTAGATGGCAAAGAACCACAGGGGACACAATATATAATTAAAACATTTCAAAGTTTTAAAACAAATTTTATCTATGTCAATAGATAATTAAAAAAACTGTGGTCACATGGAAAAATGCTACTATCTGAGGCTGTTTCTGAACCTTTTCCAAGTCTACTTAGCTAATCTATGTTCATCTAAAGTGGCTGATTTGTGATAACTAAAAAAACATTAGTGAACACAAACAACAATGAGCAAATACATACAAATGGTTGAGTGAATAATTTAGATTTACTTAACTAATTGCAGAAATAAATAGCACTTCACAGTATTTTGTCACTCTTCCCAAACACAAATACACACGCAAAACAATGTGCAGAATTGGTCTTCAAGTATCCCCCATAGTTCTGCTCATATTGCAGTCAAGTAATCCAAGTGCCCCTTGTTGGAAATGCCAATCAGCTTTCATGAGATTATACCATTCTAGCCTTTCCACTCTCACACAAATGCTTGATAGACTACTTTTAGATATCTAGATGAAATAAAGATTTTCATGATCTTTAGATATGTGGATGTTTGGAACCCCCCCTTTTTGCGTTGCAACTTTTTATTTCAAACTCCTTTCAAATTATTGTTACTATACTATAAGGTCAGAATTGTTACCCTAAATGACAATGGCACTTAGGAACTCCAATAATTTTCATGCTGTTGTTAGCTAACTCAGAATTTGGATTTAGTGTTTTTAATATATTGCCTTGATGATAGAAATCCCAGCCCATAGAAAGGGGGAAGGGCATGGTGGGAAAATATGAATCACAGTGCAGCCCTTTCAGTAAAAGTGAGACCAGTGGTAACCTCTGAGCATGTTCTGAAAAGTCTCCAACTCACTAAACACGGCAGGTACAAAACTCGTGTATTTGCAGTGGATCCTGAAATAAGACCTTAAAGTGAATTTCATTACCAGCTTGTACAGCTGGAATAATCTATTTCAATGCAGAATATGAGAGAAATTTTGATAGCTTGTATACTCTCTTGCTTGGAGTATGTTGCTGCCTTCTGACTAATAGCTATTTTATGCTGATGTTGCAAATTGCATGTAGACACTTTGGGATATGTATGACATGAATATTTGTTAAGAAATTATCCAATCTCTTGAATAAAACTGTCTGCTAGCATTTGACATCCTGTGAAATTATATGTACCATCTCCATAGTTGCACAAACAGTAAGAAGCAAGAAATCTCCCAAAAATTGTTAAGAAATTTGTTAAGAATGAAACATAATTTTTTTAATCTATGTACTTTACACTATCATATATGTTACCTGCTTGTCTTTTTACAATGACTTTGCAATTCTAATACTTCAGTCGATTTTGCCAGTATCATATATGTTACTTGCTCATCTTTTGACTAAGACTTTGTTATTGTTATTCTTGTATTGGAGCTTTTCTCCCAGGTTTCTGCTGAAAACGGGTCTCTCACCCAATCGGACTCTACCCGGTAAAGAAATGTAAGCAAATAAATAAACAAATAAATAATATTTCAAGTGTTTCCCCTTGATGAATCATCAACATTTACATCAAAGAAGACTCAGCTCAGTGACATAAACTGGTTGGGATCCAATCTCCTGAATAAAACTGGGAGCTAGCATTTGACATCCTGTGAAATTATATGTACCATCTCCATGGTTGCACAAACAGTAAGAAGGTAGAAATCTCCCAAAACAATGAAATCACTACTGGCACACACTCAGAAACCCCATTAGCAGTGAATTCCTTTAGAAAACAGCAATTGTTGAGTTCAGCATCACAAAACTGAATTCAGCGAGTGGAATCCTGATAAAGGTGGGAACATGGAAGTATACAGAAGCTATTTTAAGCTGACATTACCCAAGAGTATTCATTTAAAGTACCTAAAGTTTGACATGGTGGAAGTACATAAAGTTTGACAATATTATCACTTCTTCTCAATAGACCACAATCACCTATCTATGTATAGCAACTATTGGACTATATATATTTACTAATGAATATATAGCAGTATAACTTAAACCTTTAGTCCTATGGTCATGCTGTATTTGTTTCCAAAACATGATATGTTTAGTTCATTTGGAAGTGAACATTCTGTCTGCACTTTGATTTTTTGAGCAATTAAAATAATGCTTTTATCTGTCTAATCTTTAAATGGCAGCTGTATAATGCATTTTCATGGAAACAAATGCTTTACTGCTTCATATTTATGCTAGAAATTTTCATATAAATGAATAGCTATAAATGCAGCATCATAAATGCACCATTTAATGTAAATCAAAGCAATTAATTCTTAAATAGAAATAGGCACAGTCTGCAAATTATTATAAAGTAATACATTCCTAGCAGGAAATTGTCTGTTAATTCCTTTACATGTTAATTTAATGAAGAAGTTTCCTTTGAAGATGCTCTGTTATTTGTACAAGTAAATCAATAATATGAATCATTTTAGAAACTATTTATTGTCTATTGAGAGCTGAGTTTCCATTAATTCGAACAATTGATTCTGCATTAGTTACAGCCTATTTCATTTATACCAGAATGCCTTCATTTGTATACTGTTGCTTTATGGAAAGGTTACAGAGCTACTTTTGCAAAAGCATTGTCCGAGTTATGCACCATACATTGAAAATACCCAGATTTTTTTCTGGATCCAGTACAGCTTTTGAAGTGGTGTTTCTTGCTTCACTAGTATTTCTTCCATCTTTACACCATTTGAAAAAGTAACATCTTGGATACTTCAAGATAATTCTGGCAAACTGAAATCTAAGCCAATGCACAGAAGGTTAATTACAGATTATAGGGAAGCAAAACAGTTACTATATAAAACTAACTGGAGTGAGGTGTTCAGTGGAAAAACTGCAGATGGAATGTGGAAAGTTTTGAAAGAGAAAATGAGTGCAAAAAGTCAAAAAAAATTTTAACTTCAGGATCTAGGCATGCAACATTGGGGTGGTATATTTCCAAAAGAACAAGATACCTGATTAAGGTAAGAGACAAAAAATATAAGAAATGGAAGAGAGGTCGAACTACAACTTTGAAAACTAAAATACACAAGCTGGACAAACAGATTAAGCATAGTGTTAGACAGGATCAAGAAAAATTTGAAGAAAATTTATATAAAGATATTGAGCATAATAGGAAACCTTTTTATAGATACATAATATGTGGAAGGAGTAAAGATACACAAATTGATAAACTGTGTGCATATTCTAAAATTTATTCTCAGACACAACATATTACAGATATATTTACAAAATCTTATGCAAAACACTTTGGCTCCACAAAAGGGGTGGTAAGTTGCCCTAGTGACATCCAGGTAACCCCAGACACTGGAATCAAATTAGATTATATTGAGAAAGAACTGTGCAAATTGGATCCAAACAAAGCACAGGGAGAAGATGGGATAAGTAACTATGACCTGAGAACACTTCAGCAAGAATTTACACTACCATTATATCTATTATTCACTAGGTCATATAAATATAGGGAGATTCCTCACGATTGGAGACATGCGCTTATTAAACCTGTCTTTAAGGGAAAGGGGAGTAGGACAAACCCAGAATCATATAGACCCTTAAGCCTACTTTCATGTTGTGGAAAAATAATGGAGAAGGTAATACTGGATAAGTTATTGTCATAACTGGATAGGTTGGGACTTGAAACCGTATATCAGCATGTACATGTTGAAAATAGGTCTATTACTACCTGTAACGTGATGTTCTATAACAATATAATAACAGCTATGAATGAAAAATTGTGCTGTGATGTGATTTATATAGATTTAACTTAAGCATTTGACAGGGTCATACACAAAAGACTGATCAATAAATTAGTACAACTAGGTATTGATGTACTGTTGATAACACAGAGAGCTACATGGCTTACAAATAGTATCACACACCAACTGGACAGGTGAAATCCTTGGTTAGAGTCAAGGTGTCCCACAGGGCTCTGTCCTAGGCCCTTACCTGTTTAGATTGTATCTTTCAGACCTTACTTTTTCATCTGAGGTGTTCTACAGTTCATATGCTGACAACCTGAAATTGGGTAAACTAATTACAAGTGTTACAGATAAGGCATGTCTGCAAAATAATTTGACTAAATTGACCATTTGGGCACAGGAGAATAATATGTTGATAAATACATCAAAAACTAAGCATATGAGATTTGGGAGACATAAACTGAAAGGTGAATATTTAATACAGCACACAGTGATTGAAACTGTAGACTCATTTAAGGACCTGGGTATATGGGTAGATTCAGCTATGAGTTTTTCTAATCATATCAACCAATTGGCTAATGATAGTTATAGAACTATAGGTTGTATTAAAAGATTTATAAAGTCTAGGAAATTAAACCTAATGAAGTCATTGTTTGTTAGTTACATTAGACTCAAACTTGAGTATGGAATAACAATATTGAAACCCTGCAGGAAAACAAGCATGAATAAACTGGAAAGAGTACTGCAGAAATATATCAAGGGCATGGATGTGAAAATCTAAGTTATTATGAATGACTAAAATATCTGAACTTGTACAGTGTCTCTTATAGATATTTAACAGGAGATCATATTCAGGTATATAGGGCATTTCGGGACAATTACTTCTGGGAATGTTTGGAGTTAGCAAATACTAGAGAATCATCAGATAACCTATGTAGAAGATTCTATAGGAATGAAAAATGTACTAGATGGTTCTCTGACAGAGTAGTTGATGCATGGAACAGACTACCAAATTACATTAAAGCAAGTACTAGCTTAGATATTTTTAAGAACAGCCTAGACATTTATTATGGGAACAAGTGTTTTGGTATATTGGCAAGCTAAATGGGCATTAATGCCCATGCTTGAAACATTTGTATGTATGTATGTGTGTATGTATGTATGATCAGAATCCACTGAGTTTCCAAGGTTCTGCTTGAAGTAAATATTGTTCAGCAGCATTTTACACCTCAGGCTTGCGGATGTACTTTCCATGCTCAAAAGCCCAAATACTCGAACATTATTTTCACAAGATGAAAATAACGAAAACTAAAATCCCAAACTGTTATTTATTTATTTAATATTTGTTAAGCGGGAAAATCTGACTTGGAACTAAGCCAATTTTCAGTGGAGGCCCGGGGAGAAACGCTTCAGATTCATGTCTTTCTTTGAAACATGGGATAAACCAGAGCACCCAGAGGAAACCCACACAAATGCAGGTAGGACATGCAGGGAGGACATGTGGACTCTGCACAGAAGGCACTCCAGCCGAGTATCGAACTGGAGAAACCCTTGCTGTGAGGCGACAATGCTACCGCTGCACCACTGTGCTGTCAACTGTGCATTTTTCCCAGAGCAAGTAAACACTTGCCCAAAACTTCATGAAAACACACTGTATTATCTGAAACCCACCTAGGTGGGGGTTATGCCCCCCACCCCAACTATATATATCAATTATAGGATCACACTACAGTGGGAAAAAGGGCATATACCCATATGTTGGGCAAGTGTTTACTTCCCCTGGGAAAAACTGTGTGGTTTGGGATTTTGTACTGCAAAAATAACGTTAGTCTATATGGGCTTTTTACCAAGCAAAGTAGAACCAGCCATGCAGACTTCACCATCACCCATCTGCAGGCGGAATCAATGTCATTGTCCTTCAACATTCCGGTACATTTTTATGGAGATGCTCTGTTACACTATCGACTAGTGGAAGTGACTGTGATGGAAAAAGGGAAATGGTTGGTAACAGAAAAGGGACTGCTTACAGCAGACCTACAGAAATATTTACTCATAGGGCAGTGGGACAATGGAATGCAAGGCCAGTGTCAATATTACAAGTCTTTCAACAAATAAGTTTAGTATGTCAGGAGCAGACAAACTAAAGGAAAGGGGCAGAAGTAAGGAGGGATTTGTAAGACTTTCATTAGACTCCACAGGCCCTAGGTCTTTTTCCTTTTGCACAGTTGTATAGGTGCATATTCATTTTGACTCAGTGGTAGCTGATCTCATGGCGACTGCCGCTACTCTTGATCTATATAACTGGTGCACTGTTTCTGCTATGTGCTAAGCCAGTAAAGCTCTTCTTGAGCATTAGTGGTGAGGTGCTTCAGCTCACTTAACTAGATGGCAGAGGCTTTTCACATTCCCAAAGATATACTTATAACCCTAAATCCTACTGTAGTAGGTGTCAGACAGCTGTTTCATGTGCATTTACTCCTATTGGTAGATACAGCAAATTATATAATGGCATTCACTTCTTATTCAAAACCATAAATGGCAGGCTATGTACCAATCAGTGTAAATGTGATAAATCCAGCATTATTAAACACGTAATTATGATAGACACGCTGCAACACTGATTAGTGCAGCTACTGAAACAAGCAAAATTGCACCTACCATTTTCTCCCTGTAACTATTTAGCCAAACTAAAAAACAGTCTACTACTCAAATAGGAAATCTCTCACTTAAGTGACCTCAGATGACAGTAAAATATCCACATTTTTACAATTTTTAAGCAAAAACATGCCCATCATGGGGATTTAGGGATGGAATATATAAAACATAAAGAAATCAAGTTTTAGCAACTACATTCAAGCACTGTGCTGTACAAGTGATGACATCCACAGATCTGTACACATGCACGATACATCAGTAATGCTTCCCTGGTGACTACAATAACAGAAAACCAAGGTCAGGAGAACAGAATCTACATCACAATATGCACACATATTACAGGCAAGTTTGCTCAACGCAATATGAGATTCTGAGGTTTACAACAAGCTAAGGTTTCTTTAATATTGTTTTTCAGCAATATTTTATAAAAACAAAAAAACGTGAAAACGGTTGAATGAAGCACAGCTAAATATTGCATAAAACGTTTAATCATATGTAAGCACTTTCACCACTCATCTAGTGGCTTCATCAGACCATATCAGATTAAAACATTACAATAGTATTATTTATACTCACTTAAAACATCATGATTCATTAATTCAAAACAAGTGTAGTAAAAGCAACCTCACAAACCAAACTATCGCATTCAACGTAACCCACGTAACCTCCCCAGCAAGGGCTATCCCCTTTTTAAAACGATAGTCCCTCTTAGACAATGAACATTGAATGCTACAGCAGGAAAAAACATCATTTCACATAAAACAAGATAAATGATCATAACCATAGCAAATATAGAAAAAAAAATAATAATAAAAACAATAGCTATTACAGTGTCCTGATCATACAATATACAAGGCATAATACTAATAGTCATATAAAATGAAACAAGCTTAGAGTTCATAAGTGTGCAAAAGAGGTTAAACTAGCCTAAAGGACCTAACAGCAAGCACACTAAAGCAAAACATAAACCCTAACTCATACCAGGGTTTCCAAAAACACAAACATATATGCACTGATACAGATCACACAAATTCAAAAACCAAACATGCACTTGCAGTATTAATAATTAAAACATTGTTGGGACATAAAATATGCCCCTTCATTAAGCATCCATCTGCAAAAACTCATATAGATCCTACATATACTTATATTAAAAATATATGCCAGTCAAATATATTACATTACAGGGCAAAAATTCTTTGGCCAAACACTATCTTACTTTAAACACTTACCTATAGTAATAATCTAAAAGGTCAGTTGTGAAAGGACAGTTAGTCAGGGCAGCGAGGATGGTTTCACAGGATGTTGACTTTATAAAAGAATGTGCGTTTATGAGTGCTATGTTTTTGAGAAGGGGTTATCCACCATGTTTAGTACATGAATTAGTAAAAGAAGCAACCAACAAAAGAAACAAAGGACATTTTAGGCCCATTTTATCTGATAATAGCTGTATGCTAAGCAATCATCAACAGAATGTTACATCAGCTCATTCTGGTACTAATATAATGGGTGCAAATGTTATAATTACTGACACTCAGTTTACATTGGCTTTTATTACATCATATAGTACAGATCATGAATTTATAAAATTGGTCCTGAATAAGAATTGGGACATTCTGATAATGACAAACATATCAGAGAGAATTTGAAAGAAAAATCTAGAATTGTGTATCGTAGGGGACTGAGTTTTAAGAATATTAACAGATTAATCAAGATTATAAATCTAATATTAATAAATCAATGTTAGGGTGGCCACGGTGGTGCAGTGGTTAGCATTGCTGCCTCAGCCTCACAGCAAGTGGTTCTCCGGTTCGATTCTCGGCTGGGGTGCCTTCTGTGCGGAGTCTGCATGTTCTCCCTGTGGTCGTGTGGGTTTCCTCTGGGTGCTCCGGTTTCTTCCCACATCCCAAAGACATGCAGTAGGTGAATTGGACACTCTAAATTGGCCCTAGGTGTGAGTGTGTGCATGTGTGTGCCTTCTGTGGAAGGTTGGGCGCCGGGCTGGCAACTCAACACTGTAAAACTCCACTGCCAATCATGAGTGGACAGATGATCCACTGTGGCAACCCCTAACCAAGAAAAGCCGAAAGAAGAAGAAGATTAATAAATCAATGTCAAAATGTGGCCATTGTCTGTATTGTATTAAGGTTAGAACAGGTAATATGTTCCTTATAGGGGTGTAAAATATTATTCAAATAACATATTTAATTGTGATACTAAGAATATAGTATACTTGGCAAACTGCAATGACTGTTTTGGTTTCTATGTAGGAAAAATGGACCGTAGGTTCAGTGACAGAATTTATGAGTGTGAGTATTGTATTAGAAAGGGGAAGGAGTCTAATGCCCTAGCCAGGCATATTCTGGACCATCCTGACCATTCATTTAAATATATGGCCATTAACGGAATCAGAATTAATCCAAGAGGGGGCCCAAATGGCCTCTATTTGGAGAAAAAGGAGCTGGTATGGCAGTTAAGACTGAACACATGTACATGGCCAGGATTAAATGAAGTCAGTTCAGTTTATTGTCTGTTTAGATTAAAGGCCTTAGAAAGATGAATGCTTGTGGAATTCATGTTATTTAGAGTAAAGTTTGGTTTGATTGTTTTTGTATAAATCTGGTTTCACAGTAGGTATTATTTGAAAAAGTATTATTTTAATTCATACAAGAATACACAAATTTAGAAGTAATTGTTGAGATATGTTCAGTATCTAAAATAATAATAATGTGGTTATTGTTGTTGTGCATTTTTAAAGCTTAGGACGGTTATTGATCATACAATTCATACATATGTTTATGTAATTTAAACAAAACAATCAGGTTTAAACAAACATAATTAGTGAGTGATGTGTACTGACAGGTTTTGTTTTTTGTTTTTTTATATGAAAATGTGACAGCATTTTATTTAGTATACATACAAGGGTTAATGAGTTTTATTAAGCAGTATATGGTGCTGGTTTATTTTGTATGCTGTTTTTATATTGTATTGCTTTTTCTATTGGACAGAATTATAGGCAAAGTGATTGTATAATTAATTGAACCCCTTTTAAAAGGTTAATCATGATTGTGCAATTTATCTGATGAAGTCCATTGAATTTTAATCAGATGAAAGCGCTCATCTGGTTTGTAATAAACAGTTATAACAAACTTTCCGTTTTTTTCAGTTTATTTTTTGGGGGTTTTTTTTGTTTTTTATTTTTTGTTTTATCCATATCAAGAACACATAATCAAGGATATGATGGGTGTAATTTGATCATAATTTTTTGCAGTGCACTGGGCTTTATCTGCTCCATGTACTATCAGTTACAGGAAAAAAGTGTAGAATCACGTGTTTTAGTGGCTTTCAAAACCTTCAGAAGTTGGTAAAACAGCTAGTACTGCCAAACAGACAGGCAGAAATTAAGTTCCCTCTGAAAAACAAATGGCTTTAAAAGTTAATTGACACTTTGTTCTAGCACAAACAGTTCTTGTTTATAAATGTGGCAGAATGAACTATATAATGCTTTTAAACCTGTTTTACCTGCCTCTACCCACTAGGTGAGAGAGGTATTATAAACTAATAAGACTAACAGCTACAAATGGGAGATATAGTAAATGTAAGACTACATACCTAGGGCATCACCTATAGAATCTATATCCAGGGCCTCTCCATCTGTGCCACAACATACTGTGGGACTCTGAGAAGGTAGTACTGGTCAAGAATTCCACTCTGGAAACAGTGGTACAGTGGATTGCCAAACACACGTGTAATCCTCCAATCCTGTGCCAAGGTCTCCATTCTGAGGGTGGCAAGATGGATCATGTCACTGATTCTCCATAGGACCATTCAAAAATTACAGCCCTGGCCACCCATGACATTGAAATTGTTAACCTGTCACCAGACATGGTAAAGGAAGGGCTTGTCAATGTTTGCAATGTGATAAGTCATCTACAATGGAGATGGAAGTCTTGCAATACCAACTTATTCTCAACATCAGTAAACAAAGGCTTTCAGCTGGATGTGCCCTTAGTTGCCTGTGTCTTAGGCATATCCCTGTTGGTATGAAAACACTAAAATTAGCAGCAATGATCCTATATGGGTAATACATATCATAACATTTTGAAAATGCTAATAGTCCATATGCCATGCTTTACTTGGGCCTGACAGCAATACAGGTGTATCCACAAAAAATAACACCACAGTGTTAGCATTTCCATTTTTCCTAACCCTTCCTTCCTCAGGAAACGAATAACAGATGCATGAGTAGACGTTATCAGGCACACGACCTCCAAAGGATAGGTACAATAAATGCACATACACACACACACACACACACACACACACACACACACACACACACACACACACACACACACACACACAAATGTTATAGTAATTATCTTGTATAAACACATCTGCAGGTGCCCAACATTACACTGGGAGATGGCACCCTACATTCATAACACCAGCTTCACTGTGCTGGCATGCTACTATGGCCAGGACACATGGGGGTGTGATATACCCCTGCAGACTGTTTTACTAATAGAAAGAAACCACAGCTACAGAAACAGCAAACAAACTAGTTTATTGTCTCTAGCATCTTGGCCAAAAGCCTTCCAGCCAGGAGTGCAAACAAATTCATAATTCAGATCTTATAGTGAAAAGAAAATAATAAATTCTGTTAATAGAAAATTAGATGGAGAAAATGTGTATTTGCATGGTTCTAGTGTCACCCTCACCAATTGATTTCTGTATTGCCTTAGGGTGAATTTTTAAGATGTAATAGATTCCCCAGTCAGGATGTGGATTTTTTAAAGAAGCTTATAAAAGAGTAGATATAGCTGTGAAAAGGGGATATGATAAAAAGGAAGTTGTAGATGCCCTTCAAAAAGTTATTCTGAAAAGACAAAATATTAATTTTAATAGGAGAGATAAGAATAATGGACATCATATAGTTAGTAGCAAATATCTGGAGAGTAATAAAAATGGTTTGGGGAACATTGTATGCTATACTAGTTACAATGGAAGTGCTAGAAATAATAGGGATATGGATAAGAGAAATATTTATTTTGTTATGGTATACAATGTCCTTAGTGAGCAAATAGTTGGCCTTTTAAAATACTATTGCCCTACTTTGCTTAAGGGCAAAGACTTAGCTAGTAAGACAAATACTTATTCCTGTATTTCTTTTAAGAAGGGCAGAAGTATAGCTGACATTGTGATTCATAGTAAATTTGTTCTTCCCACTACATATATTCACAGACATATTAAAGTAAATTATGGTATGTATAAATGTGGAAGATGATGTACAGTATATGTAAACAATTGGTGAACCATTTTCCTAAAATTAATAATATTAGTTTTAATTGGAACACTGAGGGGATTATTTATGCCTTACAATGGCCTCATTGATTGTTTTATATTGGTGAAAAGCCAGAGGGCTTTGAAAATTAGGTTCCAATAGCATATTAGAGATATCAAGAAAGTTTGTTTAGAAATCCCTTTGGCTGTTCATTTCAAAGATTTGCATCAGAGCAATGCTGCATTATTGAAGGGTCGTATTTTGCAGCAAGTTGTATTATATATGGGTGAGACAGGGACTCATAAAGAGAAATTGTTATATAAAGAGGCTGTCCATATTTTAAACTATAATACACTTGCTCCTGAAGGGTTAAACAGTGAATGTAATTGGAGGTATTTGATTAATTAAGTGATTAATTATATTTTAATTATGTGTTAATTATTTTATATATAGGTGTGTTTTTATGAATTTGTTTGTACTCCTGGAAGGCTTTTGGCCGAGGAGGTAGAGGCAATAAACTATTTTGTTTGGTGTTTCTGTAGCTGTGGTTACTTTTTATTTTTCCTGTGTTGTGCAGTATCACTTTTACTAATAGAGCTACTCTGACAGAAAAACTAAAACAGTCCTTATAGCCCTTATAAGTACATAGCATGCTTAAGTGCTAACATTGAACAAATTGCAAACTCCTGCAGTACAGCAGCACTGTCAGAGATGCTGGGTGGGCAGATTGGTATGATGAGGAAGATGACTTTTCTGAGCTATGATACAGAATTGGAATTGCCTAGACATGTTAAGGCCTTCTTGTGTCTAATTATGGTGGCTGCCAAAAATGCAGTTACTAGAAAATGGAAATCAAAATATAAACCAACTGTACTAGAAGTAGTGAATATAGTAACAGAGATAAAACATCTGGAATTGAGATCTTTAGAAAGGGTAAGAGCAAACTACATAGAAAAATTTTCTCAATAGTGTATCATACAAAACAGAGAAATGCATCCTCTATAGCTCAAAGATGATCTCTGCTCCACGTCAAACTTATATCATGTAGATTCCCTGATCTGGCCATTGTGTGTATGAATATCATGTAGATTCCCTGATCTGGCCATGATGTTATGAATATCATGTATATTCCCTGATCTGGTCATGATGTGTATAAATATCATGTAGATTCCCTGATCTGGCCATTGTGTGTATGAATATCATGTAGATTCCCTGATCTGGTCATGATGTGTATGAATATCATGTAGGTTCACTGATCTGGTCATTGTGTGTATGAATATCATGTAGATTCCCTGATCTGGCCATGATGTGTATAAATATCATGTAGATTCCCTGATCTGGCCATGATGTGTATGAATATCATGTAGATTCCCTGATCTGGCCATGATGTGTATAAATATCATGTAGATTCCCTGATCTGGCCATGATGTATATGAATATCATGTAGATTCCCTGATCTGGCCATTGTGTGTATGAATATCATGTAGATTCCCTGATCTGGTCATGATACATATGAATATCATGTAGATTCCCTGATCTGGCCATGATACATATGAATATCATGTAGATTCCCTGATCTGGCCATGATGTTATGAATATCATGTAGATTCCCTGATCTGGCCATGATGTGTATGATAAGTAGAGCTCATCTCATTATTGTTTCTGAATTGCTCAATTTGTCTGATAAGTACGCAAGGTTAAAATTGTATTGAGTTCTACATAATGCCTTGCACATGTATGAATATCTATGGTGAGCTCTGCAGAGATGTAGGAAGCCCAGACAGCAGAGGCTGAGAAATTGTTAGGTTCATACCTTCCAGGTGTACCTCATTAGGACTAATGTTCCACAAATTATTTTTTAAAGAACCGTGTTCCAAAGACTTACACACTGAAATGGTTTGTCACAGATTCAAGTGTTAAAAATAGCTTTTAAATAATAGCCATGGAAAATAGCAATGAATGCCATGAATATGGCAAAATAACATTTTAGAAAAGTATATTGTCATATTTTAATTAGTCTGTGAGATTCATACTTGTAGATGTTGGTAAAATGTTAGTAGAGTTGTCCACATTTTGCCCATTTGTTCAACAATTATGTGAGGTGAGGTGGGTGTTCCACAGTCTATAAATATATGGTTCTCAACAATGATCATGCTATCTCTAATCATTTGAAGTTGGTATAACTGCTAAGCACATATTCTCTGTAGCAAACAGAGGGATGGAGGTCTGTCATATTTCACATATTAAAGTACAATTTGGATCAACAATTGTGCAGTATTTACATTTTATTAATATACCATTTGACCTTCTGTTGCACCTTCTGCTGTCCTCTGATTGCTATTTCTGTTCTATACTCTTATTTTCAACATCTAATCTAATCAAAAAATCAATAAACATAAAGCACATATGTCCAAAAAGGGGTTTTGAAACTTCTACATTGCATGATGATTAGCATAGAACAGCATTACTGGTCATTGGTGAACAGAGGGCATTGCTAATTCCCTTTCTATGGCAAAAATGAAGAAAATAACTATGCATTTTCTAAGACTTTGCCATTTGTCACACACCTGAGATGAGCATTGGTGCATGTCAGTAAGCAATTCTAATGGGTTACTCACTCTAAAGATTTTAACCTGGTATGTAACATTAATAGAACCTGCTGGAGGGGCACATTTGTCTCCCAGAGGTTACCACACATTTGGAACAGACTCCCACTTCATGTGAAACAGAGTACCTCATTGGCCCTCTTCAAACACAATCTGGACGATTGGCTGAGTAACCATAAATTCACATTGGGGGTTCCACCTGTGTCACTCTTGGACAGGGGCAATAGTTGATGATCGTGGAAATAAGGATAGAACTTGGCTAGGCTTGTAAGGGCCCTAGGGCCATTAGCCTAGTAACTTCCTATGATCCTGTGATCCTATGACATTAAAAAAAATAAAATTAATGTAAGGTGATTATGTTCTTTGCAACTGTTTCCGTGGCTCAATGTAAGAATAATGTATGACTTCACTTTCAATACACTGTCCGCATGGTTCAAATCCAGTGAGGGTGGTATGCATTTGTCCAGTTTTGTTTTCAGTATGCAACTGTAGTCCATTTCACTGACATATTTTTATGCCTTTGGTCTGACAGTTTCAGTGGCATACCAAGCTAATGCTCTGATTGGTGGACTTTGACTGAGCTAAGCACAGGTTTAAATACAAACATGTGCAGTTTTGTTTTCTTGATGTCCTGTGTTGTGTTAACCTGAAATGCATTTTATTAACACATGTCCTGTAAAATATATATGACATGTACAGTTAATGCACTGCTCAGAAAGTTTCAGTGACATACCCATGTGTTTAAATCCATTTTTGTTTAAATTTTGGAGGATGTTCTGTAATATGTTATGATGAAGTGAAACATTCCTCTCATCAATATGTATGTTTTACACTTTAAATAATGCTTTGACTATACCTCCTTTACTGGCTCAGTGTATGTTGTTTTACAATGTTTTGTCTGCAGTCTGTAAATGTCCTATATGTCAATAGAATGTGTGCATCATGAGCCTATGTAGTCTGATCCCACCTGTGACGACCCTAGTTAATGCAGGAGTATGGAACCTATCTCAGTGATAGTCATGGGTACGCACCCATTGAGGTCTTTTTCCTGAGCCAATCACTCTTTTATTATTTGCATTTGGTATTTAATCACATTATCAACCTTCAACATGGTGCAATACACACATACACACAAAGGCCTTAGGGGGAAAAATAAAACCCTTCCTATGTTCAAACATTGCTCGATGGCTAGCATAGAGCAATAGCACTATCCATAGGTAGGTAATGATAAATGAAAGTTCTCATGGCACAAACTGGCAAAAATTGTTCATCCGTGCTAACGTTTTGGTGACCGTCAGATGAATGAGCCTAAACCTGAGGTGTGAAAGAAAGAAATAATGATAGAGCTATAATCTGACATTGTTAGCTGAACTGTAACAGCTACTATGGTTCATTTTGGTCCAGATGTAATGTATAATTTGTCATAAGGCATTTGGAGGGTTTATGTCCTCTGATTAATTATGTCTCTTTAACATTGCTTATTTTGCAGTCTTCCTTACTGTTGCAAAACTCCATGCAAATGTGAGCTGTCTGTCAGATGTGACATCCGTTCTTCTGTGGCATCTGTAGTACACAGGTCAAGTGAGTAAGAGCTAGGCAGGCAGGGTTTTGAATCACATGTTGTGGAAGTCACCAGTGGCTGTGTTGAATAAGGTCATCTCATCTGCTTTGGGAATCAATCCATGTGAGCATGCTCTTAAAGCTAAATCTGCCAAGTTAAATACAACGATATGCCATTATTAACCGACTACTTTAAGGTGGCGAATTTGCTCGGCATGTATTCTCAGCAACAAACAGAACGAAAGATAGCTGCCATGTTTCACACCTTAAAGTGCCACTAGAGACATAACAGTACAGTACCTATAACATATTTATTTTAGCAACAGTCATACAACAGTGATTCTCCCTGGTTTCTGTCATTGCTTGAAGGATGGGAAACATGAGATTTGCTTTGAGTGACAATTCAGTCCTATTTTTCCTGACATCTGTAAAAAAGAGACATGGCTGGTGATGGAGAAAATAGTGCTCTTTTAAGAGCATGGAGGTGGGGTAAGGAGACCAAGATATTTCTGAATATCCTCATACAGCAGTACAACCATAAGCTCCTTCCAGGGGTCTATATGGATCTCAGTACATGGCTAATGCCTGGAATAGTTTGGCCAAGGCTGTCACTCATGCTACTGGCATCCCACATATGAAGGAAAGGTGTTGTCATCACTATAGTGACATGAGCTACAGAAAGCCTGAACTTCTTAGTCAGTAGGAAGTACATGCTCGATCCCAGTCATCAGCTCTGTACTGTAAGTATAACATCATTTACCCATCTTTACCCCCTGACAATGCATAGCACAATACAAATTTGTATTACGCTCTTTCTATATCTCTACCTCCTGAAGAGATTGAAAGGAAGTGGGAGGTGTACAGGGAGCTACCATAATATCTAAGAGAGTGGTAGGGAAAATATAGCTTACGTTGTGAAATACTGTATGTGTATGTTTCAATAGTGACAGTTATTTTCTAAAATACTGGTAAATTTTGTTTATACAGCTAGACAATACTTGCTATCACTGCCATTAAATACAGTAATTATTATGTCTGAGCAAAGGTAAAGAATGTTGATTATGCATGCCACCATCTACATAGCTGGAATTGATACCAACAATGTTTATAGTCATTTAGAAGAAAACTCAATCACTGAAATACAACAAAAGGGTAACAAAAGAAAGTCATATAGAACAAAGGATCATTTGTTGTTAAATAAAGTCATAATGAAGAACTGTAAAAGGGGAAAGAATCTAAGCATGGCATGGATAGACTACAAAAAAGCATCTGAAAGCATCTCACATTCATGGATAAAAGAGTGCTTATAAATATGTAGGCTACACCCTGCACTGATCAGTTACATTACAGCGACCAAGACACAGTGGAAAACCATTTTGCAGTTAAGCTATGATAAAGAAAAAAAAATATTATTCTAGGGATAAAAAATCAAAGGGGATATTCTAGGGTGACTCTGTCACTGCTGCTCTTTTGTCTTGCTCCTGACCCATTAAGCTGTTTACTTAACAGATTAGGTCATGGTTACAATTTGGCTCCCAGAAAACAACAAAGTGTAAAGACTTCTCATCTTCTTTTTGTGGGTGATTTAAAACTGTATAGTTTGTCAGATGAGGAACTGAAAGCACAACTACAAGTGGTCCAAACTTTCTCAGATGATATAAGAATATCATTTGGTCTTGATAAATGTGCAAAAGCAACCTTTAAAGCAGGAAAGGTGCAGCACAAGAAAATATCAGTCTGGGACAGGAATGTGATATAAAAGAATTTGAGCAAGATGGAGTGTATAAATATTTTGGAATCGATACGTGTAATTGCCTGTTATTCTATGTATGTGTTGTTTGGAGCTTATCTCCCCGAGCCTCCGCTGAAAATGGACCTGTGTCCAGTTGGACTTTCCCGGTTAACAAATGTAAAATAAATAAAAATAAATAAAAACAATAAAACATGAACAAATGCAAATAAAACTTACTAAGGAATATTTTAGAAGACTAAAATCAATACTGAAAACAGTTCCGACATCTAGGGACAAAGTCCAAGCTATAAACCAAATTGCTCTTCCTGTCCTACCTTACAGTTTTGGAGGGACTGACTGGCCCCAAAAGTTACTGGATCAGCTGGAAAGGAAAACAAGAAAAATGCTTCAAGCTTACCAAATGATTTATAAAAATCAGTGCATGCCAAGATTATATATTCCCTGTTCTGAAGGAGGTATGAGCCTCCTCAAAATTGATTACATGTATAGATCTGTAACCGTAAGACTACTTACGTATCTGCTGACCTCACAAGATCCAACATAGTGAAAGTTTAAAACATGAGGAGAATAAGTCTAAGGTGACTTCCCTGCTTAGTTTAGCAGACATATATCAGTGTCAAGTGGGAATGGAAATCAAACCAGAAGTAGATAAAAATCAGGCAGCAACTGAATGTATCAAAAAAAATGAAATAATATACGGCAAAGAATCAGCTGAGAAGGCAAGAAATGTGGAAAATGCATAAATATAGTTGCAAGTACAGAAAACTCTTGGAACAACCTCATGTCAGTCAGGACCAAATGCAGGAATGGTTAAGGAGAGGTGAATTTAAGCCAAAAGACGAAAGGTTAATATTGATGACCCAAGATAGTGGACTATGCACACGTTGGTTTACAAAGTCCATTAAACATGTGGGAGAAACAGACAAATGCAAGTTTTGTAAAACAGAACTGAAAACAGTCACACATCTGGTTGCTGTGTGTGATACACTAATGGCAGAAGAACTTTATACTGAGGCATAATAATGTGGCAAGACTGTTGCAATGGGGATTGTGCAAACATTATAATACTGAAGTAGTTCAGAAGCATTGGAAACATGAGCCACAAAGCATTATAGAAGATGATAAAGTTTATATCACACGGGATCACCCATTACCAACAGTTCAAAAAAATAGATGTGAGAAAACCAGATATATTTTTTGAACTGTTGGTAATGGGTAATCCCTGGGGATATAAATTTCATCATTCTCTATAGTGCTTTGTGGTTCTTGTTTCCTTGGTGTAGCATTCATCATTGAAATTGCTACACCAAGTGACTACAGTGTCTTACATACAGACAGGCACAAAGTCATAAAATACCAGGATTTATGGGCAGAAATAAAGGCAATGTGGAAGGATACCCAAACAGTTCCAATAGTAGTAGGAGCTCCACACAGTTCCAATAGTAGTAGGAGCAAAGTATCTTAAAAAAATAATTTACAGTCATACTTAGATATGAGACCGATACATGTAACTCCATATAAATTGCAGAAGGAGTAAATTCTGGGCACATTGCACACAAAGAGCTCTTCCAGCTAATATCAAAGATTGAAACAATACTAATTTCATGAACTTAATCATACTTTGATTTAAGAATGGGGTCCATTCATGTCATGGTATTAGAAACCCAAAAGACTGGGAGGAATTAAACCTACAATTCTGAAGTAGCTGAGAAGCACTGGAAACAAGAACCACAAAGCACTATAGAGAATGATGAAATTTATATCCCCAGGGATTACCCATTACCAACAGTTCAAAAAATAGATGTGCGAAAACCAGATATAGTTGTCCATAAAAAGAAGACAAAAGTAGCATTCATCATTGAAATTGCTACACCAAGTGACTACAGTGTCTTACATACAGACAGGCACAAAGTCATAAAATACCAGGATTTATGGGCAGAAATAAAGGCAATGTGAAAGGATACCCAAACAGTTCCAATAGTAGTAGGAGCTCCACACAGTTCCAATAGTAGTAGGAGCAAAGTATCTTAAAAAAAGAATTTACAGTCATACTTAGATATGAGACCGATACATGTAACTCCATATAAATTGCAGAAGGAGTAAATTCTGGGCACATTGCACACAAAGAGCTCTTCCAGCTAATATCAAAGATTGAAACAATACTAATTTCATGAACTTAATCATACTTTGATTTAAGAATGGGGTCCATTCATGTCATGGTATTAGAAACCCAAAAGACTGGGAGGAATTAAACCTACAATTCTGAAGTAGCTAAGAAGCACTGGAAACAAGAACCACAAAGCACTATAGAGAATGATGAAATTTATATCCCCAGGGATTACCCATTACCAACAGTTCAAAAAATAGATGTGCGAAAACCAGATATAGTTGTCCATAAAAAGAAGACAAAAGTAGCATTGATCATTGAAATTGCTACACCCAGTGATTACATTCTTATGTACAGAGACACAAAGTCATAAAATACCAGGATTTGCAGGCAGAAACAAGGGCGATGTGGAAGAAGGATACCTAGGCAGTTCCAATAGTAGCAGGAGCAATGGGTCTCTTAAAAAAGAGTTTAAAAACAAAACAGTGTAAGAAACTTCTCTGTGTGGAAGATTTTCAGTCCATATATTTCTAGTTAATCACTGTATTTTAATCAGATCAAACTATAGTAGTAGAAGTAGCGAACGTAAACTTGTCAAGTCAAAAAGTAATAATAGAAAATATATAATTCTATAGCATTACTAAGTATTCAAAAGTAATCCAAGCAAGGCAGGCAGTCTGTAAATCCTTTATTAAGTACACAGACAAGCGATCCAAGTAAAACAAAAATAGAGTAATAATTTCCTCACAAGCTTTCTAAATATATATATATTTTTTATCAGGCACGGGAGTGGTTTATTGTGTTGTAAAACAAAGTGTTATTGGTGCACATGTTAAATTCACATCCCTTCCCCCATCAGTGTGACATTCGAGCTGGTCCTGCCCTACCTAGTAGCTGTCATAATAATATATAGCCCTAATGTACTTTAATGGTACATCTTATTTAACCAAATTATTAAGTAGATTATTAAGTCTGTGATTTTATACAAGGCAATATACTACATGGCTGGAACTATATCAACCTTAGTTCATTTTGCGATCAAAAATTATATATAAATATATACATATACATTTTGCATGTAAAAATCAGTTTCTATTTTCATAACCTATTGTTAACAAAGATCGCTTTCATCCTAGACTTCTTCAGGTCTGTGTACAAGAACCCTAAAAACCTATATAATTGTACCAATAACACTTTGTTTTACAGCACAATAAATCACTCCCATGCCTGATAAAAAGTATATATATATTTAGAAAGCTTGTGAGGAAATTATTACTCTATTTTTGTTTCACTTGGATCGCTTGTCTTGTACTTAATAAAGGATTTTCGACTGGAAACAGACTGCCTGCCTTGCTTGGATTACTTTGGAATACTTAGTAATGCTGTAGAATTATATATTTTCTATTAGTACTTTTTGACTTTACAAGTTTACGTTCGCTACTTCTACTACTATTGTCTGATCTGATTAATATACAGTGATTAACTAGAAATATATGGACTGGAAATCTTCCACACAGAGAAGTTTCTTAGACTGTTTTGTTTTTAGACCCACTACACTTTAGTGGGTTGTTTTGAGACTTCGGGGATACAATGGAGATTACTTGTTTTTAAAAAAGAGTTTACAGTCTTATTTAGATATGCTACCGGTACATGTGACTCAGTATCAGTTGCTGAAGGAGTCACTTCTGGACACATTTCAGGTGCTGCAGAGAGCACTTTTAGCTAACATCAAAATTGAAACAATACTAATTTTAAGAACTTTAATCACACTTTAACTTAGAAATGGGGTCCATTGCCATCATGATAATAGAAACCCAAAAGAAGGGGTGGAATTAAACCCAGAGAAGTGGCTCATTATGTTAAGTCTCATGTACTAAAATAGTTCTGATGGTTGTGAGTTCAATCCCCACAACACAAAAATAAATATAGTTGCTATTTGTCAAGGCCTACATTTATCATATGCAGCAGCACAGAGACCTAGTCCTACCACTCAGGCAAGACCTGTCATTCCTCACTCACAGGTGGCAGCAGCAGTACCACCACCACAGGAGACACCCAGTACATCTGGGTTACAACCTACAAGAGTTGTCTCCACATCTCCTGCTCTGCCTGTACCACCTGCATTAAGTAGCTTTGCCCGGTTGATGGTGCATTAGTACCCACTAGGAGCAGTATCGGTGGAGGTGGCAATTTTATCACCTGTCAGGATGTCGCAGAGCTTGTGGTGGAGATTATGGACCAGGGGTTCGATGCCCACTTTGACTACATTGAGACCATGCTCCAGTGACTTGAGTTGATTCCCTGCCCAGTGTTGCTTGTAGTTACTGAGGCAGAACCCAATGGTGACAGATCTCTCAGTGAGAAGTGATTTCCCGGTGTGTCAAAGCAGGCAGGTAAAGCATCTCTGAATACCCTGTCCAATAACTAAACCTAGTGCTTCCTCTCCCTTTTGTGTCTATAACTACCCATCTTATGTTTTACAATACAGCATTGTCTGTCCTGTTTGTCTGATATCTTCTTCACCCTATGTGTTCCCTCTCTCACAACATGTTACCCCATTACCCTATCAGTCATGTCCATCTTTTCCTGCTACTTCTTACAACCCTGACTTCTTTTCTCAACTTATCCATCTCAAGAAAAAAAATGGGCACCTGTCCCCCCAAAAATTCCATCCCACACATAACTCTCAGCATCATACTTATGTAAGTAATTTGCACAAATTATTTTGTTTAGTTGATCAGCCTACAAACAGTGCTATTTTGACACGATATTTACAATAGCATTATCAAAAAAAAAAAAATCCAAAATAATAAAGACAGCCATGATTACTTAGAGAAGAAATTGAAAGATATGGTCCAATCCCACCTCCATCCTGATCATTCCTGAATTGCTTGGCTAATGTTTTATCCTCTGCTTGCTTCCTCTTTACATCTTTTTTTTTTTTTTTTTGAGCAAGAAACATCTTTATTAAACCATTGCTTATGACATAGGCAATCGTACATTATATAAATGAAAACAAACCACACCGACACAATCCTAGTTGCAGGCATTTTATATCACAAACCATACTGACACAACCCCAGATGCAAACATTTTACATCACTTATAATATATCCAATCATTTCAGTTAACCATTACATAGCTCATTTAAGTCCTGCCTTCTTTTAAACCACATTCCTCCTCTGTATTTATTGTTCCCACAATTCTAATTTTTCTATGTAGTTTGCTCTTACCCTTTCTAAAGATCTCAATTCCAGATGTTTTATCTCTGTTACTATATTCACTACTTCTAGTACAGTTGGTTTATATTTTGATTTCCATTTTCTAGTAACTGCATTTTTGGCAGCCACCATAATTAGACACAGGAAGGCCTTAACATGTCTAGGCAATTTCAATTCTGTATCATAGCTCAGAAAAATCATCTCCCTCATCATACCAATCTGCCCACCCAGCATCTCTGACAGTGCATTCCGCAGGGAACCCTTAAAGTCTGTCAACTCACTGCACTGCCAGAAAACACGTTCCCAATTACCTCTTTCTTCCCCCTCACACCTCCAACATTTGCTGTCTACCTGACAGAAAATTCTCCTGAGTCTACTTGGGGTATAAAAATATCTATGTAAACATTTCCAAGCAAAAATCCTAAATCTTCCAGATTTTGTTGCATATTTGGGAAACATACATATATCCTCCCATTGCTTCTTTGTGAATTGCTTATCCAATCTCTTCCCAATCCTTTCTAACCTCCTCTGATTGATTCTTATAGTTATCATGCAATATTTTATATGCTCTACTAATTATTCCTTTTTTAATGGCATCTTCTGTTCTAAATTCTACTAAAAACTCTACCAGTGCTGGTCTTTTGTTTAGGAACCCCCATCCTATTTCTTTCTCTTTGCTTATACTCTGATATCAATCCTTGATAGGGAAGGCAATCTCTAACCTGCAGTCCAAATAAATTATTGGCATCTTCCCATTCTATCATCTTTGCATCCCTAGTTATTTGCTCCCAATACCTTGGTTCCTTTGCCAGTTTTTTCCAGTAAATTCCAGCCCCCTCTTGCCTGTTGTCTATATCCCCTATTGCAGTCATCCCTATTGGCAAAATCTCCTTTCTCCTTTCCAGTGCTGCCTTAATTTCCCATTTACATCTTTGTCATATCTTTCTATTTCCAACCTTTAATCTAGTCCAAAAACATATAAACGCAAACAGATAAACATGACACAATCATGGCCATGCATGGCTTACAAACAGAAACAGCTACAATACCTCTGTACTCATCCATTGCATGATGGTTGGCATAAAACAGCATAACTGGTCATCGGTGAACAGAGGTTAATACTAATTCTTCTTCTATGGCAAAACAAAGAAAATTCCTATGCATACACTATGACTTTGCCATCTGTTGCACACCTGGGCTGAATGTTGGTGTGTATCAGTAAGTTCTAATGTTATTTTATGTTTCCACTATCCTTATTTATCCACTATCAGCTTTTTCCAATTTTCCAGGATCGTTTCTTTCCAGTTGTTTTTACTTCCATGGTAAATAATATTTAATAGTAGTGCATAATATGTTTCTTTCATAACACTTCTTTTAGCTTAAATATAGCATACTTTTTTATAGGTTCATAGGTCTTTACTAGGCTAACGACCACAAGGGCCTTTTTAAGCCTAGCCATGCATCCCAAATCTATGACAAGTTCTGATACCCTTGATAAGTGTAAACATGGGCTTGGGAGATGAATCATTTGGAGGTTACCTGTTTCCAATAGAGACATAGGTGTCAAACCAGGGATGAATTTATGGTTTCCCATCCAGTTGTCCAAGCTGTACTTGAATTGGGTTGCGGAGGAACTCTGCTTCACATGGGTGGGGAGCCTGTTCTATGGACGGAGTAGTCTCTGGGATACATACCTATCTCTCCAGCAGGTCCTAGTTATATCACAGGCAAGATTTAGTCTTTAGAACAGGTAATTCTGGTACTGTTTGTTTTGTGGATATGTAGAAAGTCCATCCGAGTGGGGTCTTACAATGCCTTGTATGCCAGGCATAGATCTCCTTTCAAAAGCCTGTAGGAAACAGAATACATAGATAGTGGCTTGAGGTGGTCTGCATAGGACATATTACTTATGCCCTGTATTCTTTTACTGAGGAACCTCTGTGGCATTCCAATTGTTGGCTATGCCTGGTTAGGTGCATACCAAAGAGGGCACTGTACTTAATTACTGGTCTGATAAATGCCGAATACAGTGGAACAATGACATCCTTGGACTTAGATTCCATACCTGGAATGCAGAGGGATGACTGTTGCCTTTCTCCATTCATGAGGCACAAATCCTGTTTGGAGGCTACAGTTAAATAGTAATTCCAGAGGCCCTGATAGGTCATGTTTCATGCTATTTAGAAGGCATCCTGGGATATTGTCTGGGCCCATTTATGTAGTGTTCTTGGTCTTAGAGAGAGCATTAAGGACCTGTTCTCTAGTGATCATAGGGGGAGTTATATTCGATTATATTTCCTGAGGGAAGGTTGAGGGGGAGAGAGAAGTAAAGTTGGAGCTGAATTTATCAGCCAGGAGGTTTGCTATATCTTCTGGCTCAGTATAGGTGGCTCCATTTACAATGAGCTCATACACACAATCGTGTTTTGCCTTTGAGGTTGTTAACATAGCTAAAGAATGCTTTGTGGTTGTCCTTGCCTGGGAGGCCAAACTTACCTCAAATTTGGTTTTGGTAGATTTTATTTGTCCTCTGAGTTGTTTTTTTTAGTTTGATGAGAGTGCTTTTATCCTGCCAAACTTACCTCAAATTTGGTTTTGGTAGATTTTATTTGTCCTCTGAGTTGTTTTTTAGTTTGATGAGAGTGCTTTTATCCTGCTGTGTGCTGCACCTCCTAATATTTGCCATGATTTTCTTCCTCTTGTTAGTCAACATGACTGAATCACCTAGAGCCATATTTTACACCATCGAGTGGCTAGCCCTGCCATGGCACCCAGTCTGTGATCCATGTTCTCCTATCTTGAGGATACTGTGCACCACAGAAGATGCCCATAGAGGTTTGTCTGTACAACTCTTCCCTCTATAGGGCACCATGTAGAGTCTGTGCTGCTGCCGACAGCTCCATTCATTGGTGAGTTTGAGATGGAAACACTCAGCATGTTTTTCAGACTTGGGAGAAACCCCATGGAGACCCAGGGAGAATGTGCACCCTCCAAACAGGCATTGGTCGGAGGTCAGGATCGAACCTTGTACCTTGTGCATAGGAGATAAAGACCTTAACCATTATGTAATGCCCCAGAAACAGCCTACAATCAGAGAAGAAGAGGACCTGCCCTAGAAGAAGTAAGAACAGCGCTAAGGAAAATGAAGTCAGGGAAAGCAGCAGGCTCAGATGAGGTCACAGCAGATATGATAAAGATGCTGGATGAGATAGGGGAGAAATGGCTCCTGAGGGTACTCATAGCAGTGTGGAGAGAAAGGCATATACCAGATGACTGGAGAATAAGCATACTCATGCCAGTGTACAAGAACAAAGGGGACATCCAGAACTGTGGGCAGTACAGAGGTATCAAACTCTTATCACATTGCATGAAAGTTCCGGAGAGGGTGATTGATAAACGGATATGCAAAGTAGTATAATGCAAGATGGGAGATGAAAAGTTCAGATTCAGATTAGTATGCAGCACAATTGATCCAATGTTTCCAATGAGACAGAAACTTGAGAAGAAGCTAGATATGAGGAGAGAGTCCAACTGAGCAAGAGAAGACACTGGAATAGGTAAGGAAGTCTGAATGAAGAGGTTAAAGCTAGAATCAGAGGGGCTGCAGCCAACTGGCATAGAGTGTCTGGTGTAGTCTATGACAGAAGAATGCCAAAGAAGCTGAATAGTAAGGTGTACAAGACAGTGGTGTACTACTGTATGGTATAGAAACCTGGGCAGTAAAGGCAGAATAGTTAAAGAAGCTAGGGGTGATGGAAATGAAGTACTAGAGAAGGGTGGCAGGATGCATCCTGTGGTACAGATAAAGAAATGAGGGCATAAGAGCAGAAGCCAAGGTAGCTCCAATTGCAAAAAATATCAAAGAGAATAGATTACAGTGGTTTGAACATGTGCAGAAAAGCAGATGACAATCTAGTGAAGAAGATTTGGGGCAGACAGGAAGAAGGTAAGAGGAAGTGAGGACGTCCAGCAAAGAGGTGGCTGTATTGTATGAAAGAAGATCTGTGAAAGTCAAGCATGAGTGTTGAAAAAGGCAGGAGTGTGGCACTGAATCGAGAGAGTTAGAGACAGTTAACACGATACCCGACCCCATGTAGAAAAAATGAGAAAAAAGGGAGGATGATGATTTCTTCCTCCTGTTATACATCTGATTGATTTTGTGATTCCACCAGGATGGCTTGTTCTTTGAAATAGTTCTGTACTTCTTCCTGATGGGTACAGCTGCCTCTATGCAGCTATTAATATGCTTGTGCAGAGTTTCTGTGAACAGTTCTGCATAGGCAGATGTGTTCTCAGGGTTTATGGGGGGCTTGATATATATATATATATACACACACACACACACATATATATATATATATATATATATATATATATATATATATATATACACATATGTGTGTGTGTGTGTGTGTGTGTATATATATATATATATATATATATATATATATATATATATCTATGTCTGTGTGTGTGTGTGTGTGTGTGTGTGTGTGTGTGTGTGTGTGTGTGTGTGTGTGTGTGTGTGTGTGTGTGTGTGTGTGTGTGTGTGTGTGTGTGTGTGTGTGTACACATATACATATATATATATATATATATATATATATATATATATATATATATATATATGGATCCCTATCACAACACCGACACGCCACAAACCCGACACTCAAAACAACGATACCAAAACACCGAAAACACACAAAACCGACAACTCACAAAACCGAACACCATAACACCGACACCCAAAACACCGACACACAAAACGTAAACTACACATTACACACAACTATACATGCACTAACCCTAACCCAAACCCTAACCCTAAGGTCCGACAGTACCGCACACTTACCCTACCCGCACCCTAACCCTAACTCACTTAACACGTCACTAAACCTACATTCCGTCACTATCACACACTTACCCTACCCGCACCCTAACCCTAACTCATTTAACCCACCACTACACCTAAAGTCCGTCACTACCACGCACTCACCTTTCCCGCACCCTAACCCTAAATCCCTCACTAGCTCACACTTACCTGTCCGCTCCCTAACGCTAAATCCCTCACTATCACACACTTACCTGTTCGCTCCCTAACGCTAAATCCCTCACTAGCACACACTTACCTGTCCGCTCCCTAACGCTAAATCCCTCACTAGCACACACTTACCTGTCCACTCCCTAACGCTAAATCCCTCACTATCGCACACTTACTAACTCACGCTCACACGTTGCCCATGTCGGTGTTTCGGCTGTCGAGATTTCACATTGTCGATCATCTGTCTCGTCGGTCTTCTCGACTCTGTCTTCTTAGCGTCGGTGTTTTGGCGTGTCGATGAAGTCAAGGGGACCCATATATACATATACACATACACACATATAATAAATGATGCAACAGCAAGGGAGACAAATTTCCAAGCAAAGTATTTATGATATTTAATTAGTCCCCAAAACAGTGTGCATTGAGCAGGTTGACTGGGACAGATATGCTACCAGAGGGAGAAATGGTGCTTTTTTAATATATGAAAGTATGAAGGCATGGGAATCAGTCCTTGTGGAGGTAAATATATTCTGGAGAAAGAAGATGTCATGTTTAGGACATAGTTATCATTTAAGAGACAGTGTCAGGTTTATGTAAATGCTGATATATTGATGCAGATACTGCTGATGAGTTTATTGGATGTGGTTTGGCATATCAGAACTGGGCTATTCTTCAAATATTTACACATCCAAATAACATGGAAGTAGTCTTGTGCTCATTTAGGCTTCATTTGTTTTTATCCAAATGCTGAAAAACAAGAATAAGTCTTTCTGTACCACATTCTGAACCAACTGACTACTTTTTTTTGCCATAATAGCAATATATAATTTGTTATAGTTTCATAGTTTCATAGTATAGTACTAGGCTATCTGCCCTGGGGCATTTGTAAGCCTAGCCATAGTGATGTGGCTTTTGCCACCCCATGAAATGGTACAAAAATGTACAGAATAAATCTAGAATACTGTGCCTCTGTCTAGTAGTGACACAATGAAAGTCCCCTTATATAATAGAATTAGTTTACTGTGCCCCTGTCTAGCAGTGACACAGATGTGACCCCTGGGGTAAACTTACGATCTCCCATCCACTCATCAAGATCTCTCTTGAAGAGAGTCAGTGAGGGGCTCTGCCTAATACGAACTGAGATCCTGTTCCAAAGCATGGGAAGCCTCTGGGTTATGAATCTATCCCTCCAGCATGTCCTATTCATACTTGTGCCGAGGTTTAAGTCTTTAGCTCTCGTGGTCCTGATGGATTTGGATTTTTTGAGGTGGAGCATGTCCATCAGATCCTGATTGGACATGGCCTTGTACGTCAGGCAGAGATCACCTCTGAGCAGGCAGTATGCTACTGAATAGAGCTGAAGTTTCTTTAGTCTGGCAGAATAAGACATATGTTGGAGACCCTTGATCCTTTTGGTGAGGTACTTTTGTGGTCTCTCCAGCTGTTGCAAATGCCGGGTGAGGTATATACCAAATGGGGCATTGTACTCAATCATGGGTCTGATGAGGGAGGAATATAGGAGTACAATGACATCCTTGGATCTGGATGTGAATCCCTTCATGATGAGGTGTGCAAGGTAGAATGTTTTTCTAACCACTTTGGCAACATGGGTGTCAAATGAGAGGTCGCTGTCTACTTGGGTCCCTAGGTCTCTGATTACTTTTTCCATACTCAGTGGGTTGCTGTCTATGTGATAATTTGTGGGTACTTTGTTTTTTCCAAAAGGGATGACTATACATTTTTGGCATTTAGTTTAAGGCCGTGACTACGGCACCAGTTATCCGTTTCAGTGAGGCCTTTTTGTAGGATGTGTGTGTCTGCTGGTGTATCGACTATGGTGCCTAGTTTGCAGTCATCTGCGAACTTTGTCAGCCACAGCCCTCCCATGTTTGCTTTAACATCTGAGAAATAAATGCCGAACAAGAGGGGTCCCAGGACAGATCCCTGTGGGACACCACTTGTGACTGGCTTTGAGTCTGACATTGCTCCAGTGATTTTAACTTTATGGGTTCTGTCCTTTAGCCAGTTTGCAACCCATCTAGTGACATAAGGGTTTACTTTTAAGCTGTTTAGCTTATCTATGATGCCTGAGTGGGGTATTGTGTCGAAGGCCTTAGCCAAGTCCAGGTATGCTGTATGGACTGCTTTGACCTCATCAATGGCTCTAGTGACTGTTTTGAAAAAGTCAACCAGGTTTAAAAGGCAGGATCTGCCCTTTACAAAGCCAAACTGGGTGGGGTCAAGTGTCTGTAGGTCCCCTATGTCTCTGTTTATGAGTTCCATAATGATTCTTTCCATAGCTTTGCAGACCAGGCTAGTTAAGCTTATGGGCTGGTAGTTTCCAGGGTCTGTAGAGGCACCCCCTTGTGGAGTGGGACCACTGTTGCTGTCGCCAGTGTTCAGGTACATATCCCGAAGTAAGGCTAAGGTTAAATAGCATTTTTATGTGTGGGTTTAGCTCCTCTTGGAGTTCACGTAACACGCACCCCGGGATACTGTCAGGTCCCATTGATGCTGTGTTTTGCTTTGTTTAGGCGGTTCTCACTTGGACATCTGAGATGACAGGGAGATTACATTCAGCTGGGATAAGTATTTCTTCTTTTGGGGGTGAAGGAGGGGAGAAATTTGCACTGAACCTGTCAGCCGGAATGTTAGCAATATCTGTGGGTTCAGTGTATTTTTGTTGTTGTGAACCAACTCTGAGCATATCTGAGGGTTTCCAGGTTTCTAACATAGCTAAAGAAGGCTTTGTGGTTATCTTTAGTGTCCTTAGCGATTTTTCTCTCAAAGTTTGCCTTGGATGTTTTTATGAGAGAACGTAGTTTTCTGCTAATGTTGATCAGAGATGTCTTCCCTTCATGGGATTTCGCTCTGACGTGCAGTAGCTTCCTTCTTTTGTTATACAATTTGTTTATGGCTGAGGTCCAACAGACAGGACGCTTACATTTGGTGGAGAGGGACTTGGATTTGTTTGGGATTGCATGATCCATGCATTCTTGGAGATGTCCATAGAAAGCATTTGTGAAGGATTCAGCATTGTGGGATGTGGTATCCACTGGCACAGTGGGCTTAAAGGATACCATCTCAGTCTTAAGAAGAGTGAAGTCTGCTTTTGAGAAGTTTTTCACTGTGGTCTTTTGTGCTGGGGGTGGAGTGGGATATGTATATCCAGGGTGATTAGTTTGTGGTCAGATCTCACTAGTGAGGGGTATACTTCCGGTGTGGAGCATTTTGTCCCCATGTTTGTGATGATCAGGTCTAGTATATTATCTCCCCTAGTGGGAGAGGTGACTAGTTGTTCCAGTGCATTTGAATTTATGAACTCCAGGAACCTTTGGGCTAGGGTATTAGGGCTTGAATAATGTACCCAATCTATGTTTGGGTAGTTGAAGTCTCCCAGTATGATGGTATTTTGTGATACATTCATATCCTCCAATGTCTTCAGGAAGGATGAGTGGGGTTCTTGAGATTGGGAGGGTTGTCTGTAACATGCTACCAGTTGTATAGCAGTTTTGCCTATGGTTAGTTGCACCTGTATGGTCTCTGATGCTTCATGTGTTGCTACTAACCTGGAGGTGTGGGTGTCCTTTATGAATATGGACACTCCCCCTCCCTTTGTGGTTCGGACTGGGTTTTGGGGCCGAAAAGCATGATACAAGGTATAGCCTGGTAGCGCTGGGGTGCTCTCAGGAGCCTTGAACCAGGTTTCAATTACTGCACAGACGTCGATGTTCTCCATGCTGAGGAGTGCATCAAGTGCCTGCATCTTGAGATTTAGACTTCTGGCGTTGAGCAGCATTACCCTTAGTTTTTTTCCATTTTTGTTTTCTAAGGAGGTGGGGTTGTCTTTTGAGCCTTGCCTAAAAAAGGCACTATGGGGGTGGCAAGAGCCTTAGCCAATATCCGGAAGCCCAGTGGTGACAGGTGTAAGCCATCCCTTGCGAAGCAGCGTGGCTTGTCCAACATATCATCCCAGGCAGACAGACATTGGATCCCCTTAGAATGACACCAGTACTTGAGCCATTTGTTAAAGCTGATCATCTTGTCTTTGTATTGTGGTATCATTCTTGGTGAGGGCAAGATGCTGCTCAGGGTCAGGGTCATACCAGCCTGGGCTACATAATCGGAGAGCTCCTCTATGTCTCTTTTCATGTAGTCCAGGGAGGTACGTCTCAGGTCATTCACACCAGCATGGACAATGACGGAGTCATATTTGTACTTGCTTTGGAGTGACCTGAGTGTGTGTGTTATGTGGTGGATCCTAGCTCCCGATAGACAGCTCACAGTCACCTTCTCCTTGTTCAGCCTGGTCAGTGGGACATCAGTGTGTCTGACTATGGAGTCACCTATTACTAGTGTATCAGGCAAGGTGTTTGGCCTTAAGGGTTGCGATTGGTCAACACACTGATTTATTGAAGTATGTGTTGCATGTGTTTTGTTTTGAGGTGGTGGATTTTTGGATGTCTGCTTTGGGAGCCTCTGTTGTTTTGGTAAGTTTTTTATTAGAGCCTCAGTATGTCTTTGTGTTTTTATGTGTTTGGTTTGCAGTTGTGGTAGGTCTATGTGGGACTGGGATTGTTGTGTGTGTGGTTGCCATCTCCTCCTGTCTGGTCATGCCAGTCCTGAGCTGAGAGAGTTCAGCCTCCAGTTTGGCTATATAGTTGCATCTCTCACATGTATTTGTGTTTGTTGGGAGGAGGAGAGGGTTGTCTGTGTACATGAGACAATTGTAGCATTGTCTCAAGATACCCAGATTGACCAGCTGAACTGGAGACGACGCCAGTAATCTACCACTCGACATGCTAGAACAGTATAAGGGAGTGGTATACCTTTAAGGGAAGTGGATATTCACAGGGGTGGTAAGTAGATGTACTGCTTTACTTAGTACGAGAGTGCTTACTTAGTAGAGAAGTATTGAGAACAAGTGCTAGGCTTATAATACAGTGAGTAGTCTGGTTATACTAAGAGTAGAGCTTCCTTAAGGGAAAATTTGAAGAGCAGACTTGGCGGAGCCAGAAAAAGTTTAACCTTGTTTAACCGGCACTGCGCTATGCGCACGACTGCGCAAAGCCATGCAAACGCGGATTTTAAACAGTGAACTACAAAAGAGCTAGAAATGGTCCCAAACAACCAATTACTACAGCTTCTTGTGCTGAGGTCACTTCCCCCAAGGACAGGTAGGCTGCTCAAGGCTCCCCACTCCCACTGGTGAACAAAGAAACTTCCTTCTATCCAAGTAAGGTAATGGACAACACAGGAACTACACCACAGCCCAGAATACAGCAATGCCTGTAAACTGGTCTAAACTAGTCGAGGAAGGCGGGAAAACAAAGATTATTTTTTGTTTTTTTGGTAGAAACACACAGAAAATGCAGAAACAGTGATAAATTAGTTACACAGGCTAGCACACTTTAGTGGGCAGCCTCCACAGTTAAATTAAACAAACAAACAAGCAAACTTTCGATCAAATTCGACTAAAATGTAACTTTAAGTGCAGATTTTAAAATAATGCAGCAATCAGTTAAAAAACAGTTCAGGCTAGTTCAAGATGAGCTACAGAAGCTATTTCAAGTGAAAAAAAAGCAAAAATACTTAAATCCAGAAGGTAGTCGCTTTTCTGAGTTCCCTGCTGCTAGGACCACTCTGTAAACCCACGTGGAGCTTGTCTGAGCAGTATAGCCAGAAAAAAATGCCCAGAGGCGGATTTTAAACAGTGAACTACAAAAGAGCTAGAAATGGTCCCAAACAACCAATTACTACAGCTTATTGTGCTGAGGTCACTTCCCCCAAGGACAGGTAGGCTGCTCAAGGCTCCCAACTCCCACTGGTGAGCAAAGAAACTTCCTTCTATCCAAGTAAGGTAATGGACAACACAGGAACTACACCACATCCCAGAATACAGCAATGCCTGTAAACTGGTCTAAACTAGTCAAGGAAGGCGGGAAAACAAGGATTATTTTTTTGTTTTTTTGGTAGAAACACACAGAAAATGCAGAAACAGTGATAAATTAGTTACACAGTCTAGCACACTTTAGTGGGCAGCCTCCACAGTTAAATTAAACAAACAAACAAGCAAACTTTCGATCAAATTCGACTAAAATGTAACTTTAAGTGCAGATTTTAAAATAATGCAGCAATCAGTTAAAAACAGTTCAGGCTAGTTCAAGGTAAGCTACAGAAGCTATTTCAAGTGAAAAAAAAAGCAAAAATACTTAAATCCAGAAGTTAGTCACTTTTCTGAGTTCCCTGCTGCTAGGACCACTCTGTAAACCCACGTGGAGCTTGTCTGAGCAGTATAGCCAGAAAAAACGCCCAGAGGTGGATTTTAAACAGTGAACTACAAAAGAGCTAGAAATGGTCCCAAACAACCAATTACTACAGCTTCTTGTGCTGAGGTCACTTCCCCCAAGGACAGGTAGGCTGCTCAAGGCTCCCCACTCCCACTGGTGAGCAAAGAAACTTCCTTCTATCCAAGTAAGGTAATGGACAACACAGGAATTACACCACAGCCCAGAATACAGCAATGCCTGTAAACTGGTGTAAACTAGTCGAGGAAGGTGGGAAAACAAGGATTATTTTTTTGTTTTTTTGGTAGAAACACACAGAAAATGCAGAAACAGTGATAAATTAGTTACACAGGCTAGCACACTTTAGTGGGCAGCCTCCACAGTTAAATTAAACAAACAAACAAGCAAACTTTCGATCAAATTTGACTAAAATGTAACTTTAAGTGCAGATTTTAAAATAATGCAGCAATCAGTTAAAAAACAGTTCAGGTTAGTTCAAGGTAAGCTACAGAAGCTATTTCAAGTGAATAAAAAGCAAAAATACTTAAATCCAGAAGGTAGTCACTTTTCTGAGTTCCCTGCTACTAGGACCACTCTGTAAACCCACGTGGAGCTTGTCTGAGCAGTATAGCCAGAAAAAAACGCCCAGAGGCGGATTTTAAACAGTGAACTACAAAAGAGCTAGAAATGTTGCGATAACTGGGATAAATGGAACCACTGTAGATGACTGCATGTCTGTTTTGTTGTCTACACTTTTGTAATAATGAATTATGATGCTTCACTTAGAAAAGTTAAGGAATTATGGTAATATAGTCATCAAGGATGCTAACCACGGTCTGTACAATCTCTGTTTGGCTTGTATTTAAAGAGAAACATATACTTCAAAGATATCATAGACAATGATTTGACAAAATTGTTTTTAAACACATTTCTGTGCATACATATATGATTATGGAATGTTAGCTAAATGTGTATAATAAGCGTAGATTAAATAAGTAACACAGTTTATGGTTGCTAAAAACCTTTCTTAACATAATACCATGCATTTCTTCTCTCAAATAACAGTGTAACATTCTTTTTTTAGGCTTGTCATTTATTTTTATTTGATCTTTTTTTTCTCAAATATTTTATTAAAGTTTAGCAATTAATTAATAAAATATAATATTTAAGGTATGTTATAGAAATTTGTTAATTAAACAAACACAATAATAAAAAAGACTATCAAAACACAACTAAGATAATTATTTACAAAGGTGTCTACTGTATTTCAAAAATTCTAAATATTCATGTTATAGTCTTTGAAGAAAGGAACCGGAACTCTGCTAAAGTCCACAAGGCTGTATTTTTATTTCTGAAGTATTCCAAAAGTCACAGATAAAATCACACAAGCGCTTTCGCTCAGGCAATCCTGAGCTTTATCAAGTGAAAACAAATTGCAGTGTGCAGTAACCTCCTTTAAATAGCCTGGCAATTATACAATTAATTAATTAGTAAATCTAGTACTAAGGTGTGGTGCTTTAGAGTTGGGTGTTAAAAAAGTTAGTCATTATATCAACTCAAAAAAAGAAATGTTTGCAACAACATATGCACTTAAATAAAAATGACTAACCATAAAAAACATTTTAAAATGCCAGTTTCCTAGGTTTCAGAACATAAAAGTCTGAAGTCTGATTGGGGTTGTAGATTGTTAAAGAATATGCTTAAAGATGTGTTTAGATTGTCAGTGAATTGTTAAAAAAATTTTTTTCATTATTACTTTACACTGATAAAAACATGTAATAAAATATGCGTGAGATATTTTTAATGCCCATCCATATAACATTTCATATAGAATTTGATTTATTAGTCAGAATCCTATAACCGTGGATGTTCAATAATTTAATATGCTGTGTGGGGATGCTGTGGTATGAAGGGGGTCAAGTGTGAGAGTTATAACCTAGCCCTCCTAAGCTTGAGGACCGGTTTAATGCTGATCATCCCATTCAGACCTGGTGGCTTCCTGCATTCAGTCTCAACTGCCATAATAGTTCACGGTAGCCCAAGGTGGATTCCCAGTCACCACCTCTTGCATCTGGCTCAACCTGTTCCAGAACTAGAAACTGGATTTTGGGTTCTGGGCAGGAGAGTGAGTGTTTGTAGAAGGCGTTGGTTTCCTTCTTCCTGGTCATGTCATAAAGATGCTCGTGAATCGTTTTCTTAATTCCCTCTCAGTTTGCCCACATAGAAACTTTGACAGTTGGTGCACATCCCCAAGTATACGACCCTCTAGAGGCACAGGTGTAAAATCCAGTGGGGTGTATCTTGTAGTTCCTAGACGGAGGTATGGTGCTGTTTCTTTGGATATGGCATGACATTGGGCACAGGCACCACATTTGAATGTGCCCAGCCTTGGTTGTTTACCTTCATCTTTTTTCTTTGATTTCTTTCAAATAATTCCTTTAAATTAGCCCCTCTTTTACGAACAAAACTGGGTTTAGGTGGTATGTAGTCCTTTAGTTCTTCAAAGAGGGTTAAAACCGGCCAGTGATGTAAGATTGTTTCTTCCAATTCATAGGAATTTGATGAGTATGTGTGTGTAAAACTGTTAGTGTGAACAGTATCCTTGTTTTGTGTGTTGTTGGTCACTGGTACAAAACCCCCCCTTAGTATTGGTTTGTAGAGGGAATGTCGTGCAGATTTTACCTCTGCTGCTAGAGTTAGAAATAGTTCCAGAGGGTAACCTCTCTCCAAGAAAAGGTTTTCAAAATTCCACCTCAGAATCAAAATCTTTCTCCGTGCTGCATATTCTACTTGCTCTGATGAGCTGCCCTTAATGATCCCCTCTTTTGATATGGTGGGTGGGCACTTTCGAAGTGTAGCAAGGAGTTAGAAAATGTTGCCTTGCGATGTAGTTTGGAATGGAAAATTTTCTGATTGTAGTCCTTGTAAAGAGTAATGTCCAGATAATGAAGTTCGTGCTTATCCACTGTGTGTGTGTGAATTGTAGGAAATTTGTTGTTGAATTGATGTGTGTAAGGAATTCAGATAGGTTCCCTTCAGAGCCAGACCATAAAATACAGATGTCATCCAAATAACGTCTGTAGAAAAGAATGTGATCTTTCCATGGGGGTATTAAAACGAATGTATGCTCCCACATGTGCAATACTACATTTGCGTAGAAGGATGCACAAGATGCCCCATGGCAACCCTTGCGTTGCCGGTATAATTCACCATTAAAAAAGATGAAGTTGTTGGACAAAACCATCTCCATCATTTCGGTAAGCAAGTTGGACATTTTGTTACTAAGGGTTGTCTTCTGGCCTAGAAATTGGGCAAACCATTCCAAACCTTTTTGACTGAGTCCCTGGGAAAATTTATTGATTACATGACCAAAGAATACACGTCTTTATTGTCCCATGTCTGCAAGGATTCTTGGCACTTCCTCCGGGACATTCCCACCTCTTGCTACTCCCCAGACACCTTAATGGTCACAGTGGACATCAAAGATCTGTTTTCTAGCATCCCCCATCAAAAAGGTTTGGAATGATTTGCCCAATTTCTAGGCCAGAAGACAACCCTTAGTAACAAAATGTCCAACTTGCTTACCGAAATGATGGAGATGGTTTTGTCCAACAACTTCATCTTTTTTAATGGTGAATTATACCGCAACGCAAGTTGCCATGGGGCATCTTGTGCATCCTTCTACGAAATGTAGTATTGCACATGTGGGAGCATACATTCGTTTTAATACCCCATGGAAAGATCACATTCTTTCTACAGACGTTATTTGGATGACATCTGTATTTTATGGTCTGGCTCTGAAGGGAACCTATCTGAATTCCTTACACACATCAATTCAACAACGAATTTCCTACAATTCACACACACAGTGGATAAGCACGAACTTCATTATCTGGACATTACTCTTTACAAGGACTACAATCAGAAAATTTTCCATTCCAAACTACATCGCAAGGCAACATTTTCTAACTCCTTGCTACACTTCGAAAGTGCCCACCCACCATATCAAAAGAGGGGGATCATTAAGGGGCAGCTCATCAGAGCAAGTAGAATATGCAGTACGGAGAAAGATTTTGATTCTGAGGTGGAATTTTTGAAAAACCTTTTCTTGGAGAGAGGTTACCCTCTGGAACTATTTCTAACTCTAGCAGCAGAGGTAAAATCTGCACGACATTCCCTCTACAAACCAATACTAAGGGGGGGTTTTGTACCAGTGACCAACAACACACAAAACAAGGATACTGTTCACACTAACAGTTTTGCACACACATACTCATCAAATTCCTATGAATTGGAAGAAACAATCTTACATCACTGGCCGGTTTTAACCCTCTTTGAAGAACTAAAGGACTACATACCACCTAAACCCAGTTTTGTTCGTAAAAGAGGGGCTAATTTAAAGGAATTATTTGAAAGAAATCAAAGAAAAAAGATGAAGGTAAAACAACCAAGGCTGGGCACATTCAAATGTGGTGCCTGTGCCCAATGTCATGCCATATCCAAAGAAACAGCACCATACCTCCCGTCTAGGAACTACAAGATACACCCCACTGGATTTTACACCTGTGCCTCTAGAGGGTCGTATACTTGGGGATGTGCACCAACTGTCAAAGTTTCTATGTGGGCAAAACTGAGAGGGAATTAAGAAAACGTATTTACGAGCATCTTTATGACATGACCAGGAAGAAGGAAACCAACGCTTCTACAAACACTCACTCTCTTGCCCAGAACCCAAAATCCAGTTTCTAGTTCTGGAACAGGTTGAGCCAGATGCAAGAGGTGGTGACTGGGAATCCACCTTGGGCTACCGTGAACTATTATGGCAGTTGAGACTGAATGCAGGGAAGCCACCAGGTCTGAATGGGATGATCAGCATTAAACCGGTCCTCAAGCTTAGGAGGGCTAGGTTATAACTCTCACACTTGACCCCCTTCATACCACAGCATCCCCACACAGCATATTAAATTATTGAACATCCACGGTTATAGGATTCTGACTAATAAATCAAATTCTATATGAAATGTTATATGGATGGGCATTAAAAATATCTCACGCATATTTTATTACATGTTTTTATCAGTGTAAAGTAATAATGAAAAAATTTTTTAACAATTCACTGACAATCTAAACACATCTTTAAGCATATTCTTTAACAATCTACAACCCCAATCAGACTTCAGACTTTTATGTTCTGAAACCTAGGAAACTGGCATTTTAAAATGTTTTTTATGGTTAGTCATTTTTATTTAAGTGCATATGTTGTTGCAAACATTTCTTTTTTTGAGTTGATATAACGACTAACTTTTTTAACACCCAACTCTAAAGCACCACACCTTAGTACTAGATTTACTAATTAATTAATTGTATAATTGCCAGGCTATTTAATGGAGGTTACTGCACACTGCAATTTGTTTTCACTTGATAAAGCTCAGGATTGCCTGAGCGAAAGCGCTTGTGTGATTTTATCTGTGACTTTTGGAATACTTCAGAAATAAAAATACAGCCTTGTGGACTTTAGCAGAGTTCCGGTTCCTTTCTTCAAGGTCGTGGATTATTCTTTGCTTGTCTTTGGTTTTTTGTGCATTACTTCACATGTTATAGTCTTTGTTATTAACATATTGTTGATTGACAATGTAACATACTTTAACACTTTAACTACCTGCCCTACATCTTGTGTTTACAATGACTGGATGTTCTTATCATCTGCATTTTTCTTGCGGATTTTTGATACTTTTATTGTCAATTTACACTATCTGGGGCACATACTGTGAGTTCAAACATCAGCTCTTTTATATACAAGTATTCATAGCATCTGTATTACTTTACGGAGGCTCTAATTGTTCTGTGAATCTATGGGCTACTTAAACTCAATAAATTGTACAAGTTCTTTCTCTGGTTTTGCTTCCTATCTTCTGTAGCCTTGATTACTCCTATCCTTTCTGGTAGTTTGTTGAATTCTTTTGCTCCCTGTCTGGAAAACTCTGTTATATTCTGTGTTACTTTATCTTCTGTATTCATGGGCTCCCTATTTAAATGTCAGCACTAGATAAGCCAAAGAAAGAGACTGAAAACACAGGATAAGGGCGAAGCTGGAAAAATCACTTTTCTCCTTTAAATTTCTAACTGCCCCCTGCACCCCCACACCTCGCAAATTAATAAATACCAACTATGAGATTGTCATATCTCGAAGAAAAGGGAATATTCTGAAAAATGACTTCTCACACTTAGTATATGTACGTCCGTTCTTTTGGCCATTCACTCTCCGTATTACAGAACTCACTGTAGTGAGTCCCAACATTTCAAGTGGCTATCGTAGTCATGCTCTATAAGTTCCTGGCAATTATGTGTTTAGACAGTCTCATCCCATTTTTATCTTGAAGGTTGACCATAACATTGAATAAGGAGACATATACAATGAAAACTCTAGCTTGGCTGAATTTTGCTTGCAGTTTTTACTGAATGGTTTGTCTGTGTGTCTTTTTTATTCTTTGGTTTGGATGTTAGTTGGGATATTTTGCAGGCACCTTAATCTTTACGTGCATCAGCTAGGTTTAAAGTCCTTGCGTTTCTGAAGTACAGCCAAACTATCCACTGACGCTGTGCTGATGAGATCATTAAAAAGCCTGAAATATGCATGTCCACAACTAGTGGGGTTTGGCTTTACTGGCCTGAATGTTACCATAAAGACTTAAAAAGCAAAAAAAGTCATAGACATTCAGAAGCCATCTAGCTGAAACACTTGGTGTTCTTAAGTGGTCATATGAATATATCCCATGGGCCTCCCAAGGGCCTCCATTACAGGAGGTTTAAGGTATCACGCAGTGAAAACAGTAGCTTGGTTGAGTTTTTCTTGCAGTTTTTACTGAAATAAATACCAGGAAAAACACTACTAAAGTAAAAAAAAATAAATAAATTACATTTTATACTGAAGACTTTATTATTCTATTATGACAGCATTCAGGAAAAGCTTGATTTTTAAGCTTAGCAATAGTTTAATATATGCACACCATGTTTAAGGGGGTAAGAAGAAAATAAAATAAGAAAAAGAAGAAACTGCCCACCAAGAAAAATATAAGTTTACTACACGTCTTTTGACTTTAATATGGAAAAAAGAGGTGTACACAACAATGGCATTTTTTTTGTTATTTATGTTTCTTAATGACTAATACATATGTTATGATAATTGTAATATTTCTACACAGTATCTTTTATAATTATTTTCTTCAGATTTCATTTATTAAATGGAAGTTGTTGTTGTTGTGTCTTTTGGCTTTTCCCGGTTAGGGGTCGCCACAGCAGAACTCCGGTCTGCTAATGATTGGCAGTAGATTTTTACGTGCCGAGTTGCCGGCCCTGACGCACAACCTTCAACGAAGGTATGCCCATTCACGCATGTCTCCACACAGAAGACACTCTAGCTGAGAATCGAACGAGACAACGTCTTACTGTGAGGCGACAACGCTACCGCAGCACCACCACCGCAGTACATTTATTAAATGGAAGTAATAAAGCAAATTGTGATGTTTAAGTTGCATAAATAACTATTTTTTAGATCTTCATCTGAGACTATTTTAAACTATTGTGGACTGTTCTGTTTTATATATGCTTGTATTTGACTATGAATTTTTTTTTCTTGATACATTTGACAAGGCAGAATGACTATTTAGTTCACTGAAGTTGTTCAAAATTTTAATATTTTAATTGTGCGAGTTATACTTGATTGCTCAGTGCTGCCTGTTATTAACACATTTTTGTCCAAATGCTTTTAATTAATGGCAGTTTAAAGCTTTTGATGCTCTTGTATTAAATAAGCTAAAGTTGTACAAACTGTTTTAATATCTGTTAACGTCTCAAACTTGTTCTCTTAGATACATCAAAATATACAAACTATAATAAACAGACCACAGTTAATCCAGTGAACTTCAAAAGAATGCATTATCAAAAAGAGGAATTCACTGGAAACAGAGCAGGTGGGCAACACCCCTTCCAATTTAATAATAAGATAATTTAAAATATCTTATTTTGATGATGGTGTTCTTGGATACATCTCAGGAAGAAGCACACAGCACAAACATCATAAAGCCTTCATGTCTCCACATCTAGATCAAAATGTAAACATACAACCTGGATGTGAGAGAAGGCCATGACTGCATCTGAATTTTGACTTAACAGCTATATTTTAATATTTTACTCACGTGGAACACTAGTTATACATTTAAAGTATATGGCTGTGTATCTGAAATTAAAAAAGGAAAACTTCATATTTATTTAAACCTTTGCAGAGATGCTTCTGATGATATCAGTGTTTGAAAAAGATATGCAATGTTTTAACATTTAATTGTTGTTTGTGGTAGGACATGCATTCTTTTTCTAAATTATTTTAATTATTATATATTAGTAATACCAAGTCTTTACTTCTTTTTATACAAAATAGTTTTACAGTCTCATTTTATTTTTAGGTTCTGGCAATTCTTTATGCAGTAATGGTGTTCCATTTAACAAGTAGCTTCCTTAGTGTTTATATAGGCATTAGTAACTTATTATTAGGAGACTTTAATTGATTTAAATGCACTGTTACAAAAATCTTTAGAGCTATGCAGTTTCTATAATTTGATTTTCAATTTAATTAGTCATATCCTGGGTATTTAAAATTAAGGCAGGAAATGGAAACAGATATGAAGAGGTGAGAACTTCAAAACATATTTTAGACATTTGGCTGGTTACAAGGGCAGCATTCGTTATCATCCAGAGGTGAAAATAAAACTATGTTCACTTTGTTACAAATTTACTTCTGACAAACTGGGATGGGAATCTGGAATGAAAAGTAAACTTGGTGAGGCATTTCTGAACTTAATGTTACATAACTTTGATTCTAGTACTGGCGCAAATGTAAATTATATTTCTTTAAATTCTGATTCCTGGGGATTCAATAAACTCTGTGTAGGCTTAACACAAAGCCTACATGGAGTTTATATGTTTGCGAGATGAGCAGCAGCACTAATTGCATATGCATGCTGTGCATCGTGCATACGTGGATACAAGCTAGGTTTCATGGTCAGCAAACAGTGTTACTGTCCAGGAAACCGTGTAAAGCAGCATGAACAAATTCAAACATGCAGACGCGTTAACCTATGGGCAAAGTAGTTCTGCTTGATTGTATGGACAGTCACAATGACTACCAGGGTTTAATTTAAGGTAATGAATGCATTATTAACACATAATAGGAAAGTGTACTCAGTGCAAAGTACAGAACAAACATGTTTTTGGCATACTGAAAAAAAGGTTTGGGGTGATGATCATAAAGGGTACACAGACTGCATTATAAATACACTAGTCTGGGGAAGTGTGTGTATTAAAAAGGGTCACAGACAGGAATGGCAGGAATGAAGAATGGGTAAGAGGACAAGTGAAACATGGTAATGTACACCAGATAAGGGCCTGTCAGTGGACATACACCCCAAAGACAAGACAGGTGTAGCATGAACATTAATCACATATGTACATAATACACTAAGTACTGCTGATTACACCTCTTGTGTGGGTATACCCAAATCATTACACAATTATTGTATAGTATGTGACTGTCACACAAGGTCACAAATCAGTGGAGATGATTGTGATAGAAGCAACCTTTGACTGTCAGACAAGGTCACATATCAATGGAGATAATTGTGATATAAACAACCATGATCACTGAAGAGAACATTTAGCAAGGATGTATATATAACAGGGCGTATCTGCATATTGTGAAGATGTGGCAAAAGAGGTGCTTGAATATAAGTGCAATGTCACCATAGGTTTCAAGAAATTGGGACACGTAGCAACAGGCCCATGGAAAATAGAGGACAGAAGCATGCACAATCATGGACAATATCAGGGTAATACCAACATTAATGTGTGTCATTGACATAAAATGTGTGATTGTGAGTTACTACCATGGCCTGCATACACACACATGTGCTACTGTAATGATTTGTCAGTAATCCATAAGGAAAATGAAGCACTCCTTCCTCAAAAATGACTACTTTTGGGAAGTGTTAGAGGGACACTGGTACACTTGTATTTTAAATTGGAGCAATTCTGGCTAGTTCAGAGGTTTGCATAACACATATAAGCCACAATCTACACTTGCATTAATGCAACTTATTCCATCAATGTTGTCAATGAGTTATGTACTGTATATATTGGTTGCATGACAGGAACACATATCACACATGTATCTTGTATAACAGCTTGAAGGGAAGTCTGCACTGTCAAGTCCTAATGGTTATGCATTACAAAGAATACTTATGTATGAACAAAAAAATGTGTGGAAGCACACTGTGGCAAATGTGATACACTTGAGTAAATTATCCCTGAAAGGTGAGTGGTGAGATACATGCAAAATTGTACTCACAAACTGAGACCAATGGGACTACAATGTCCTTTGATGTGGATGGCTTGCTCGTACTCAGGATATGTGCTACATACAAAGGATTTGTCACCACTGTGGTCACACGCTGGTGGAACTTCCACTTACTATCTACCTGAGTACCCAAGTCATGTAAAACTTGATCTATTCTTAGGGGTGTGCTGTCTATATTGCAATTAGCTTGTATATTTGCTTTCAAAAGGAAATAATCATGCTTTTTGTTCATATATTGCATCTCCATGGCTCTGGCAACAATCATTTTTGTGTACTTTCTTCATTACATCAATAGTATTCTTGGATTCATTAACTGTCCACAATTTGCAGACATCCACAAAGATGGATAGACAAACAATCTCAAATCTTGTCTTGATGTCTGAGACTTAAATACTGAACAGGAAAGGGCTTAGTACAGAACCGTGAGGTATGGGCCTGGTCACTGAACTCTTCCTAGAGGTGACTTAATATACTTCAACATTATGTGTCCTGTGTATGATCTATTTGTCTACCCACTTGGTGACGTAGGTGTTTATGCCCACTTGCCACAGTTTCTCTGTAATACCTTAGTGTGGATCTGTGTCAAATGCCTTGGCCATAATAAGTTATGTGGAATGACACTCTTTTCCACATGTGTGCCATTGTTGACCTTCTTGAAAATGTCAACCAGATTTAACAGACATGATTCAGCCTTATCCAATCAAATATAGGTTTGGTACACAGTCGGGAGATTACCTGTGTCCTTTCTGATAAGGTCCATGTTGAGTAACTGGTATACCTCACAGATGAAAACAGTGAGGATTATGGGTCTATAAGTCCCTGCATCAGGTGATGGTCCCCTTCTCGTTTAGATGGATGACTATTGCTGTACACACTTCTGCAAGAACATAGGCTGTCTGGAGGTTGTGTTTAAGTAGGGATCCAACTGTGTCTGCTAGGTCAGGTTGTAAGTCACACTATAAGCAACCTTGGATGTTGTCAGGGACCACTGATCCTGTGTTTTAGCATTAGAGAGTGCACAGATGAGCTGCTGTCCTAAGGAGATAAACTCAGTAATATTTGCATGTATGCTTTGGCCAGTGGTGACAGGTGGGGGGGGGGTGAAGTGTGAGACAAACTGTCAGCTAGCAGTTTGTTTTTTTCTGCATTTGAGTATGTCTGTTGGCATCTACAAACAGCTCTGCTCTTATATATGTATTCCCCTTAACATTTCATACTTATATAAATAAATGATTTGTGACAACACCTCCAAATACAACCCTGGTTATGCATCACATGACACAAAGTGGTACTGTTCATACAGGCATACAACTGTACTGATGTCCATGTAATTACATCGATTGCACAACATATGCCTATATGTTTTTTATTGGAAAACTGTGTTTCAGTGGCCTGATAACATATAAGGATACATTACAGATGAGTTTGTTGTGGCTCATGCAGAACATTTACTGACACAGTTGCTGATAGTCACACAAGGGTCCTGGTGACTACTTCAATAATCCTTGGAAATAGCAACACAATTGCACATATAATGAATTCCACAAGGTTGCAATTGAATCAAAGCATGTGATATTTTTGTGTTTATCACAGCACTGCAACATGAGGATGAACCAAGACTTATGTGCTCATGTACTCAGTCTGACTTTATACTGATGCATGTCGCAGAGCATTTAATGATGGTAGGTATACAAATGTATAAGTACTATACTGCAAGTGTCACTGTGATGGTTGAATGAGAACCACATAGAATGTTGATCTGATCCACTACAAAAACACATGCCTTACTACTTACTACGCCAACAATAGACATAGTATCATCCCATGTCAACAGTTCTCAGGAGGCATATTACTACAGCTGGTATGGAAGGAAAATGTAATGAAATAGTAGCAGTGGCCATCAATACATTACCTCAAATCACAGCTTGTAATACCATCTTGTAGGCCTACCGTTCATACACACCTTAACATAGCACATGTCGATGACAGCAATATTGACATGTGAAATGTTCATAGGGTCATAGGTCATTACTAAGCTAATGGCCAACAGCACATAAATTCCTAGACATTTTTATACAATTTAAACCAAACTCCCTATGTTTATATGCTGGAAGATAGTAAAGCTATGTGCGTATGTGTGCATTTGATTGCATTACATACTGCCTTTCTCCATATGTGACATGTGCACCACCCCATGACAGAATTAGCAATCACACATCCATTGGTCTGGAGATAGCTTGCAGATTCTCATGGATGGACTCTGCTTCATGATGTGTGTATCCATCTTTGACATGAGGACATCCTCCACTTCTCTGTAGGAAGGATGTGATGGGGCCATAGAGGAAAAGGGGAAGCTATATGCACTGGGCCATGTTAAAGGTTCTCCTAAGTGGTGGTAAAATGAAAAGTGATTCAAATGACCATACAGTGACCATAACGTACCACCAACCACACACACAGCAGTAGACTGACAGCAACAAAATAAACAAAAAGAACCAGGAACCAGAGATAAAAAGAGAAACTGCAAAAACACACTGGTGGAAACAGGTGCTCAGACCACAATTCTTTAGCGTAAACCAAATTTATTCATCCGCTATTCATCGGACAAATAGCAAATGAATAAATTTGGTTTACAGTAAAGAATTGTGCTTTGAGCAGTTTCCACCAGTGTGTTTTTACAGCAGTAGACTGGGTCTGATTTGAACATTACACCAGTGAAGGTATGGCAACTGAAATCCATATAATGTAACAGTAGCACAACCACCACATATGTCTGACTTTAACACTGTTATGTTAACTTTATGGAGTATGATAGCATCATTGCATGCTTAGAAGAACATATTGGAAGGAGTGTCTGACATGGATGTGGACTCCAATTTCAGTGTAAAATTGTCTAATAAATATTTGAATGCATATAAGTTGCCTGCTCTCAGATTAGAACTGTAAATCTCCAGTTACAGAAGCTGTTGAACACAGTACTACTACAGCACAAAGAAGATAACGAAATAAGAGCAGGTTGCTGACTAAGTAAAACCAAGCACAATGAATAAACAATAAAAGTCAGCTGGACAGGGTATACTATACTTTAATAAAAAAAAAGAAAAGAAAATCACAAAGAGATAAGCGCTTTCACAGCAAAGGTTGCTTCTTCAGATATAGCAAACAGTTGAAAATACAGAACATATATAGTACAACTAATCTAATTAACACAACCAATTCAAATCTGTCCAATTAAACACAGTCAAAGCTTCAGACCTCTGGACCTTAAAGATGGCCTTAAAAGGATAGTCTCATTTAAACCCATTCTCTATTAGCTGCTGTGATTTTCTTTTCTTTTCTTTTATTAAAGTATAGTATATCCCGTTTGGCTGGCTTTTATTGTTTATTCATCATACTACTACAGCACAAGTTCAACGTGAGTAATGTCAGAGTGTACTTTACACAGGATGACATCATCAGTGTATGTCCAGATGAGTGCCTGACAGAGCTTTGGATACTCATGCCTTTTTATAATTGTCACCATACTGATTTTTGAAGGAACACACAAGAGTTGACTGCAGTGAGACTAGAACCTCTAACTATCTGCAGAACACATTACTTAATGCAAGTGCCACAGGACAAGTCTGCCTTTCATACTGCTGCAACATCATCATTGGATGTTTGAGAGAAGAGTTTGGGAGGCCTGTATGAAATGGATGTGTAGGCATGTGCAACAGTCAAAATATTTGTACTCCATGGCACTGGATTGTTAACTGTAGGATACAGACTCATGCACTTCTGACTACACACACACACACACACACACACACACACACACACACACACACACACACACACACACACACACACACACACACACACACACCAGTTGACTGCAGTGAGATTAGAACCCCTACCTAACTAGTTACACCAATAGAGAAATCACTACTTAACCCAAGTGCTGTGGCTCTTGTCTTACTCCAATACAGAAATCACTACTTAGCCCAAGTGCTGTGGCTCTTGTGTTAAGTACCGTGTTCTGTAGATAGATAGGGGGTCTAGTCTCATTGCAGTCAACTTGCGTTTGTGTTTAGTTAAGTCACATTTGCAAGGCCATTTTACAACAGCATGTGAGACACTCCTACTGCCATCTTCTTCTCACAAACATGCATTGCTGATGTCATCAGCTATAACGTGTTGTCTGACACTCTAAAAGTCAGAATTGTGCTGTGCAGCTGGCCATAAGTACTGTGATCTGTTGATAGTTAGGGGTTCTAGTCTCACTGTAATCAACTTGTGAGTATGTGCATGTGTTTTTTGTCAATTAAGTCACATTCGAGAGACAATATTACAACAGCATGTAAGACACTCCTACTACCCTCTTCTTCTCACAAACATACACTGCTGATGTCATCAACTATAAAGTGCTATCTGATACTATAAAAGTCAGACATTTTTTATGGTGCTTGCATTAAGTACTGTGTTCTGTAGATAGGTAGGATTTTAGTATCACTGTATTCAACCGGTGTGTGTGTGTTCATTCAAACATTAGTATGGTGTCAATTTTAGAATGGTATGTGAGTTTACAGTTATGTCAGACATTCCTCTGAACATCTTCTCATAACATACACCGATGATGTCATCCTGTATAAAGTGATCTACATATACAATGTGCTGTGTGATTCATTGTGTCTACCAGGTGTGTTACACACACACACTTGATTCACAGCTTTAATTTATAATGTCTTTATCTTACAAGCAACTTCTATTCATTTTAATGTATGTTGCCATTTCACCATATTTGACCTAAGCTACACATCGTGCAAATATTAATATTTAAAAAAGAAAAAAAATAAATATTAACAACATTACAAAATACATTTTAACATGCCTTACAGATTTTTACACAAGATTGGATTTGAACTGTCAGAATAATGAAACTACATGCTAGAGATGTCTTATCTCTCTTTGCCACAGAAACAACTTTGCAACAGTAATGCAAATTGCTGTGCATACAAGCAGGTCCCATTTCCTCCACAGTATTAACAAGACATATACATTTGTGCACTGTCAGTTGTTTGTACATGTGTAACTTACATATTTAGTGCAATGAGTGATTACACAACCATTTATGAATTTTGTTTTCAATAATGCATCTCTGTCTTCAATTTGTATTGTGTTCATTCTTCTGTTATCTGTGCTGTACTCTCAGACAGGCAGGCTATAGGGCATTTTGTATCACTGTCATTAAAATGTATCATAAAACTACATGACAGTAAAATACAGTTTTCAGCAAAGGGAATTGAGTGTGGTTATTAGTGAACTAAAATGAGAAATGTCTGTTGTTCACTTCCATTTAAAAGATTGTTACAGTTACTTATACACATGTATCCTGGGTGACACACCCACAGGAAGTAAGGTAGTCGAATTGCTGTTGTGTCTTCCTTCTCCCTCACACTAATCATTCACAATTGCAATCCATTAGTTACTGACACTGAGGTCGTGCCTACACTATGTTTGCTTCAGCTACATGAAGTCATACATTTGGGATTTGGCAGTTCTAATGAGTTCACACCTCATTTGCATCTTCACCATGCTCAGCGCCTATATCTACACAATACAAAGGTAACTATGTAGCTAGGGTACTTGAAGGTGGGGAAACTTGTGTATGTGCAGAACACAGAAGATTGCTATTCATTTTGATTTATCTGTGCAGAAGGCTTCTGATCTTGTAAAGGTATCCAGAGCACTCAGTGGAAACTGCACAACAACAAGTGATTGATGTTGGTGCTGATATTTTTGGGAGGACAGGTATATCCAGGAGGAGCTTCCGGGTAAGCTTACATATGTCAATTTGTAAGAGTTGCTTGTACAGCAAAATATTGTAAGTAGTACTTCATGTGGTTTTTATTTTTTTTAATTTTTGGATGAATCTATTGATAAATTGATGTAGTTAATAACATATTTTTGTTCACTATACATGGCCTTTGGGTGGATGTGCCAGCCAAGTTTCAGTTAAAAGTATTGTTGATGGACATATAGGCAAAGATTGTATATTCATTGTCCCCCTGTGTTATTACAATTATGATGATTGCATCCTTACCTTGCTTCAATTCTTCCAGGACCATCCTCCTTAGCAAGTGTGGAGTCATCTGGACATGGTAAGGAAAACATTTTTATTTGATTATTGATGACTGTTTGTCATAAATATGCATTTATCCATATGTGTGAGGTGGGTGTCATGAGTGTGTGTATTGCTGTACCATCTGTGCTAGTGGCAGCAGTGTTAGTTTATTATCATTATTATCATAATATTAAATTTTAGTGTAAGTAATAATTTCATCTGAGTGTTTGTTGCTTATTATTGCATGTGATCCTGACAGTGGAAGTGTAGGACTCCTATCACCTGATGTCAGCGTATCGGCAGACTTTGGTGACGATGGTGCCAAACACAGGCTCAGTCAGGGGTGCAAACGTTGAATCTGACAGTGAGGTTGACATTCAGTCATCCGCTGTATTTCCATCAGGCACAGCCAGTAGGCCTATGCATACCTATTCCAGTGAGCCCTCAGATATTGAACAGGTGGAGGGTGACACACTTGATCATGGTAGTGTGTTTACTGCAACTTCAGTGCAGGTTAACTCTGGCTCCAGCCAAAGTGTGGGCAAGAAGCCACACAGGAGGGCTGTTAGGGCAGCTCAGAGGAGGCCTGCTGATCACCTTCCACTTGATCCTGGTGTGTCTTTACATATCACTCAGCATATGTTTAGGGCAGTCATGGAGGTGCAGGCAGATTCCAACAGGGCCTCTGAGGACATGCTTAGGGTTGTAGATGTGGCACAGGCTGATATGCATGACTGCCTCCACTGTGTGGCTGTATCAATCTTTCAGATGAATGACACAATGGAATGAGCAATGTCTGTGATGGAATGTCTGATGGGGGGGGGGGCAAGGCATCCACATGGACTTACTACCATTTGTGTCAGCCTTGGCCTCCTGCCCTCCCCAGACAACACTCTGTGCAAATGATGATAAATGTGCCATAACCTTGATTTTCCATCTGTTGAATTCAGGGATACATAAGTCTTTTGTGTGATGCCCGGGGTGCATGTCTGACTGATTGCTTAGTATATATCTGTTTCTGATGCTCTTTTGGAAATTGTACTGCTTTATTACATGTTTTTCTAATTTGTGAATGTTTAAAGCATGAGGCCTATTAGTTGATAGACAACACATCTATCACCATAAGTCATTGTTGTCACATATTGATGTCATTGCTGTAAAAATCACCCACCTTCTACTTAGTTATATTAGCAAATAACACAATGCAAAAATCTGCAATTCATTTCTGTTCTTAGGCATTTAATTTCCTATTCCCAGTTCAAAACTTACTTTGACAGTCCAGCAGTTAGAGAAGTTTTAATTTGTGGTTGACTCTGTGTGATGCTAGCACCACACAGCCATTACATGGGTAAATGAAGGTTGTGAGCATTGCCAGGCATCAATGTTAGTGTATGCATGTGCATAGGATGAAGGTTTTGCCCCCTTAGGTGGTGACCGTGTTTTCTTTCCATTGCCTCTTGGCCAGGGCAAGGGCACATTGTGCACATCTACATCTACTGACCCTCACAGTGGCTGGTGGTTCCCCTCTGAATCCTCACCTGTGTGTGGTTATGGTGACCTTGTCAGTGGTGGTGGGATGTGTGCTCCTTCCCCTTGGTGTTCCTGCTGAAGCTTTTTTCTCAGAATAATATTGTGAAGGATGGCACAGACAGTGAAAATTTCAGCACAAGTACAAGGATTGTACTGCAGGGCTCCCCCAGATTTACCTACACACCAGAACAATGACTTCTGCAGCCCAGCACATGCTCTATGACATTTCTTGTTTGAACATGTGCCTCATTATAGTGTTCTTCGGTGGGTGAGTGTGCATTTCTGATGGGCATCATCAGCCATGGCTTGAGTGGATAACCCGCATCCCCCAGTAAATGACCATGTAGGAATAACCCCCCACCCACAGAAAACCTCTGATAGAGTTAAGAGTTGTGCCAGATATGGAAATCATGGTAGCTGCCTGGGTTGTCAGCACACACATTCAGGATGATTCCCTTAGCATTAGACATGAGTGAAAGCCCTTTCTGTTTATGTACACCCTTCCTTTTCCCTTGGGTGGTGCTTTGATTTCAATATGCATGCAGTCTATGGCACCCAGGACTTCAAAGTAATGTGCTACAGGGTAGAAATCTCTGTCCTCGGGTGTATGGGGAAAATGAAGCAAAAAAATCCAGATGACCACCACGGCTTAAAACAGGTTTATTTAGACAAGCACTTTCATGTAGAATAAGCCACACTTTCTCAAGTCTTCAATAAAACAGTAAAAATCCCTACACATTTTATATCAAAAAGCACTATCAATTAATCAAATATATCATTAAAATAAATTCACTCTTAAAATACATCAATTAAGTCTTAAGTTAGTATTACATCTTATTTAAGTGAGTAAGCTTCTAGCTCAGGTTTAAAGCAGACATAATTGTTCAGCCCAGGGTATACATGAGCTTGCAGCTTTAATATCCACTTTAATTCAATTTTTTCAATTAAGTTGTTTAAATTACTCCCACTCTTGTCATTGTTAACATTTTGTAGGACTCTAAACCTAAAATTATGTAAAGGGAATGCCATTATATGCTTAGCTAAATAATTGAATTTGTTCTTATTTATTACATCATACATATGCTGATAGATTCTGTCTCTGAGCCATTTCTGTGTTTTCCCTATATAAAAACATATACATCCTGTGCACTCTGCCATGTATATTAAGCTAGTTGTTCTCAAGTAGCATAGAATCTAGGCTGAAATATGAAGGACAAAGTAGGGTGTTTAAATTCCTGTACAGAAGAAACATATTGACATATTTTACACTTATTGCAAGGATATGTTTCAAGCTTCAGTGGGGACACAGTATTCTTTAGCCAATCATTACAAAGTAACTGTTTTAAATTGCTCTTGTTTTTATATGCAAAACCGGGTACTCTACCTATAACATTTTCTGTTTCCTTATCAGTTATCAGGAAATGTCAATTGTTCTTAATTATGTCACAGACCTTGCTAGTATCACTAGCATACTTGGTAACAAAACATCCTTTATCATTGTGCTTGAGGTTCCTTTTTACAATTGCATTCATTACTAGCTTTACACCGATAGAATGAATTCCTTTACTGTTAGTAGCAGTTTCATTCTTTACAGTTTGAAACAAAGTTTTATCATACCCCCTCTCCAGAAATAGTTGCTCCAAGTAGTTAACTTCTTTCTCTTATCAGTTTGCACATTGCATATATTGCTAGCTCTAGTTAATTGCCCTTTGATAATATTTGGGAATTTAGGATGCATGCTATTATGAACTAAGAGACTATTTTTCCAACAGGCTTTTCTAAAAAGCCTGGTGTTGATTTTAACCAAACTGTCTCTAGACACAGAGACGTCTAAAAAGTCTATTTCTATGAGTGAGAAGGATGTTGAAAATCTCAAAAAGTCCATTGTAGATTCCAAATACTTAATGAAATCCAACAATAGTGATGGCTCCCCCTCCCACAACATAAAGGTGTCATTGACAAAACGTCTATACAACTTAATGCACTTACTGTACCCACTGTTAAATAAATACTGTTTCTCCCAATAATAAACTCCCATGTTTGCATATGAGTTAGCACAGGGGGTGCCCATGGCAACCCCCCATTTTTGTAAATATATATTGCTATCATATACAGATAATATTGTTAGATAATATTAAATCTAATAATGTGCAAATCAACATCATTTCATTTGTATCACTGCTCCCCATTTTTCAGTTCACTTCTTATTGCCTCAACCCCATACTCATTGGGTGCCCTTCCTTTTCCCTTGGGTGGTGCTTTGATTTCAATGTGCATGCAGTCTATGGCACCCGGGACTTCAAAGTCGTGTGCTACAGGGTAGAAATCTCTGTCCTTGGGTGTATGGGGAAAATGTATGCAGTTACTAGCATGTTGTTGCAGATCATTCAGGAATTGATGTAGGATCCTAGATGCTGATGCCTGTGACACCCCCAGCATATTCCTTGTTCATCTCTGGTAGGTTCCTGTAGCTAATATTCTAAGTGCTACACATACCTTAGTCTCCACAAGTATTGGTTCCCCTTGGTTTGCCCTTGCTTTCAGTTGAGGATGACAGAGGTTGCAGAGTTCCTGTAGTGTGTCTCTGCCCACTCTGTAGTGCTCTACAAGTTCAACCTCATGCAGACCATGAGAAGTTAAACGGGTCTAAACATGTTTCTCCTTCTTGGCCAAAGTCTATTAGAAGCGGCAACAGCATAGATTTGTGGCCATTGCACATACACATATATAAGAGCAACAGCACTTAATATGGTTTCCATGCACTGTAGTTTCAGTGGCTGTATTCTAATAGGTTTTAGAATTCATAGGCAAAACCTGTACTGGGTCTACATGATTGCTTTATAGCTTGTTAAATAGCTCCTCCATCTTGGATTGGTTGATTAGCATACAATTCAGCTGTTTATGCAGTAATTAGCATCCAAAGTGTTTACCATGTTTGCACTGTTCTACACAGCTTACTGAATACAAAACAACATGCTACCATGTCCACATATCACCGCAACATGCACATGGATTTGGTGAACCATGCAGACTTTATTGAATCCAGCCCATGGTCTAAATGTAGAGTTGTATAAACCTTTGTTCCCTGATATTGCTTTAGTAGGTGAAGCTTATCTTTTAGTTTAACTTCCAATGTAGTTTCTTCTTCTTGGAAATACTCTTTAGTATTCTCAAACAAGGGGAAAAGAAAAATGTACTATCATAATACAGACCTGCTTCTTTATATATTGTAGACTATAACATTTTTTCATCTATTTTGCTGAGCGGACTACAAGATATTATGGACACTTTTATAAATAAAGATGAAACAGGCTTCATAATTAATAGATTACCTTTTGATAATATTAAAGAGCATGAACTGTTTTAGACTTAGATGAAAATCAAATGGAGAAACTAGCATTAATTTTGTTTAAATATAGAGAGAACATCTGATTCAATTGACTGAAATTATTTAAAACTTTAAAAATTCTTTGGATTTCCTGAATGTTTAATTAATTAATATTATCAGAAATTTGTATACAGACTCTAAATCATCTATTAAAATAAGAGTTCATATTTTTAAGTGTTTAATTTATGTAAAGGAGAAAAACAAGGCTGTCCGTTATCTCCTTTAATGTTTGCATTGGCCATAGACTCTTTTGCTAATATTATTAGATTAAATTAAAAATATGACAGCTTTAAGATAAATGAAAATTTTCAAACTAAAATACAGCTTTCTGTTACTGATGCTTTACCAACAGGAGATATAAATAAGCCAACAAATACATTAATTAAAGAAATTGAGCTACTTCAACAAATGCCACTGATGAAATTTAATAATAATAAATCAGAACCTCTTTTAAAAAATCAGCAGCTGAATTTTATACTAAGAAACAAATCTAAATAGAATTAGGATAGACAAGTGGTTAAATACTTGGGACTTGTAAGTCAACCTGATAGTAATCAAATAAATAATAATAATGTCTCAAAACTAACTAAAGATATAATTTTACTAATTAAACAATGGAATGATATGTTTTTCACTTTTGAAGAGAAATCAGTACTTATTAAAATAATTAAATTACCAAATGTTTTATATTTATTGCAATCAACAGTGTTAGTACATTGGAAAATTCTAATAAAAACTGGAAAACTATTGCTCTCTTTTTAATGGTTTCTAGCAAACCAAGAACTTCAAATAAAAATCACATTAAATTTTGAGAGTTTGAAGGAAAACTTTTTTTTTCAGATTTAGAGTCATATGCATTAGCAGCTGTTCTTGGGATGATTATTACTATGATTAGACCTTAACCGTATCACTCAGTGGAAAAATATTAATGAGCAAAAAATAATAACCCTGTATAAAACAGTTAATTTAAACAAGCGTAAAACTGTTAATATTTTTACATGGTTACTTAAAAATGCTATAGATGGAAATTCAGATAAAAAATTATACTCACAAATAACACTGTGGACTTTTAGAAATTATACATCTCCATTTATTAAAAAATGGAAATGTATTTTTCCTTATTGCTTTTACAGTTGTATTTTTATAAAGTTGAAATCTTACTGACATGGAGTCATTAAAGAATAATAATATTTTATTCTGCCATTATTGTTTAGTTAGAGGTATTGTTATGTCTTTGGAAGAGTTATTAAACAAAAATCATTTGAACTTTTCACACAGCTTATTAATAAATTCAGTTAGGGAAAAATAAATTGATTGTTCAGTATTTTAAACTGAAAAAGAAAAAAAATATATATATATATATATATATATATATATATATATATATATATATATACATGGATTCCTATTACAAGAACGAAAGTTCACTACTTCGAACTTGTAATAGGAAGCCTCACTTCTGCAAAAGTTCACTTTAACGAAAGTGAACTTTTGCGTAAGTGCACTTCACCGAAAACACCACAGCACAGTGGAGGACATAAAAAACAAGCTATGTCTTCCACTATGGTGCGATAGTCATGGACCTTACAGTTAGGGCATGGTTTAGGGTAAGGGAATAGTTAGTAAAGCTATCCCCTTACCCTAACCCATGCCCTAACTCTAAGGTTCGTGACTATCGCACCATAGTGGAGGACATTGTCATGTCCTTCACTGCGCTGCAGTCATCAAGGACCTTAGGGTTAGGGCACGGGTCATGGTAAGGGGATAGCCTTATGGGCTATCACCTTACTATGACCCGTGCCCTAACTCTAAGGTCTGTAAGTACTGCGTGGAAGTTCAGTACAACACCAGTTCATTGGACTGAACTTCACGTAAGTGCACTTTTGATTAAGTGCACTTTCGCTGCAGTGAGCATTCCATGCATTTTTTCGAATGAGTGAAAATTTGATCTAGTGTATGGAACACACACACATATATATATATATATATATATATATATATATATATATAGGTCTACTTCAGATCACTGAAATCTCATTTCACTGACTTTCATTTCACCGAGACCGAATCACCTAAATTTCACAATACTGACAACTCATTTCACTAAATCTCATTTCACCAACAGCTTGCAATGCTAAATTTCAAAAGACTAAATTGAAAACCATAGACAAACACACTCACAACACTAGTAACTACCTTTTCCACAACATAAAAACTACTTACTTATCTTCTTAACAGAAACCAGACAATATACAATCAAACTTAGTGAGGGGCAGTGCCCCCCACACCCCTGCTAACTGTATATACTAACTCTGGGATCGCACTACAGTGGTGAAAAGGGCATATACTTTTTTCTTGCCTCACAATACTCTACATGCTGCCACTACTGCTAGGAATGCACAAAACATCCACCATATTATTTTAGATATTTCCCATATAAATGTAAAGATATATACCCACATTTAAAAACACTACACCACCTTCTACATTACTATTGGTAATCTGACACTCAGTACTGTAAGTTACAGAAATTCTTTCTATCACAAACAAGTTAAAGGTGAATAGAAACCCACATCAAGTCTATAGCTTACAATTTGGTGAAATGAGATTCAGTCAAATGCATTTTCAATATTTTGAAAATTAGGTGATTTGGTCTCAGTGAAATGAATTTCAGTGAAATGGGATTTCAGTGATCTAAAGTAGATGTGGCAGAGTTGAAGATGTTAAGATTTGCACTGGGTGTGATGAGGATGGACAGGATTAGGAATAAGTATATTAGAGGGTCAGCCTGGGTTGGAAGGTTTGGAGACAAAGCCAGAGAGGCAAGATTACGTTGGTTTGGACATGTGCTGAGGAGGGATGCAGAGTATATTGGGAAAAGGATACTAAGGATGAAGCTGCCAGGTAACAGGAAAAGAGGGAGGCCTAAGATAAGGTTTATGGATGTGGTGAGAGAGGACATGCAGGTGGTTGGTGTGACAGAGCAAGATGCAGAGGACAGGAACAAATGGAAACAGTTGCTCTGCTGTGGTGACCCCTAACGGGAGCAGCCGAAAGAAGATATATATATATATATATATATACACACACACACACACACACATACCATATATGATTACATCAGTTTTATTTTTAACAGTGATATTTTTTACAAAAGAAGCCTTTCAAGACTAATATTAATTAATAACAATTACTATGATAAGAATTACTGGAGATATTTGGAAATTAGTAATTTGAAAATATAATTCTTAATGTTAAAATCTATTTGTCAAACATCATCTAGTGTTTATTGAAGATGTTTATCTGGAAATACTTGCATCAAGTTTTTATCACAACAGATAGCATTTCTAAATTTAATTAAACACTTATTATATATTTTTGAGATGCTGAAAGACTGCTAAAGCAGATTGGTTGCACATGCTCTTAGATTATGAGAAAATAAAAGTTAATGGGAATGATACTATCAATTCTTAAAGGATTGCGGACAGATTTTTTTTACTAACAAGAGAAACAATCTTAATAAATGTTCCTGTACCAAGTGTGGCAAACTTTAAACAAAATACAATGTTTTGGAGAGTTCCAGCAGTGGTCATAAAAATTATTACTAGGAAATGGAAGTCTGACTTGATACCTATATTCAAAGAATTTCTTAATTTAGCTTCAGATTTATGTAAGAAAAAAAGGAAAAGAAACTTAGAAGTTAAGATCAATAAATTATAGCAACTATTCAAAGTACTGTGAGAATTTAGAATTACAAATATACAAATAAGGGAATATTTGTATTTTCTTGATTGTTATAAAATGTTATTATCATATGGAACATTATTGTTGACTGGTTCTGCTATAAAACACTGACTTCCTGAAAGTTGTCACTTCAACAGGAAAAAAAAAAATACCAGAAAACTGCTAGGATGATAAACTCCTTTTTTCTTAATTTTTGAGGGGGGGGGGCAAGCCCACCAACCTTAAACTTATATGTACTAACTCCACAATTGCACTTAGCTGAAGTAGAGAAAAATCTCCCTAAAAAGAGTATCATTGCTGGTGCACACTTAGAAATCACACCAGCAAGGATTTCCTTGGAGAAAAGCATTTGCCATTATGCCATTCAGCTTTTTTACGGTGAGCTACTGACACCTAGGGAATATCTCCTTGAGATCGTATAGGAAAGCCACTGTTGACTACTACGTATCTTCCTTTCTATGTAAATATTGTATACATGTTAAATCAATAAAAATAATTATAAACAATTTCTAGAACATTAGATTCTTGCAGACTTTTAGGAGTGACTAATGATTATTTTCTTCTTGTTTGGAGTAAGCTAATTTAACCTTATCCTATAAAAGTTGTTAAAAAGGTTGAGTTAGTTCTGGATTTATTTATTTATTTATTTATTTATTTATTTATTTATTTATTGTATGGAAAAACGCCTAGTGAGAAGACAAATAGATTTTCTGCATAAGTTATTGTCTGATCAGTACAAACCTCTACACAACTTTTCCCTCCTTCATATTCGTATACTTCTTCATATCTTACATATAACTTTTCCCCATAATTTGCAAGTCAAATAATTTGCAAGGGATTTTTATGTTTATATGTAGGTATATATGCAAGTGTAATGCAACAATTGATTCAAGTGCATGAGATAACTAAGGGTTAAATTGTTAGTAATTTGATTTAATTGAGTAAGTAATTTTATAGGTCAATTATTGTATGAGCTGACTTAAAAGAAGGCATGGTAATACAATGATTTTTATGAAGGTCTGATGAAGTGGTGATTGTGACCATGAAAGCGCTAACCATATTTACCCTTTTAACCAATAAACCTGTTTTTGGATATTTTATCAGGAGTCTGATTCTTCATTGCTGTTGGTTGACATTCTGGATGGTGTTGTGTATATGTACATGTTTCTGTGTTTAGCTTTCCTAATGTGTATATATTTACATACACACTTTTTGTTAAATGATAGATTAAGGTTGGGAGGGTGTCCTAATGGTTAAGGTGTTTGCCTTGCAAACACAAGGTGCAGGGTTTGAGTTTCAGTTTCAAAACTTCACCACAACAGCATTTTTTTATTTTTTCCAGCATTATTTTCCACTGTTCTGTTACATTTTCATACTTTCCAAATGTCACTCCTAATACACTTATTTCCTTCCTAATATAATATAGCCCGCTAATTTCTTAGCATCACCAAACTGTTTTTTTTGCTTTACTTACCTCTAACCCATCCTTCTTTAGTAATTCCTGCACTCATGTCATTATTTCACTTATCCATATGTTAGTTTTTGCCACAATCACTAAATTGTGTACATATAACTCTTTTACCCATTCCCATTTTGCTTTTTTTCTATTCCACTCATACAAGTTTGAATTATTACATTCATAACAGTCACCAACTTAATGGACATCCTTGCTTAACTCCTCTTCTAATTTTTATCTTTCCTCCCATCCATTTACCCTAACCTTCATCCATTACATTTCATAGCATATTTTTAGAGTATTCAACTTTTTTTCTTCTAGCCCATATATCTCTAGAATATTCCACATCAGTTCACAACTAACCTTTTCAAAACACTTTGCCACACCACATCAGTAGCTTTAATTCCTCACTTTCTTTCAAAATCATACCTGTTACTTGTTTTAACATTTCTTTTATCTCTCCTCTTGATTCAGAAAACCTCTTCCAGAATTTCATCCCAAATAGTCTTCATCTCTTTTAAACTATCTTCATAAAGATGTTATGATCTGTATTTCCCAGTGTTATTGGTCTCCATTTTTATATATATTTTCTTTAAGCTTTTTTCTATATGAACTTAATTAATCCACTGCACATTCATCTGTTATACCTTTCTCTATCCATTTATTTAATATTTTACAGAATTTTTTGCTTTATTTCTGTTCATCTCTTTATAAAGTTTATAATCCAATCCACCTATTCCTGGTACTGATTCCTCCATCTTTTCTTTCATTATTTCTTTCATTTCTCTCATAGTCATCTCTTTTTCTAGAGAATTCGTATAATTTCAGATACTTTTTATAATCTATACTTCTTGTACTGCTTCTTATCAGACATTCTACCCCCAAACATTTTCACAGTTTCCATTATTTCTTTCTTCTTATATCTAATATTGCCTCTTCATCAAACATTGCATCTGTTTTTCCTTCTCATATTTTGTGCATATTCCCAAAATTGGTAAACCTCTTTTTTCTGACAATTTTTTTGTCTAAGCAACATATTTTAATGTTCTCTCTTTTTTATGCAACTCTGTTTTTATTGCTCTTATTCTATCACCACATTGCTCTATGTCTTTTTGTGTGTTTTTATAATTTCATTGTATACTCTCCTATTTCTTTACTTCATTCTTTTTTCTCTGCAATCAAACATTTCTTTCTGTATTTTTCTTTATAATCACTCTCCCAAGCTGTCCACTTTTCACAATGTACTCTCATTTCATGTGCTGTTCCCATGAAATTGTATGTTCCATTTTCATCTCATTGTTTTAGCAATCTCTCCAGTCAATCTTATTATTTTCCCATATGATCATTGGAGGTTTCTAGACTAATGGCCCAGAGCCCTTACAAGCCTACCCAAGTTCAACCAATGTTCCCAAGGGTTTCTGGTTCAAACACACACTAAAATCAGCACCTATTGCCCCTGTCCAAGAGGGACACAGCTGGAACCTCTGTTGTGAATTTCTGGTTACACATCCAGTCATCTAAATTGTGCTTAAATAGGGCCAATGAGAGCTTTGTTTAACATGAATAGGAAGCTTGCTCCAAAGTTGGGGCAACCTCTGTGAGGCAAATCTATCTCTCCAGCAAGTTTTTTTGATGTCACATACCAGGTTATGGTCCTCTGAGTAAGTGACCTGTGTGCCATTTAACTTGCGAATGTGCAGCATTTTCATCAAAGATCGGTCAGGGATTGATCTGTATGCAAGGCACAGGTCACCTCTGAGCAGTCTGTATGACACAGAGTAAAGTGACAATGATTTCAGTCTTTCTGCATAAGACAGATCTTGAATACCCTAAATTTTCTTAGTAAGAAACCTTTGTGGTCTCTACAATTGCTGCAGGTTTTTGGAAAGGAACATACCAAAGGGAGCATTGCACTCTATTATTGGCCATCTTTAATTATTTCTCCATCATTCCCTATTCTAGCCCAAAATACCCTATGATATGAAAATTCAGCCATTTCTACCCCGACTGTTATTTCTTTCATATCTTTTGAAAATACAATATAATCAGTTTCAGTTCTAAAGGTGCCTCTTTTGTATGTCCATTTTCTGTTTTTTTTCTGTTTTCCATCCTCCTTCTATTATTATTTTAATATAATGGGTTTTTTTTTATTTTATTTACTCAGAATGCGGTCATAATTTCCCACCATGACAACTGATATAGTTCATAGGACAAAGTTGTTAATTTCCTCAAATATCTTTTTCCTCTTTGTCATGTTAGTATATGCATAAACTACAAATATCCTTGCACACCCTCCCTTTTCCTTATTTCACATATCACTAATCATCCAGGTACTACTGCTGTCACATCCAATATATTTTTCTCTTAACTTAAAAAATAATATATTCCGGAACACATATCATTCCCCACTGACCATATATTTTTGTCTCATATTACCTAATTTCTTTTTTCTATTGTCTTCTTTCATACATCTCATATCTAATAAATATATAACCTTGATGCCTAGTTTACACCATTTATTCCCTACTATGCTGCTAATATCATTTTGAATACTATTTACATTTAGTAATAATATTCATAAGTCATTCCTTTATTTTTTATGTGTTATTACCTCCATTTTCTTTCTTTTCCTTCTCCTTACCCTCCCCCCAATTGATCTGTCATCATTTTCTTCTTATTCTTGTCCTCCTCAGATTCTTCCTCTTCCCCATCTTCACTTCTGCATATCTGTTTTATCTTGCACTATAATACTTTCTCTTTGTAAAATATTTTCTACCTCATTCCCCTATTCCTTCTCATTTTAGTTACATTTTCTTTTTCAGTTATCACCCCATAATACTTCTTCTACCAATATATTTAGTTATATTATCTTGGATAGTCTTTCTTTTGTAATATTCTCTACTTCTACTTTTAGTTTTCTAAAATGTCCATATTCATTGCATTTTCTACACTTAGCCCGACAGTCTATAGGGGTATGCCCTGTTCCTCACAATGACAACATTTTCTTTTATTACAATCTTATACCAAGTACCTGTCATCCTCACAAAAATGCTTTAGGTTGACCCCAAGACCTTACTATTTCTGTCTTTCCATTCACAATTGTATCATTTGAAATATGTTGTATTTTCCCCTCATGCACATCCAGTGACACCCATATCTCATACTCCCCTGTCCAAACATTTCTTTCAACATACATTTTTTTTTATCTTTATGCATCCTATTGCAAACAGACAAAAAAGTATTCAATGCAAGTCCCTTTATGTCCAATGTTCTGAACTGTACATTTATTTTCTTCCTTAACTGTAGTTCCACATTCTGAAAAATATGTTCATTTCACAGTGTCAAGAACTTTATTCTCCACTTTGTTTACAACTATTTTAAATAAAGTAAAAGTTTCAAAAGTAACCTCACAAATGCCAATGTCTACTCTTCTTAAGTGTATGTATGCTCTTCTTTCCTGGACTTTAGGTAAAATAATACTGTCTATAATTTCATACCTGTTAATACTGGCACTGCTCATTGTTTTAATTTTTACATGCAGTCTTCTCTTCTGGTTTTATTGTCCTTCCACCAGTCTATGTCTTCTCTTAGCTTTAGATACAGCATCTCTCTTGTCTTTGTTTACCATTTCTGCATATGAAAAAAGTCTTCTTGCTCTCAACAACACCCTGCTGCAGAGGCCTGCTTTTACATCTAGTTACTCCACTGGCCAGAGCTACCTCCAAACTGTTGTCAGCATATTTAAACAATACTCCATCTTACTTCCTCATCAACATTCAGCTCACCTTCATCTATTGTCTCCATCAACAGAGGAGTTTCCTACGCTCCTCCCTGCAACTCAGTCCTAACATTTTCCTCTCTTACAGAATCTGTCTGTGATAATTCCATATTCTGCATTACATCATGTTCAACCTGCTGTCTCCTTTTCTCCTCTATCTTGGAATTCTCTAAGCACTACTGACAGCCCCCCTAGCATCACTTAATGCTTGAAAAGACTAGTGCCCAGGCCAAATTTTCTCAAGTCAGTATGAATTCCCTCTTCCCCTTCTAAATTTCCTAGTGCTGCATATCTGTAAATCTGAAAAAGAGGACACTGGCCTAGTGGAACTAACCCAATCAAAAATAGTAAATAGATAGATAGATAGATAGATAGATAGATAGATAGATAGATAGATAGATAGATAGATAGTTGCACACTGAGCAGCACGGGTTCATTAAAGCTCCCATAGTATAGAAACTGAGAAATTTATACAAAGGCCAATAAAAACATTATTTTGTGTAAAATTCAGTTACTGGCTACTAATTGCACTTCCTGGAAGCCAGCAAAGATGAAACATAGAGAAACTAAGGGAAACTCAACCAGAAAGAGAAAGGGAAATAGATGTAGCAGAAAAGAACTTTGCACTTGTTCAGCAAAAGCAGTTCAAGTTTCAGCTTTGGTATAGGAGATGACTCCCAGAAATTAAAAGAACAAAATAAATCATAATGCATTCTGAGATGTTTAAAATAAGTGAGACACTGGAAGAATACAGAAACAAAAGGCTAGAAAAACAAAGCTTTAAGTACTTATGCAAATGAACTAATAAAACAGCCAGAATCAGAGGCTGAAAAGAAGAAAAGACTAGCTGAACATGAGGCTTTTCAAGAAGAACTCTTTCAAAGCATAGTAGAGTTATAACATAGCACAAAGAGAAAACCTGAGGTTTTCTGGTATACCAGAGAAACTGGGAGGACTAGATTGCAATAATTTTATGAAAGTTTGTATAAACAACTCAACTGTGGTTCCACAGCAGGATTTGTTAATTAAGAGGTCACATCATGTGTATGCTCCAAATCTGGCAATTAGTAAAGATGCAGTCATACCAGCACAAAAAGCCTCTCTTAACAAAACTCTGACAGACAGGAAAAGTATTATAAATTGGGGACATCAGAACACTTGTGGAAAATAATTATTCATTGTACATGCAGCAGAAGAGAAGAAAGTTTATCCAGACAATCAGGGGCTGTTGAGAGACAGGTGTGCGATTCAAGTAGCTATATCCAGTTCTCTTCAGAATATGTTTCCTTGAGGATAAAATACATATTTGAATGTGGATCAGGCTAAGGAGGAAATAAACAAGTTTAAACAACAAAGAGTGATATAGTAAACTTATGGGCACTCTGCTTCTCAGTCTTCAGACAACAACAAAGCCTATAGAAAGACTTTGCCAGTGAAACCATTTTCACTGTTTCAATTGGCAATGAGTAACACAAAAAAGACCAGGCACTGACTAGAAGTATCTTGGACTTCAACCAGAGTCCAGTATTGGGAGGTCAAAATGATCAGGAAAAAGACCAGTAACAATGTGAAATTAGTGAATAGATTGAACTGTAAATGATCAGTCCCATTAGATGTAGTTTAGATATGTGAATTAGGTATCTTTAAGAAGTAGCTAAAAATATTAGATGTTTGTTTACTGTGTAAAACTAGTGGGAAAACTCTAAAGCAAAAGTCCCACTCTAAGTCATTAATGATTAGAAGTATACTGAAAGGCCTTAAGAAGTAACTATAAGAAATACATTTTTGTTCTAATTAATATTTGTATAATAATGTCATTGTGTAAATTGCATATCTTATTGTAAAGCAGTTCTGTACAGTATGCAGTCAGAGGTATTTCAAATGTGAGGTGGGGAGTTTTATCAGTAACCTCTGAATATATTAATAATATTAAGTAAAAAAGTAATTTTCCTTAATTGTATCCCTGCTTTATACTTTAATGAGATAAAAAAATCTGGAAAGAAGCAAGTTAATATACTGTGATCATGGACTGCTGGGGAGTGTAAAGGCAATAACTTCCCCTGTTTTTATACTGGTGTCGGTCGAGCTTAACGTCCATAGTTTAAGCTACAGATAAAGAGTTTTAAACACATTAGTTTGAAAAATGAAATAATAATGAACAATAAGACAACAGTAGTTCTCTGTCATACTGGCAAAGTTAGTAGCTCTTTTTTTCCATTAGAACCATCTTTTAGCTGGTGAAGCAGCAAACAAATACAGCAATTAATCAGGAGAGTTCAGACCAATGTGCTCTGAGTGAAATCTGCAAGGGCTCATTCTTGCAATTGCAAAGTTACTAACCCTTTTTTTCCGTTAGCAGATGCATTTAGTTGGAGATAAAGAGTCTGCATGGACAAGCAATTAATCACAATAGATCTGAATAGTGTGTTCTGAGTAAAATGTACAAGGTACAATACAACTAACTTTTAAAAAGAAATTAGAAAAAAAGTTCAGTGAAGATAAGTCTGAAATGGTGGAAATCTATAGATTGTCTATAGATATTAGCTATTTAGATGGTGCGTAGGCATGCTAAAAGAATATTAGTCTGAAACCTTTTTTGTAGCTGCTTTTTGTCTGTACTGCATAACCTATCTGCAAGATACAACAATTCCTGATGTCTGTATATATACTTTTCTATCTCCTTCTAGGTGTTAACTATCCAAGTCCCCATCCAAGAATAGTTTGCTCTTTCTAAGCAACAAGTACAGCTAAATTGCAGCGAACAGCAGGACAAAAGTAGCCCAAAAACAAAGAATCTTGACAAGGTCTTGTACTTTAATAACAGCTCCTCCTAAAAAAAAGTGTTAAACTAATCTCTGGAATTACTAGCGTACTGGGTTCAGAACGCGGCAGCAATCTACCCCGCTTAACCCATAAACTAAACTCTATCTCAAACTCTATTACTGGTGAAAATTGAAAGTCCCTGCAAATTAAAAACTGAAAATTGTAAGAGGCTGGTGTTACAAATTGGAAAAAATACCAGTTTTTCTTTTGCCTTTTTTCCTGGCCACTAAATAGTTGGGAGCTGTATAAACCCCGCTCCGCTCGCCCTTGCTATGCTTGGGCTCGCTCCGCGCCCCTCCCTGCCCCCGTATCCCACCCGCCCCCAGTAGGGCTACATTTATACCTATCAAACCACACCCCCACTTTTCTGCTTTAGCCAACCAAACTGACTTTAAGTCTCCACCCACCTCCCTACCAATTTCTTCTGTCTAGCCCCCATATATCTTCCCAATTCAAAGCATCATTGCCCAAAGAAAATGAAGCCTACAACACTCATCACAATTAAGCCAATGCTAAAAATGGTATCCTGTACTCTACTACTGATTATCAAACTATATCTACTAACTAGATATGAAGACCAGGCACTCTCAGGTTTTTTCTGCCCCAGAAGCCAAACTAGTACCTTCCCATCCCTAAGCCGTTCTAAACTTCACACCATCCATCTGTCCAGTAAAATATATCATCCCAATCACCACAACCCCCTTAAACCCAACCCAAAGCACCCCAAATCCAAACATGAACTTAAACTACTATCTAAGCTTATGAGACTATTAGACTATCTAAGAAAAAATATAACCATAGATGGGGATATCCATCCTAACCCAGGCCCCACATCAACTCCAATTGCAAACAGCCCACCGCTTACCCTACCAGACTCCCTCCAAATATACCACTTAAATATAAGAAGTTTAAATAATAAGATTCATAACTTGCACGCCCTAATAGCAATGTACCTCCCTGATATAATGTGTCTAACAGAAACCTGGCTAAAACAAGGGACCAAAGATGATGAGGTAATGCCACCAGGCTATAATATATATAGAACTGATCGCCCGACAAAAAAGGAGGTGGTATCACGGTGCTCTATAAGAGCACACTGAATGTCACTATTAACTCGCCTCAACCACCTCAGATCTCTAATGCTGAAATACTTGCACTAAGACTACAAATAAACAAAGATAAAAGTATTAATCTAATTGTTACCTATATTCCACCTGGGAATAACTCTGACACAGTAGAGCACATCCTTAGCTGGCTATCAAACAACAATCCTCAAGAAACCATTATCCTATGAGATGTTAATATAGACTGGACTCAATGCTCCTCAGAAGTCAACCCCACCCACATTAACTTACATGGATTCTGTCAGTTAATATCATCCCCTACCCGAGTAGGTAATAATAATCAAAAAGAGAGTATCCTAGACTGGATCCTCATCAACAGTCAACCCCATACATATACGGCCGGGACACTTCCAAACAGCCTTAGTGACCATCTCATCACCTTTATTATGAAAAAGAAGGTAATAAGCTCCACTCCGCCTATGTACAGGTCAGTCAGAAATAGGAAGCATTTTGACCTCACTAAATTCCTGATGGAACTTAAATCCCTTAACTGGGCATCCCTTAAGCATCTCCCCATAGAGGAGGCAGTACTTCATTTTAATAGCACATTCCTAGCCATACTTAAGTCTCATGCCCCAATAAGATCAATCAGAGTAAAAACAAGAATTGCACCCTGGTTAACAAAAAACACCATATCACTAATCAAAACTAGAAACAAAACCTGGAATATATGGCGTTTAACCAAATCAACCTCGGACCGCATAAAATTCCAACAACTAAGAAATGAGACCAAAAAAGCAACATTATTTGACAAGAAAAATTACTATTGCCAACTACAAAATAAACACCAAAACAACCCTCAAAAATTCTGAACTGGATTAAATAATCTTCTCCACCCAGGTAAATCCTCTACTCCTACCCCAAAAAAACTAAGTGACAAAACCCCTGAAGACATAGCAAATTCCTTTAACAAATTCTTTACTGACACTATACAATCCCTAGCTAATCAATTACCATCCACCAACTCCATTAAAACGGAAAACTTCCAACAGTCACAATCCACCTTTAAATTTCAACCTGTCTCTACTGCCTATATACGATCCTTACTGAAGAAACTAAAGCCAACTATTCTCTCTGAAGACCTTCTCCCAGCTGAATACTTACAGATAGCAGCAGATGCCATCGGGTACCGTATCTCGATACTTATCAATAGAACCATAGCAGAATCCACAATCCCATCAATATGGAAAATATCCCATGTCATACCTCTCCACAAAGGTGGCTTATCAATGGAACTATCTAATTATAGGCCCATAGCAATACTGTCACAATTGGCCAAAATCATGGAGAAGTGTATACACAAACAACTTCTTTACTATCTTACCCAAAACAATTTACTAACCAATTCACAACATGGATTTAGACCCCACCATAGTACAACCACTGCTCTTCTCTCTTTTACTGACACTATCAATCACAACCAAAATGACAAAAAAATATCTTCAGCACTATTTCTTGACCTATCAAAGGCCTTCGATATGGTGAACCACCAGCTACTTCATCATACACTAGAAAATCTCCAACTGGACAAACAAGCTCTGGACTGGTTTCTTGGCTATCTCTCTGATAGGAAACAAGCCGTACTCTGGCAATCTAAGCTTTCTAACCTCTTACCTAATACCATAGGAGTACCCCAAGGATCTATACTGGGGCCTCTTCTTTTTACTATCTTCACAAATGACCTGTATAAGGCCATCCCTGAAGCCACCTGCATTCAATATGCAGACGACTCGACATTAGTCTGTGCTGATACATCTCCTGTCAACCTATTATCCAATACGCAATCATGTTTCATGTCAGTAGAGAATTGGCTACTAAGACGTAAATTGATCCTGAATCCAAACAAAACCAAATTACTACTTTTTCAGCCCAATCCAAAGACCACACCCCTATCCTTTTCTATACAATCCAAAAATGGGACAATCATCTCCCCAGACTCCTATACCAAACTATTAGGAGTTTCCATAGATAACAAACTTAGATTTGATATCCATATCAATCAGACCATTAAAACCGTTAATAAAAAACTAGGGTCCCTATACCGGATCAAATCTTTTCTTACTCCAATTGCAAAAGTGACCATGGCCCGCTCACATCTTCTCTCCACCCTCCTGTATGCCTCCCCTATGCTCACTAATCTCAACACAGCTGAACTAAATAAACTATCGCGCTGCTATAATCAGATTGCTAGATTTGCAACGGGAATGCCTTACAGAACACACCACTGTATTAACCTAAGAAACCTAGGTTGGATAGAATTCTCAAACCTTCTACAGAAGACCCAACTTATTGAAGCATTTAAAATCCTGAACCAACCTGACAAAACACCAGCGCTGAAAAATTTAATCAGACCCTACAATAATCTCAGTAGTTTGCACTCCTCCAATAAGCTACTAGTTCAAACAGTCAAAGCCAACAATGTAGGGGGTGCCTCACTTTTTACCAATGCCATTGGTAAAATATGGAATTCCCTCCCTCCCAGCCTTTCCTGCATTTCCTCCCTATACCTTTTCAAAAAAAGGTTAAATCACCATCTAAAGTCGCATTGGCTCTGTCAATGCTCAAGTCCTGACTAATTCCTTTCTCAGACAAGTACTGATCTTTTTCCTAGATGCATCCCCTCTTTCTTTCTTTTTTCTCTCTCCTCTTAACTAAAGTGATTAGCCTAGAAGGAGAATTGGTATGCTGGAATCTGTGTTAATATTTTTGTATCCCTGATATTGTATATGATAGACTATTTACACTTTACTGCATCTCCTTTGTTGCATTTTCTATTATAGGAGATAAATTTGTTTTTGTTTTTACTTTCTTTGTATTATCTCAATGCATTAACCTCTGTCACTGTGGAGCTTTTCTCCCCGGGCCTCCGCTGAAAATGGACATGTATCCAGTCGGACTATCCCGGTCAACAAATGTAAAATAAAAAATAAATAATAAATAAATAAATGAATAGTTATACACATAGTTGCCTCTCCATCAGCCTTAGTATTTTAGTGCATTAATATATCAATCCACAATTTAATTTATTTATTTAAGGATAGCCAGTGCAATTTTAAGTCTGAAAATTAAAGTATACTGAAACCAGGCAAGTTGTTTTTCACATCTGGGAAGGAATACAAATATGATAAGGGTAGATAACATTCTGTATAATTGGGATCACAGGCTATAACATGCACTTTAGCATGGCTAAACCTAACTTTAGAAATAGTGTGTCTGTGGTTGAAGCCATCAATTTGGGGCATTTGTTCCTAGAAGGAAGAGTAAACTTGAATTTTGGAAAGTGTACAAAGTTTTCTGGATTTGCATGAGTTAAAAGAGATTGTAGGTTGAAATGTATTTTAAATTTTGTTTCTTGAATGTTTTACTGAAGTGGCAAATCTGGGAAAATGTGATATGGTTTCAATTAGAGATGAGAAGAAACAATTATATATATGACAAGATTTAAGCTGTAAGTTGGAAACATATAATCAAAAGGAATATGTTCAAAATAACTGCCACATATAATATGTGGGAGTGAGAGTTTTTTATCACCATAACTGCTTTGTCAAAATGTGATTGATCTTAAAAGAATATCAAATTACATTAAGACGTTCAGGATACAAATAGCAATGTTACAGAAGTCAAATTTGGATATAAATGAGCATATGAACTTGACAAATAAAGCATTTTAGGGTGGACATTCAGCACAGTATCACAAAATTAAAGTGTTGTAGAAGAAGATTATGACAGGGAGCAAATGACTTGCAAGGTAAAAGTAATAGTGGAATGAGGCTACCGAGAAGTCTGGACTGCAGATTAGAGATTGTCTTCCCTATCACAGATTGATAACAAGAGTATAGACAAAGAGAAAGGGATAGGAGAGTGCTAAGTGAAAGACTAGATCTGATAGAGTTTTAGTTGGGTATAGTGCAGAAGCTGATGTTAAAAGGGATCATTAATATGGAATATAAAATACTGCATGATAACTATAAAAATGAATAAGAGAAGATTAGAAAAGATTGGGCAAAGAGAACAGAAAAGTAATCTACAGAGGAATAATCAGAACAAATTTGTAAAGTTGATATGTAGGCAACAAATTCTAGAAGGTTTATAATTTTTTCTTGGGAGTGTTTGTATTGATATTTTTATATAAGAATTGACTTCAGGCATTTCCCTCGGGTAGACAGCAAATGCAAGTGACTGGGGACATGATTTTTGGGAATGTAACAAATTGGTATATTTTAAAAATTCCTTCAAGAGCACTTTGACAGAAATGTTGGGGGACCAAATAGTTGTAGCTAAGGAAATTATTCTTTTGAGCTAGGATATAAGATCTGAAATGCCTTGGCATAGCAAAACCTTACAAAGTTTAATGTTATCAACTGCCAAAAGATCAGTTATTAGCAAATGCAAATCAAAATCTATTCCCAACATAACAGATGTCCTGAATATTGTGAAGTAGATAAACAAAATGGAGGTTGGAAATAAAAATGAAACAACAAATGTCATACAAATAACTGGAGTTGTGAGAACAATATATAAAGAATAATGTTCCGGAGGAAGAATGAGGTATATAGGAAGGGCAGGAATTTGGTAACATATTTGCTGTTGGAGTGAATTAAATTGTTAAAGAAAAGAAAACACATATGTATATTGCCTGAAAATAACAATAGAAACTGTTGTTAATGTTTGTTTTGTTTTCTATTAAGGTTTGTAAACCTGTGTTAGAGATTAAACTGTGATGATTTAATAAAGATGTTAAAAAAACTCTGCATGACCTCAAACATGACAGAGAGTGTCTCAGGTTAGCCATGTTAATTTTTTGTGTAAAGTTAAACTACAGCAACTGAGTCCTTAATTAAAATGGGTCCTAACGGTCTTGTTTACTCTACAAAAGAATTTATGAAACTGCTGATGGAAGAAGCCATTTGGTTCATCAAGTATATTCTGCTTCAGTGGCAAATCTATGCCCTTCCCCTTGTATTACTTTTCCAATCCACCCCAGGGACATTTGCAAACCTCTTGTAGCTCTATGGTCCCCACTTGCATCTAGAATTACTTCCCAGGGTAATGTAATGTCTACCTTAAATCATTGTTTACTACTGAATGCTCAACACTGCCAAGGTCAAGTCAAGCATACCATTTCCAGAATGCCAGAATGCAGAAAGCCAGCAAGACTAAAACACATTTCTAATGACGAAACTCTCTATCACTCTAGACCCAGGATCAAGCACTACTATGGGTCTGGAAGGGGGGCAAGTTCAATTAGCCAGAATGTCAATACTTGACATTCAGACATTCGCAATGCAGGGTTCACACAACTCGACTCGACCTTGGCAGCATTGAACACTCAATAGTAAACTAAATCATTCAGTCTCAGTGTTTTTATTCATTATTTATTAGCCAATAAGACCACTGGACAAAAGTGCTCATTTTTAGGGGTGATCTGAGAGCACTGTCCAGTTAAGTGACCTACTCAGAGTAACACAGTAGGTAAACAGAGGCTGAGGAATCAACAAACCCTGGATACAAGACGGGTTGACACCTATATCCCATATTCTCCATCCTTCATGTTTTATTCTATATCACCTACCTTTACTGAAGAAATGTATTTGATTTCATTTTGATATTCAACTTTCACTTGATCTGTGTACATTTCTGCTGCCCTGAGTCATGTTCTCCATTTTTCTCACATTTTTGCTACCTCTATTGCACACTTCTGAACAGTCATATTTTTATGTTCTCATGTGTTTTAGAATTGAGCAGTCTCTCAGATGGAGCCTCAGTCATACTTTGTAGAACAGGGTGATCTCTGCATCTCCTGACTTCACACTCCCTGTAACTGCTGGCCTTTAACACTGCCATCTCAAACAGAACAGCATTATTCAGCAGGGGAGGGAGTTTGAAACATTCAGTTATTTTCTCTTCATATGATTACAGTGGGTTTATTTCTACTCCTAACATACATGCTATGCCTTGGTGTGCCACACTAATACACTGAGGGCAGATTTTCATGTTTAGGAGTCATACAGCCAAGCAGGTGTTTTGATGTTATACTATATTAGATTTCCTGTAGAGAAATTTCCACAGAACCTTACACTGGTCATGAAACTACAAACTGGCTTTATGCTATGAATAACACTGGAGCGAGTCAATTAAGTACCACACTCTTTCCGTACATCTAGAGATAGGCAGAAGTATAATACAATGCATATGCACCCACTCACACACACACAAACACACAGACACGTGTGTACATCCTATCTGATAAATAGGGGCCCAACTAAAGTGAGTTACTATTGTATACATTTTTTAAGTTACTAGTCTTGCCATCTATCAAAACTGTAGTTAAGAAAAATCTGAACAGGCTGAAATACACATTTGCAAAAATTATAACATTTTGTTCTCAGTGTCTGAACATATTAAGTTATGTATCAGTCAGCTGTCCTTAGTCATAATGTAAGAAACATAACATACTTCAAAATATTATGTTTGTCATGCCGAAAAGCTCACACCCAGTCCCTAACACTAACCCTAAATTCCCCCATTCCATCCCTTCAGAAACTTAAAACCCCCTTCCCTAAACCTAAATTCTTGATTACTCCTTAAATCTAAAATTCCCTTTCCCTTCCTAACCTTAAAGTCCTAATCACTCCCTAAATCTAAAATCACCTTCCCCTTCCCTATCTCTAAAATCCATGGTCACTCCCTAAACCTAAAATCTCTGTCTACCTTCCTACACTACTCCTCCCTAAACCTAATAGCACCCTTCCCACTCCTGTTCCCACCTACCTAGTCTGTCAGCACTTGTTTTGACTTCCTCTCCTAGGATGTGAGCAATTGGTCTAGCAGCTGCTTAGCTGAACTCCTATTCGAGTTTGACTGAAAGCGGCTATTAGCATGAGGTAACAGCTGCTGAAGTCCCAAACTGTGAATTGGTGGAATTCGAGTAGCTGGAGTTCGAGCAGTTATAGTGCTCCTGTAATCAACATGCTATACACAGCGAATGAGGATACAGTTGTATTCTTGCCTACATTCAATGAGTTAAAGACATAAATTCAGTAAAAATTTCTAGTCATCAATGTGGTCTGATGTTCAATAATAAAATGAGAATATAAATAACAAGTTATGTCTTTATAATTTAGGCATTCCTGATTTTCTTGTAAATTTTCTTTCAGCTTCATGTTAACTTTTATTTGACCAAACAACGGTTACTATTTTTATTTATTCATTTATTTATGTTTTATGGACCAGTTCATCACATAGGCCATTAGCTTTTTCAGGAGAGACTAAAGGTGTTATTCATACTGAAATATGGCAAGGGCATTGGGGGTCAAGTACTCTTTTTAATAAGTATAGTAAGATCTTTTACAACCAGCTGACCTACCACCAACACAGGCAGGTGGGATCACGGCATAAATTTTCATCCAAAGGATGGAATACTCAGGAGTGCAGCACCTTATTTATGCTGTGCTGCAGTGTCAGTAATGGATAACTAATGCAAGCACCTGGGTGGGAATAGAATCCACAGCCTTCTGGTCTTCTATCGGCTACCATCTGAGCCTCTAAAACTCCTGATGTGCAATAATGTATCTATTAATTCTTCCTTATTTTTAGATGCAATGTCTAAGTAATTTATTTTAAATTTTAAAGCGTACATAAGATTCCTAAACTTTGGCCATTGATTATAACTGGCAGACAAAATGGACTAATTTGTCAGCTTGGTAGATATGGGCATCCAGAGGCAATGTAGCAATTGTCTCATGTTCACAGACAACCATTTAATCTTAAAAGAAACAAACAGTACGCAAGCGATTGACATACATTAATTTCAATGGAGGCAAAAATCTCACATACAGACAAGGCTATCAAGAACAAGCACACACACTACATCCACCACACAGTGTCCACCACACACACACAGACCAACTTACGCTAAGGCACTAAAAAGCAATCTTCTCAAATCTCGAAGTCCTGCTAAGGCTATAAACGACAATGCCTGTCCTCAGCACTCTCTAAAGCACTCACCAAAAGCAACACCAAACACCATACATGTGCCCACACACAGTGGAGCCTCAACAGCAAAAACCATAAGGCAAGCAAACACTTTATGGACAAGGACTCTTGTCATAGGGACTCCATTGTATGACACGCATATGCCCCACTCACTAGAATGATTAAGGAGAAGGTAACGGTTAGTTGCTTATTTGGAGCCAGGATTCACCAAGTTACACACACACGTGAGTCACTACACCACAGGTACTAGTATGATTCTATCATACGCCATGTGAGCATTAATAACATGAGATGTACTTCCCTGGATTATATGAAGACGGACATTGCTGATCTCTCTGAATCTGTATGTGCTTTTCATTGAGCAGCATTCTGTCTTCAATAAGGATAATGCCACAGTATGGAGAAAACATGATTGACTTCAATAATTGACTTAGTTTTTGATGTTGTTCCAGGGGAATTCAATACTTATCAGCATGGGAGGACATGGTTAACAAACCAAATTGCTTCGTAAAGAATGGTCTGCACCTGACACCCTTAGGTTTCCAAATATTGACTAAAACTTTATCCACCCCTAAGAGCTGTTTTAGGCAATGCCAAATTGACAAACCTACTGCCAAAGCAAATAACATCCAAATAGACCTAAAGGTGTTACTGCTCAGTGCTAGGAGTCTAAACAAGAAACCCTATACCCTACAAGCTCTCCTAACTCTGGAGAATATAGACATCTGTGCCATTATCGAGACATGGTTTAAATTCATTGGAGCAAGTCTTCACTGCCTTCCACACATTTAGACCACTAGCTGCACAGACAGTGAAAAAAGTGGAGTCTCAATCTATAGTGGCAACAAGCATAACTTTAGGTTGGTTATACAGCAAGATGTCCTGGAATTTATCCACTTGCAAATAACCATAAACAAAGTCCCATACCATACCATATCCTAGCAAGCTATAGGTCACCCTCTATGTCCCTAGAATCCCATAACTATACCTACACCTACTGAAGACATTCATCATTAAACTAAATTCCCTATTCACTGGAGACTTTAACTATCCCTCTAAAAACTGGGAAGCATACACTGCCTCATACCCACAGACACAAAGATTCCTGAACGTAATTAGCAGAAATACCTTTGAACAGATAGTTCCCACACCCACCACAGGTTCAAACATACTGGACCTGGTACTCACTAATATGGGGGAGTGCTGGACCCTTTCCCCTCAGTGTCATTTTCTCACTGGTGAAGTCAGGCCAAAAAGCTGTCTCCTTTGAAATAAAAATCAGCTTGGTAACCCTAGAAAACCCTGCATCAATTAGGAACTATTCCAAATCAAACTACATTCTAGTTTGTCAAAATTCAGTGCTTCCCCTAACCTCAAGTTCACAACAACCTATGCAGAATTGTTCACAAAAACTTTGTACAACCATGTAAATGGCTGTAAAGAGGCTGTTGTACCTACTAGAAGTAAGCCCAAAACAAACTCTAAAAACAAACAACACTGGTGGAATCCTAACCTTATTATGGTATACAACAAAAGGAAAAATGTCACGGCTAAAATCCGGAAGAGCAACTCCCATAATGATAGGAGCTCTCTAATTAAAAGGAACAGGAAACTTAGATGACTAATAAAGTCCAAAAAGGCCAATTGCAAGGTCAAGATAGCCTCACAGGCTAAAGACAACCACAAAGCCTTCTACAGCAATGTCCAAAACCCCAAAGGAAGTACACATCAGTGTATCGAACTGGTGGTCAGTGGTGCCACCCTCACTGAGCAGAGCAACAAATTCAGCTCAAACTTCACCCCCCCCACTCCTCCCATCAAGAAATATGTACTAGTATAATCCCCCCAACTGTTAGCAGGGAGCAGGTCCTGGCAGCTCTCACTAAGACCAAACAAACTGCCTCAGTGGTCCCCGACAATATCTTGGGATGCCTCTTAAATAGCATGAAACATGACCTATCAAGACCACTTGAGTCAATTTCTAACTATAGCCTCAAAACAGTCTTTGAACCATGAGAATGAAGGATGCAATGGTTATCCCACTTCATAAAGAAAGAAAGAAAAATAGCCAAGGATTCAAAAGATAACCACAAAGTCTTCTTTAGCTACGTTAAGAATCTAAGTGGCAACTCGTAGATATGCACTGAACTAGTGCAAAATAGCACAAAATATACTGAACATACTCATATTGCCAACATCCTGGCAGATAGATTCAGTGCAAACTTCACCCCCCTCTCACCTCCAAAAGGGCCCACTACAATACCAGAAAAGTGTAGTGTCCCAAAAATCACAGACGCACAGGTGAAAGCAGCCCTTTCAAAAAACAAAAACACAGCATCAGTGGGACCAGATGGTGTCCGAGGCTGTGTCTTCCACAAACTACAGAACAAACTAACCCCCCACCTAAACACGCTGTTCAACCTCAGCCTCTACACAGGCTACGTGCCCATAGAATGGCGCACAGCAACGGTTATTCCTCTCCACAAAGGAGGGGCCACAACTGACCCTGGTAACTATCACCCCATAAGCCTGACTAGCCTGGTCTGCAAGGCTATAATGGAACTCATTAATAAAGACATTGGGAACCTCCAAACACTTAACCCGACCCAGTTTGGCTTTGTTAAGGGCAGATCATGCCTACTAAACCTGGTTGACTTCTTCAAGACAGTCACCAAGACCATAGACGAGGGAAAGGTGGTTCACACAGCCTACCTTGACCTCGCCAAGGCTTTTGACACCATTCCCCACTCAGGTATTACAGAAAAACTCAGCAGCCTGAACATAAACCCCTACATTACGAGATGGGTTGCCAAATGGCTTACAGACAGAACTCACACGGTAAGAATAGCAGGCCCCAGGTCCGACTCTAAACCAGTCACTAGAGGTGTCCTGCAACGCTCGGTCCTGGGACCCCTACTGTTCAGCATATACTTCTCAAAAGTACAGGCAAACACAGGAGGACTATGGCTAACCATGTTTGCCGATGACTGCAAACTGGGAGCCATAATTGACTCTCCTGCTGACATGGACACCCTCCAAAAGGGCCTTACTAAGATGGACACCTGGTGTCAAAGTCATGGCCTCAAGCTAAATGCCAAAAAATCTGTAGTCATCCTGTCTGGGAAAAACAAAACACCCATGAAGTACCACATAGGTGACATCCCCCTTAATACAGAAGAGGTAATAAGAGATCTGGGGACCCAGGTAGATAGTAATCTTTCCTTTGACAATCATATTGCCAAAGTAGTTAGGAAATCCTTCTATGTGGCCCATCTAATTGTTCACATCTAGAAATAAAGAGGTTATAGTGCCCCTCTACTTGTCACTCATTAGGCCCATCATAGAGTACAATACCCCATTTGGGATGTACCTCACAAGACACTTCCAACAGCTGGAAAGACCACAAAAGTACCTCACCAAGAGGATTACTGGTCTCAAACATATGTCCTATGCAGCCCGACTGAAAAAACTCTGGCTGTACTCAGTAGCATATCGCTTACTCAGAGGTGATCTCTGCCTAACTTACAAAGCCAAGTCCAACTCAGAATTGATGGACATGTTCCACCTAAAGAAATCCAAGTCACGCGCTCTAGTGAGCTAAACCTCGCCACAACAATAAATCAAACATGATGGAAGGATAGATTCCTGTCACAGAGACTCCCCATGCTTTGGAATAAAATTCCAATTTACATCAGGCAGAGCCCCTCATTAACACTCTTCAAGAGAAGAGAGTGGATGAGTAACAGAAAATACACCCCTGGGATCACTTCATTGGCTCTGGTTGACAGAGGATCAGTTAATTAATCAATGGGGTGTCAAAAACCAACACACTCTGGCTAGGCTTATAAATGCCCTCGGGCAGATAGCCTAGTACCTACCTATGCACCTATAAGGGTGGAACATCAACCAACCCAGGAAACAATAGACCTATTAGTCTGAGTAGTCTAATATGCAAAACCATGAAACAAATTATTATAGAAATAATCAACAAAGATATAGGCAACATTCAGGCACTGGACCCGACCCAGTATGGCTTTGTCAAGGGAAGGCCATGCTAATAAACTTGGTGGACTTCTTTCAGAATATCACTAACGCTATGGATGAGGAGAAAATGGTGCATACCACCCAGCTGGACATGGCTAAGGGGTTTGATAAAATACCTCACTTGGGTATAGTTGACATAATGACTGAACTGGGCATAAACCCCTACATAACTTGCTAGATTACCATCTGGTTCACATACAGGACCCAAGAAGTCAGGAATGGTGATCCCACCTCCACCAAGAGACTGGTTGCCAGTGGGGTACTTCAACACTCCAAGCTGGGACAGCTCCAATTTGGTATCTACTTCTCGGAGGTAAAGGCTAATGTTAAGTGACTGCAAACTGGGAACTATCATAGAGTCCCCTATGACACAAACATCTTACAAGATGGTCTAACACAAAAAAATGACTAATGCCAAAGTCACGGACTAAAACTCAATTCCAAGAAATGCATTACAGTGCCTTTTGGGAAAACTGCCTCCCAGGTTAATTACTCCATCAATAAGATACCCTAAGAGTTAACCCAATGTAGACAGTAATCTGGCCTTTGACCAAATGTGGCCAAGGTAGTTAGAAAATCAAGCTTGCCCACACCCCCACCAGGGGCAGCAATATCCTGCACCTGGTCATTACCAATATGGGTAACCGGTGTTTCATGCCAGAGGATAGCTACTCGCTGGTCAGATCCGACCACAAGCTAATCACCCTAGACATCCATATCCCACCCCCCATTAAGGAAACCACAGTCAAAAACTACTCCAAAGCCAACTTCATGCTTCTTAAGATAGAAGTGACAAACTTCACTACACCCATACAGACGGAAAATAGAGGCATGACTGCTGAATCTTACACAAATGCACTGTATAAGCACAATGAGAGTGCATGGATCGTGCCATCCCCAACAGAACCAAGAAGCTATCCTCCAAAAAAAGGAAGCCAATCTGGTGGTCTCCTGCCATAAACAAACTCTACAATAGAAGGAAGAAGCTGTTGTAAAAAAGAGTAAAATCCCAAGATTGGAGGAACTCCCTGGTCAGCCTCAGCAAGAAGCTGAGATCCCTCATAAAATCCTCCAAAGCCAGTTATGAAAATAAAATTGACACTGATTCCAAAGACAACCACAAAGCATTCTACAGCTATGTCAAGAATCTCAATAGCAACATGCAGATCTACTCTGAGCTACAGCACAATGGCACTAAATATACAGAACCAACCGATATTGCCAACATCCTGGCAGATAGGTTCAGTGCTATCTTTACCACCCCTCACCCTCCAAAGGGCACATCTTAATACCAGAAGAATGCAAAGCCCCTGAAATCATGGATGAACAAGTAAAGATCGCACTCTCCAAGCCAAGAACACAGCATCCATGGGTCCAGACAACATCTCAGGCTGCATACTGCACGAACTACAGAATGAACTGGCACCCCACCTAAGTACCATGTTCAATCATAGCCTCACCTCAGGCTATGTGCCTACTGAATGGCGCACAGCAATAGTTATCCCACTCCACAAAGGGGGTGTCACCACAGACCCTGGAAATTACCACCCCATTAGCCTGATGAGCCTGATCTGCAAGGCCATGGAATGTATCATCTTGGAGCTTATAAACAAAGACATAGGTAACTTCCAAACCCTGGACCCCCACTCAGTTTGGGTTTGTAAAAGGTAGATCATGTCAACTAAACCTGATTGACTTCTTTGAAGCAATCATTAGAGCCGTAGATGAGGGAAAGGTAGTGCACACAGCCTACCTTGACCTCGCCAAGGCTTTTGATACCATCCCCCATGCTGGAATTATAGATAAACTCACTAAACTGGGCATAAATCCCTATGTCACAAGATGGGTGGCCAACTGGCTCACTGACAGAACCCACACAGTAAAAGTAGCCAACTTCAAGTCCGACTTCAGACCAGTGATGAGTGGAGTACCACAGGGTTCGGTCCTGAGTCCTCTCCTGTTTGGCATCTACTTCTCTGAAGTGCAGACCAACACAGAAGGTCTTTGGCTAACAAAGTTCACAGATGACTGCAAACTGGGAGCCATAGTAGAATCACCTAATGATGTAGACATTCTACAAAAGGGCCTCACAGATACAGAGGCTTGGTGTCAAAGTCATGGCTTCAAGCTCAATGCCAAGAAGTGCATTGTCATCCCCTTTGGGAAAAACTCGGTACCCATGAACTACCACATAGGCAGCAGCTCACTAAACACTGAAAGTGTGATAAGAGACCTTGGGACACAGGTGGACATTAGTCTCTCCTTTGATAACCACATCACCACAGTAGTCAGGAAATCCTTCTACGTGGCACATCTCATCACAAAAAGGTTCTCCTCTAGAAAAAAGGAGGTCATTGTTCCTCTCTACTCATCCCTCATCAGACCCATTATAGAGTACAATGCCCCATTTGGCTTGTATCTCACAAGATACCTACAACAATTGGAAAGGCCTCAGAAATACCTCACTAAGAAGATTACCAGCCTCAAACAGATCCCATACGCAGACCGTCTCAAAAAACTCCAGCTCCACTCCATTGCATATCACCTACTCAGAGGCAATCTCTGCCTAACATACAAAGCTATGTCAAATCCAGAGCTGCTGGACATGCTACAGTTAAAGAAATCCCAATCTCTCTGATCCACACTCTCCAGGGACCTAAACCTTGTCACCACAATAAACAGAACATGCTGGAGGGATAGATTCCTGTCCCAGAGACTTCCCATACTCTGGAACAAACTACCCATTCATGTCAAGCAAAGCTCCTCATTGGCCCTCTTTAAGAAAAATCTTGACGACTGGATGGGAAATAGAAAATTCACCCTAGGGATCACTTCTGTGGCACTGCTTGACAGGGGAAAATGATTTTCTTGGGTGGCGAAAGCCAGGGAACCTTTTTGGCTAGGCTTATATAGGCCCCAGGGCTGATAGCCTGGTACTTACTTATGAACCTATGTCACCCAGCTTATGAGTAAGGGTATGGCATCCAGGTCCAAGGAAGTCATAGTGTCACTTTATTTGGCCCTTATCAGACCCATCATTGAGTATAATGCCTCATTCAGCATGTACATGATCAGACATATGCAACAGTTGGAATGCCCACAAAGGTACCTTAACAGGAGAATGCAGTGTATAAACACATTGTACTGTATGGATTGTCTTAAAGCCCATTATCTATATTCTGTCTCCTACAGGTTACTGAGTGGTGCTCTATACCTGGCATACTGGGCATCCTCGGATTCAGCTCTGATGGTCCTTTTTCACATTTGCAAAATGAAAAGTATTAGAACCAGTAAATCCCAAGGATTTAAATTTTGCTTCTGACATAAATAAGACATATTCGTATGACAGATATGTGTTTCAGAGGATCCCCATGCTCTGGAACAGGCTCTCCATCTATGTGAAGCAGAGTCCATCTCTAAACCCATTTAAGCTTAACCTTGATCAATGGATGGCAGTTTGGAAAATCACCCTGGGTGTGTCCCCCCATGTCTCTGATAGACAGAGGGACAGACAATAATGCCCAAACTAACATACCCCCAGATAACCGCTAGAAACCTCCAAACTAACATACCCCCTCCTAATAAATGCCCATGACACATATGGACATAATTAGCTTGGATTTCACAGCTAGGCTTATGAAGGCCCTGGTGGTCATTAGCTGGTATATACCTATGAACCTATATAACTGTGACCACTTATCATTGCTGGACATGGTTGAGAGAAAGATTGAGAAAGACTTTTTAAGGAACCATTGTGCTTTGACTTCATTAAGGACTATTACCTGAGAACTGATTGCAAGATACTATCAAGCCTGCAAGTTTTGTCCCTGTTAATGGCTTCCAAACATAGTGCTGCAGGAATGGCTATTTGACCTGAAAGTCTTGCCATAAAACAAAAGTTGTTATAGCTTGCAAAGTATTTTGAGTTTCCACTGGTGTCCCTCTATTTTTAGTTCCATTTTGGCAACGTCTGCCTGTTTTATTTTTCATACAATAAAACACTTCTACCTATGAACCTATAAGGTCTGTCATTCTAAGTATGTTTTATAATGTTTAACACATATGAAAAGCATTATTTTATTTTAATCTATCACTGTCTGCCCCTCCCCAGGATATAGATGGAAGCAGGGGTGTAGCCAGTTTTAGAATTGTGCACATGTTGTACATCAAATTCCAGAAAGTAGACGCCATCAAGTATAGCTCTGTCACAAAATAAATATATTATTTTTAAAAATTGTATACCATGATGCACATAGTGTATGCTTGACTATACCTTTGGTTGGAAGTAAATGTTTTATAGTATATAGCAAAGTTTTCTAGCCCGGTGAGCCATTATATATGCAAGCTGACACGGATATGTGCAGTCACGCTCATTACAAATTAAGGTACAGACAAAATTAAATGCACTCATTAAAACATTCCCAGGGATCTTAGTGTTAGCTAGCAGTTTACAACCTTAGAGATGTGGCTATTAACTGTGCTTCACAAGGTAGTACTTTGTTCCTGAAAAAATATTTCTAAACTATCTTAACTGTGCCTTATTGCAAGAATGTCATAGTACTGAAGACTGTTTTAAATTACTAAATGTTTAAAACCTAAATAAGGGCAGCTGATTCTTTTCAGCCTGTTTCATAACAGTACAATATTTGCTTTGTCTTGTCAGTGTTATCAAGCAATACCACAAATAAGCCAATGATCTCCCAAAGTGTTAGAATCTGTATACATTCTGATAAGTGCATTTTGCAAGTACTGTTGTGCATATTTAAGACACAGGCTCTATTCCTGTTAACAAAGGGTAATAGCAGAACAACCTCTGCTGCTTCTTCTGACCTGGGTGGTAAAAAGACAATTTGAGCCATTAAGATCATACCACACTCAATTTGCTACCCAATCAACTGTGGCAAGAATAAAAACAGTGTACAAAACAATTCAGCACTAATCTGGAAGAAAATAATTCTAAACCTGTCTAGGTCGGTTTAAATCTCTTAGCAGGCATGCTGGCAAAGCTATGCCAAATCAAAAAGTGCCCAGCTGCAAGGATCTTCATCTCATTCACACTGCTAAAATATACTAAGAGTTAAGTGTCAGCATAACTCATTTACTTTCAACAAAGAATGAAATTGCTTTATTGTCAGCATAATAAGCAATTTCTTTCTTGCCAGTTGTTTTTCACTGCCTGCAGAACACGGTGCGATCATCAGAGTGCCTCTGGGATTAGTAGAGGTATCAGTCTTTCTTTAAAATAATTTACTTATATTTATTTACTGCCCACTCAGAGACTTTATTTTACAGGCAATGAGAGGCACAGCCATGCAGAATAAGAGAACCAATTAATTAGAAACAAAGCAATGCAGAAAACAAAGTAATGCTCTGGAAGTAATGGGTGCACTCAAAATAATAAACACTAAGTAATAAAAGCACAGATGTACAGCTAGCATACAAGCTAAGGACAGAAGATTGCTGTCACACAGGTAACACAAATCTGCATAAATCTTATCAAGAAACCAAAATAGGAAAGCAAAAATCACTGTGGCTCTCAGGAGAGCTGAATGAGAAACATAAGAAGAAAAGCATACCGCTGAGGAATAATAAAAGTGAAATAGACTAAGACAAAGAAAATTGTCGGTTGAAATAATAAAAAAGATATTGCATTTGAAAGACATGCGTAGAATGGGTGTGCCTTCGTTTAAGGTTGGGTATCAGCTGGCACCTCAGCACCCGTAAAAAATCTACTGCCAATCATTAGTGGACTGGAGTTCTGCTGTGCTGACCCCTAACTAGGAAAAGCCGAAAGAAGAACATTAAAAAATAAGGTTAAGACTAAGGAAAGAAAAGAAAAAATAGGAATGGAAAAAAAAAACATTTTATGTATTTATGAAAGTGCAGAGGAGGAGCAACAGGAGAGGGATACGGATGCCTGACAATGGGATGGAAAACTGGGCAGTGAATAAGACAAACTGTATAAGTGTTACATACCTGTAGCTATAATGGACAACAGGGATGTTATGGCTAACAGAGTTGGTTTAGGTATTCCTGGCAGACAGAAGAGTAATGAAAAATATTTAAAACATGACAGTGAATAAACTAATAGGCCAACATGGGATTTACCACAAGTTTTTAAGAAGTTATCAGTATAATTAGAAAGACTGCTTACAAAAGTCATTAATAAATTTTACAAAGATGGTATTCCTTTACTTGTAATGAAGAATGACAGACAATTCCAGCTCATATGACTGGCGTCAGGATGTTAACAGCAAACTAGAAACTAGTTTACTAGTTAACCAAACTCAGAAGGAGATAGTGTCTCTAATGATGGAAAAACATTCACTGAATGCAGGCATGCAGAATGCAGAATCCTAAGCTAAATGCATTAAAAACAGGTAGATCAAGTCAAACAGATCTGAAAGAGTTATTTGGATGAGTAACTGAAGTAATAAACCATGGTGGAGGTGTACACGTGGTTTCTCTAGACTTTAGAAAGGAACTTAAGATGATGTCAAAGAAAAGATGAAGACAGAAGCTGGAGATCCTTAAATAGTATGTTAAGGTAATGGCTCTAATAAACAGCTGACTTCAGAACATGCTTCATAGTGTGGTGACATATAGAGTCTACATCATGGAAAAGGGAGTTAGTGTTCATAGGTTCCACTATAAGTCATTAAGTAACATATTGATGAGGTTACATCCAAATGAAAACAGTCACAACCTCATTCAGACATAAAGCAGTAAATAAAGCATGTTTTGCAGTGGGAAGCTCTTCCTGTACCCCTCATACGGGGAACACCTCCCAAGCTTACAAATACCAACTTCACAGTTGCACAAACATTAATAAGGGTGTTATTTCTCAAAAGAAAGGAATCCCTGTGGTTGCACAATGAGAAACTGCACCAACAGTGATTTTCTATGGAAAACGGCAAGTTCAGCTTCATTAAGTTAAACTCGACCAGATACCATTTCATCCATCTTAGGCTCAACAAGGTGTGTGAGTAAGGCCAATCAGTGATAGGACCACTTTTTGAGAAAAGTATGTCTTTTTTGTAGTTAATACTAAGAACTGCATCAGAGCTTGTACACAGTGGAGTGTAGAAAAAATGAAAATCTACTTAGTGAAATGTAAACATGAACATTTATGGCTGCTTAGACTTAATAAAGACAAATGTAGAGTGCTGCATCTTGGAAAGAAAATTCCAAGAAAAAGTACAATGCGATTCAGGGTAAGACCTGACAGCAACAATAAAGGAATGTGAGTCACATATTACAAATAATTGTAAGAATGCTACAAGAATAGCTGGAGGTCAGCTGTTGGATATACAGAGAATCATATTAAGAGAAGAAAGTGGGGAGTCACTACTCTTTTGTGCCGATTACTAATGAGGCCCCATCTTGAGTACAACATGCAGTAACTGATACCTCATTTCTATAAGGACATACAAATTAGCAGCTGAATATTGCCCATCCAGGTGCATTAACACCCATAACACAAACCTAATTAGGAATGATTAATAGAGCAATTATAATCTTGGAAAGATGAGGAATAGGGGAGATGTGATAGAGACTTCCTCATGTCAAAAAGGAATATTAAGAAGGGAACACCTTTCACAAAAGAAACTGCATAAGAACATAGAGCAGAGATTCAAAATTAGAAGAGGATGACTCAGGTAAGATGTGGGGAAGCATTACCTCACAAAAAGTATTGTGAGTGCATGAAAGACTGCCCTACAAAATGTGGCTAGTTCATCCCCAACACCTTCATTTAAGGTGGAACAGGCAGTCTTGCAGAGGAGGTGGAATAAGCTAATTATAGCATAAATACCCTGGGTCCAAAATTGTGGCAGATGGCCGCCTAGGATGAACTTCTTTGAGAGTTACTATTTTATCTTGACAATCATCAGTTGGTTTGGATATTATAGTCATTTATTATGCTAGTTTTATTTGCTTTTTCTGTTTGCAATCATTTACATCGTGGAGACTTCAGTAACAGATGTCTGTGATAGTTACTGTGGCTCTCTTACATTGCTGTAGTGTAGTTTGGAACAGTTTTCTTTTTGGGCTTATGTTTACATCTAGCAACACTGGACAGCCATTAAGCAGTTTTTGGGATTTCTGTCTTTTTTCCATTTACAACTTTCACTGACTGTTACCTTTCTGTAAATACGCGTGAGGAGCTGTTGGTGGTCAGGCTTTGTTTGGTTGAGTTTTGTGGATGTGGTAAGCATCAGTGGCCTGATGTTTCTATTGTGTCATTATCTGCTTACCTCACTCTTCTTTCCAGAACTCAGGATTCCTGGATTATATTTCAATGTAATTGTGATGTTCAGAAACCTGAGCATGTTCTTTTCAGCAACTATTGAGGGTTACAGAACTTGTTTGTCAATATTTTCAGCAAACCTGAGTATACTGCATGCCTTTCACTATTGGACATATTTATATATTTGTCCATGTATTTTGACATACTTTAGGGTTTCATTATCTGAGTGCCCTGTAAATATGCTAATAATATTTATATCCAATTGCTGCCTTTTTTGGCTGGCAGCATGGGTATTATTTGTTTTACACTAGTGGATAAGCAGCCATTTGCATCATTTGCTAGGTCATAATTTTGCATTTTAGCTACCCTCATATAGTTGACTGTTATGATAAAAACTCACTTTTATATTTGCATTATTTGGTTAATTTACTGCACTTGTTCAATATCTGTAACAGTGCTTAGGTTTAAGCAGTCAAATAAACTTGACCTTGGATGACAGTGCAAAGGCAGTGTGTCCATGGCATGATTGATGTACGGTCTGTATGGACCTACATACTACTGACTGCAATTACTTTGTTTATGTCTTATGCAATGGTAACAAAAACAGTTCATTTGTAGCATGCATTTTAGTTTTCACTTTTCTACCAACTGGCATTTTCTTCAGTAGAAGTAGTACAACACTTAGCAAGGTAATGTTTCATCCACATTTGAAACAAATTAACTCACTACTTGCTGTGTTTTGTTTCAGAGAAGATGTATTTCTTACTGCAATTTTAGATGTTTCTTAAATTACTAGGCAGAGACTTTTTAAACCAGAAACTGTTAAAACTTCTAAAATTTGCTGTGTTTTCCATGACAGGGATTGTCAGAAAAAAAAATAAAATAGCAGCAGCAGTGCCTCAGGTAAACAATAACAACTGTTCTATAGGGAAATGGTAGTTTGAAATGTAATGCATTTGGCTGCAGAAGTATTGTAAGGAATAGTTAATGGCAAATCCTTGGCCAGCTGCAACATTCCAATCCTGTAAGCTTCAAGAACCTTTGCAGGCATAAGTTTGTACAAAACACAAATTTATTTGGTAATCCAGTCACAATTCAAGTATTTGCCTACTTGAATTTATGGTTCAAAATAAAAAAAACAAACAATGTATTTGGTTACTTCCCACCAACTATTTATAGTCCATAAGCCTGCACCAGTGACACAAAAGGATAAAGCTCTCACCAAAGTCAAGGTGATCTGAGTTCTGTCAGCAGATTGAGTACTTGGCAGTATAAATTGGGAGTGCCTCTCTTAGGGGAAAGGGTACACCCACACCTGGACACCTCAAGGTTGATCAATGATGGAGACCAAAGATATGCTTGAGGTATTGTCTTCTGGGACAGCTTATGACTTAGCCCACACAGAGGCAGGATGATATGCCTTCAATTCCTATTGTACATCCTTCCCTGGATGGATTTACACAGGGAATGGAAACTTAGGAGTTTAAAAAACACTCTTCAGAAGCAGTATAAAGTTTGCCCTGTGGTACCTGAACATCCTCACCAGCCCAGAACATGGTCAGGGATAGTTAATAGTATCCTAGTCAGGTATGGTAGACCCAGTGAGCAATGATAGCTGACTTGTAGTTGCTGACGGTCAGCTGTGAGAAGCCAGAAATACTCTTCCCAAAAAATATATAGTCCACACAACCCCACCAAGAAGCAGGAGGACTTTTAGTAGTCCTAGGCAGTAGGCATATGCCAAACCCTGATTCCAGATCTGCAGTCCAGGTGCTTCCCCTAGATATATTACACAAGTTAACTTCAGTTGTCTTGTCACACTGCATGCTTTAAGAGTCTTTTGGGGTAAGCTCCTGCTCACTTTCCTGAATTTTTACACCAGGAACACACTTATTTTTTTTCTGTTACAGGCTACCTTTTTGTACAGCACTGATTTGCAGTTGGTGTCTTGTTATAACTAGCGAGTACATAATATTGCTAACAATGTCTGAACTTCTTATTCCCAAAGCACATTTAAAGACACATGCATCTTTTTTTAAACTTACCATGTCACTATAACCTTCAAACTGAGATTAACAGTTAATAATACTGGAAAACTATCAGTGCAATACGTCTGTTTCACAACTAGTGATGACACTTTTATACTCTTCTGAATAATGTGGGGAAAGGGAGAATCTGTTGACACAATGTGGCAGGCTAATACACTTAGCAAGAAAGAGATAAGATAGCAGCTTGATACACCCATTCAATATGTTTACTTTATTTATTTCTATTTGGTGACTGGGTAAATGGGAAAATACTTTTCAGACACAACCTGGGCTCACAGATCAATAACACAGTAACAATATATGCTTGAATAGTTCATTACAATGAGAGGAAGAAATAAGCATCATACTATTACAAAAGGGAAATTCTACTACAGCAGAGGGAGAAAAATAATAGCAAGCACATAAATCATACAAATCAAAGCAGATAAAGAGCAACACTTGAGTTAGAATGCAGAGATGTTTATACTATATACAAAATTGGCTTAATTGTTTCATGGTTTATTTGTTAGGGGACACAGCATAATATAGATAGAGAGAAATGTCAACCATTTTCTCTAAAGCAATTTCATTTATTTTGATTAAACATATGGGTATTTAAGGAAGTCAGCAGAGAAGATACAAAATGCACCAGAATTTGTTTGTGTTTAGACAGTTAAAGGATCTTATATGTTAGAAGTCTGACTCAGTGATACAGTAACAGAAACCTACAACTATACGATTGGTAAATATAGGAACTGAAGGTGAACTAACAGGAACTTCTGAAGTGAAAATCAATGCAAGAGAGCATGCTAAATAGACACAGACAGATGGAGATACTTGAGTAAGAATCCTCAGAGCAAAGAAATAGTAGTAATTACTAAAAGTGGCATATATGAGGAAATGCAGAGTTCTGACCCCACTTCTGCTAGTTTAAAGCAGAAAATGCAAGGAGACAGACTTTCAGCAATATGTATCTCTATGTCAAGAAAGACTGAAGATAATTTTTTGAGGTACCTTTTACAGAGCAAGGGCAACATGGAAAATGAAAAAGAAAGTGATGGCTGATGGCCATTCACACGCGAATAAAGTGAAAGCAACCTAAATATAAAGAGATCACTCAAGAGGCTTGCGCAGAGATAATAATGCAAGGAATGTTTTTTTTTTTTTTGCTTAAAACTACCATTTGAGGGGAATATATGGAAAGAGTACAGTGCCATGACAGTGTTTTTTTTGGGGGGAGGGGGAAATCTACTGAGGCTGCATCTTGGTCAGCACAAATTTTCAAAAGTTATTAAGAATGTTAGACTTGATGTATTTGCTCTGAGTTGTGTATAAAAAAAAATATGCACAGTTTCTTGGGGTAATGGTAGTGATTTATGTCAAATTTCACGCTTCATAGATTTTAGTTATTTTATATATTTTATTTACATATTTTATTAGGTTGATGGGTTCATAGGTGTTTACTAGGCTAATGATCACAAGGGCCTTTTTAAGTCTAGCCATGCATCCCAAATCTTTAACAAGTTCTGATACCCTTGATAATTGTAAGGAGGAGTTTTGGAGATGAAACATTTACAGGTAGGTGCCTGAGAGAAGAACCATTTACAGGTTGCCTGTGTCGATTAGACACATAGGTGCCAAAACCAGGGATGAATTTTCTGTTCGCAATCCAATTGTCCAAGTTGCGCTTGAATTGGATTAGGGAGAAAATCTGCTTCACATGGATGGGGAGCCTGCTCTGTAGACAAGGTAGTCTCTGGGATACATACCTGTCTCTCCAGCAGGTCCTATTTACATCACAGGCAAGGTTTAAGTCTTTAGAACAGGTAGTTCTGGTGCTGTTTGTTTTGTGGATATGCAGGAGGTCCATCAGAGTGGGATCTGACAATGCCCTATATGCCAAACATAGATCTCCCCTCAAAAGCCTGTAGGAGACAGAATACATTGATAGGGCCTTGAGGCGGTCTGCAGAGGACATTTTACTTACACCTTGTATTCTTTTAGTGAGGAACCTCTGTGGACATTCCAATTGTTGGATATGCCTGGTCAGTTACATACAAGAAAAGGCATTGTACTCAACGATTGGTCTGATGAGAGCCAAATACAGTGGAACAATTACCTCCTTGGACCTAGATGCCATACCTTTGTTTATAAGTTGCGCAACATAGAATGATTTCCTCACTACTGTAGACACATAATGGTCAAAGGCTAGATTACTATATGTGTCCCTGATTACTAGGTCAACTCTAAGAGGTATGTTACTAATATGATAGTTACCAGTGGTGGGTGACTTCTCAAATTATACTATTATGCATTTCTTGGCATTTGGTTTTAGTCCATGACTCTGCCACCAGTTGTTTGTCTGTGTCAGCTCCTCCTGGAGAACATCTGTGTCAGTGTGGGATTCAATGACAGCTCCTAATTTGCAATCATCTGCAAATTTAGTCAGCCAGGGACCACTGACATTGGCCTTGACTTCTGAGAAGTAAATGCCAAAAAGGAGAGGTCCCAAGGACTGATCTCTGAGGGATTCTACTTGTGACTGGCCTCTTTGTAGAGGTGGACTCCCCAATTCTAACTTCTTGGATCCTGTCTGTGAGCCAGTTGGCTATCCACTGGGTGGCATACGAGTTTGTACCTAACCTCTTGAGTTGTCAACTATGACTGAGAGGGGTACTGTGTCAGATATCTAGGCCAGATCAAGGTAGGCAGTGTGAACCATTTTCCCTCATCCATTGCTTTGGTTACCATCTCAACAAAGTCCACCAGGTTGAGTAGGCATGATCTGCCTTTGACGAAACCAAACTGAGTTGGGTCCAGTGTCTGGAGGTTTATTATGTCTCTGTTGATCATTTCCATAATAATTCTTTCCATGGTTTTACATATAAGACTAGAAAGACTTATGGGTCTGTAGTTTCCAGGGTCTGTAGATGACCCACCTTTGTGCAGAGGGATGACCGTTGCTTTTCTCCATTCATGAAGCCTGTTTGGAGGCAACAGTTAAATAGTAATTCCAGAGGCTCTGACAGGTCATGTTTCATGCTATTTAAAAGGCATCCTAGGATATTGTCTATGCCCATTGATGCAGTATTCTTGGTCTTAGAGAGAGCATTAAGGACCTGTTCCCTAGTGATAGTAGGGGGGTTATATTTAATGGTATTTCCTAGGTTGAGGGGAAGAGAGAGGTAAAGTTGCAGCTGAATTTATCAGCCAGGAGGTTTGCTATATGTTCTGGCTCAGTATAGGTGGCTCCATTTTCAATGAGCTCTACACACAATTGTGTATTGCCTTTAAGGTTGCAGACATAGCTAAAGAATGTTTTGTGGTTGTCCTTGGCCAGGGAGACCAAGCTTAACTCAGATATGGCTTTGGTAGACTTTATTTGTCCTCTGTGTTATTTGTTTATTTTAACGAGAGTGCTTTTATCCTGCTGGGTGCTGCACCTTCTAATTTTTGCCATGACTTTCTTCCTTCTGTTATACAGCCTATTGATTTTGTGATTCCACTAGGGTGGCTCGTTTTTTCAGTTAGTTCTGTACTTCTTCCTGGTGGGTACAGCTGTCTCTATGCAGCTATTAATATGTTTGTACAGGGTTTCTGGGGTTTTGTGAACAGTTCTGCATAGGCAGCAGTGTTCTCAGGATTTATGGGGGCTTAAAATTTTGCCAGGTTGTCACTTAAGTGCAGGAGCTTAGCCTTAGAGTAGTTCCTGAATATTCCAGGTTTAACTGGGGATCCAGGTTTTATTTTTACTTCAAAGGAGACCATTTTGTGGTCTGAACTTACCAGGGAAATCATTACAGTAGGGGGTGTGCAGCACTCTCCCATATTAGTGAGGATCAGATCCAGTATGGTTGTACCCCTGGTTGGTGAATTGGCTATTTGGTCCTGGGAGTCTGTATTTACAAATTCCAGGACTCTCTGTGTCTATGCGTTTGGTATCGTATGGGATTCCCAGTTAATAGTGGGGTAATTAAAATCACCCATGAATATGGTATTGGATTAGATGGTTAGTGTTTCTAATAAATTTAAATACATGGTATGGGTTTCCTAGGTCATAGAGGGGGGACCAATAGCTTGCAAGGAAGTGGTACTGGATTTTGCCTATGGTGATTTGAACATGGGCAGCTCAAGTGCATTGTCCTGTTTGACCAGCCTTGAAGTATATTTATTTTTGATGAAAACAGAGACGCCTCCACCTTTAGTCCCTGCCTGTGAAGTAGCTGGTCTAAATGTGGAAGGCATTCTAACCTTGTACTGTTGGTGTGCTCTCCGTACTTTAAACCATGTCTCTGTGACCGTGCAGACATCAGCATTCTCTAGGGTGAAAAAAGCTTCTAGGGATTGGAGATTTTGTTTAGACTGGGTTAGTCCTACTGGACAAAAAACATTTAGAGAATAATGTAGGGGGAAAAAATTCACAGAATATGCAAACATGAGTTACATAATCAAAATAATTTTAGCACTGCTAGATGCAGTACCATAAAAAGGAGTATTTGGCATATATATAAAGCAGGTTAAATGATGGTTATAGTTATCCTGTGTCAAACAGCTGAAGTAAATAAATATATTTTCATCTAATCTGAATGATCTCACTGGTTGTAAAAAGAATCTAAATTAAAAATTGAATGTTTTAATTTTTAGCTAAAAGACCATCTTAAAGTTAAGGATAACGTTGCAGCTATGCTGTGGAATGTAATATAAAATTTTGTTTGGTTCTCAAGGTCTAAAGTTCAGGCACCATTTTCTAGAATTCTAAAACCCTTGAATTCAGCCACAAGCTATGTGTAAGGTGAAAGTGCTGAATGAAATTTAAAATGTCAAGCAGTGTAAATGACTTTCAACTCAACTACATAGTGACACAAGTAACTTTGTAGTGCCGATCCACATCTATGATTCAGCAGTAGGCAATGAGAAATATGAACACAATTGAGAAGGAAAAAGTGCTTGGAAAGTGTACCAAAATCACTACAAACCAAAGCACTTGCTGAACCAGCAAACAAAATGCCTCTTCAGGTCGGTGAACCAAAATGATTTATTTATAATAAATCATTTTGGTTCACCGACCTGAAGAGGCATTTTGTTTGCTGGTTCTGCAAGTGCTTTGGTTTGTAGTATCATTTTGTTTCACCGACCTGAAGAGGCATTTTGTTTGCTGGTTCTGCAAGTGCTTTGGTTTATAGTGACAATGAGAAATATGCTGTTGTATGCAAAACGTCTCATGAAATGCATGTTGTATGTATGTGCACAGGTGTAGCTGCTCTGCACAGCTTCAGTGAGCCTGAGATGTCAACTGTTTGGCAGGACTCCCCCATCAGTCTGAATACTCTGCATTAAAATTATTTGTACCTTGAACTCTTCTACTCTATTTGGTTTAAAAAACAATCCCACCCCTTATTGGAAGGAACCTTTTTCACTTATTTTATACATTGGAATATGTTAGTGCTTATTTAAAAGTCTTATTTTGTGTAGTAGTAATCTTGCATCTGAAACTGGTCTAGCTGATTCTCCCTGGTGTGAGAAGGGTAATTGCTGTTGCTTATGGAACTGAATTTCTATTGGCTATATAATAGTGAGTAATTGACCTGTGTGACCTTGTGGTCTGGTTTAAACTTAGTGTGTTTGTGTCTGTCACCACGCTTTTCTGCTGGATTGCAACAGGCAAACTACCCTTGAACTCTGCTATCAGGTTTGACTTGGTAAAACAGTCCCACACAATCTGGAAAGTGCTCCACTTAACACAGCTGGTTCGTGACACATATAACATTGTACTGGACTGTATACTACAGCAGCAAGCAATCTTCTTAGCAGCTGTCCTTTTCCTCCTTACTCCTATTCCCTGGACTAGAACACTCTAGTGCTGTCCTGTGGCTGTCTGTGCCTGGTTGCATGTTGTGAAATCTGTGGCACTTTCTGTCCACTAGTGACACTATAGTACTGATAAGTGTCATTCTCTTCTCTGTATTACCCAGCTGTGGTTGATTGCTTATTCCTGTACTACTGAAGTGCTATATTGTATCCTTGTTGTGTGAGTATCATATTCATTGCTATTTGCCTTCTACTTTTCTGCACTGTATTTAAAACTGTGGCATCCAAGCCAGCTGTTGACTTGAGTACTGTGCGGTGGCACAAAAGCCTATTATATTTAATGAATCTAGAAATATTTTAACTATTACATTATCTATCTCATGAAATATTGTTATATTTTGCTCATTATATTAACTGCCTCATTAAGTCCTGGAATCATTTGTAGCGAAACCTTCTGGAATATCAGTGCTGTGCATGCATGCCTGCTGATCAGTCATACCCTAACAAATTAGTACTGCATTGGTTGATGCACTGGAAAATTCCAGACGCCTACTCATATGCTCTTATACTATTACTTTACTAAGATATTTTGGTTTATTGTACTGCAGTATTCATGCCTGTTGTTCATTAGATCCTAATATAGAGGATTATGATGACGTCTCCAGTCATAACCACATTATTATGTGTTAGAGACATGGATGCCAAGAGATTCACCTCAAGAGCAAAGCTCAAGGAACCTAAATTAATATTACAGCATAACTAGTGCCTGTTGGCATGACAGATATATCTCCTAAAGAATCACCCACCTCTGGTAAAAACCTCCACTTTCTATAATGTAAGCATACAGATTTGTAGACTCATCAGTACTCCAAGGCCATTTAGTCTTATGATCCTTTACACCCTGCCAGTACCCTCCCTTGGGCTGCACTTACTTTCCCCAGGACAGCCATACCAGTCTATACCAATGTAAATTTTTGAATACCAATCCAGCCTTCTAGGTTATGTTTAAAGGATGAATGTCAGTCACACCACTTCACAGGTAAGAGGAATCTATTCCAGAGGTTTGGGAGGCACCGAGTTATAAACATGACCCTCCAACATGTTTTCTTCATCTATTTGGAAACATTTTAAGAGCTTGTCGCTAATATTGGTGGAGACATTAAACTTATAGAGTTGCCAGAAGTCCAAGACAACCAGATCTCTTATGGCTGGGTAAGTGAGACAGAGATCTACTCTCATAAAGGGCTTGAGCTTCCAGCTTCTTGTGAGAGCACAGGGAATTTAAGCCTGTCATCTTTTTGTTTAGTAACTTTTGAAGTATTTCTAATTGTTTGACATGTTTAGTGAGATACATCCCAACAGGGGCAATGGACTCAATAATTGGTCTGATTGATGCTGAGTATGAGGCAGTCATTATCTCTTTAGACCCTAAAGCATTTCTTTTGCAAATAACTTTGTTAAATAAAAGGATTTCCTGACAGCCATTGTGACATGATAACCAAAACAGAGGGAATTATTAACTAAAGTCTCTAGGTCCCTGACTTCATTTTTATTTTGTAATAGTTATCTTCATAGTATCATTAGGAGAGGAGCTGTGTGCAAAAAGTGACAATACTATACTTTTTACCATTTATTTTGAGCCCATTCTTGGTACACAAAGAACTTAGGTAGAGTTCACGCTGGAGAGTTTGGGTGTCAGAGGGTGACTAAACAAAAACACCCAATTTGCAGTTGTCTGCAAACATTGTTAGCCCAATGTCTTGGCTCTTTACTTGGAGATTTGAGAAGTAAAGGCCAAAAATGAAAGTTCTTGTCACCAATCCCCGTGTGGCACCTCTGGTCACTTTTGTACATTCTTATGAGGCTCCTGCAACTTACACTGTGTGGCTCTTCTCTGTCAGCCAGTTTGCTCTCCATCTTACTTCAGAGAGATCAGTTTTTAATGCACATAGCTTCTGTATGATGCTAACATGGGGCATGGTAATGAAGGCTTTGGCTAGGTCAAGGTACACTCTGTGTATTACATGACCGCCATTTACAGACTCCATATCCCTTTCAAAGAAGTTTACCAGATTCAGTAAACAGGATCTACACTTCATAAAGTCAAACTGTTGGGGTCAAGTTAAATAAGATTTTTGATACTGTAGTTAAAGAGGACAGTTATATTACATTCCATGGATTTGCAGAGGAGGCTTGTAAGACTGACCCGGGTTGTTTGTAAGACCACCTTCATGGAGAAGAATGATAACTGCAGTGCACAATTCAACAGAGACAAAACCAGTAGCTAAATGTAAGTTAAATAGTTTAAAGAGTGAGTCTGCAAAGGCATGTTTAATAATATTAATTAAGCAATCAGGTATATTGTCAGGTCCCATGGAGCGATTATTGGTCTTGGTTAGAACTTTCAATAAATGATCCTGGGAGATAACCTGGGGAGTAATGGATTCCAGTATTTTAGGGTTCTGGAGAAAAGTCTTTGAGGTGAAAGTTGGCACTGAATTTGTTTGCAAGGATTATCAGTGTAGGAGGTGTCATTTTTTAATATGTTCACAACAATGCAGGGTATTGTTTCTGAGTTTCTTAACATAGCTGGAAGGATTTCTAATTATTTTTGGCTTCAGAGACCAGCCTAAGTTCATGGGTTTTTATAGTGGACCTGATAGTGATTTTCATTTTTTTCTTTGTAAAGTAATGCTTTTTATATATTCCTTGAGAAAAAAGATTTTGGATCTTTGGATTTGTTATATAATTTAGGGTGCTTTTCCTTTTGTTCAGGAGTTTATTTATGATAATGTACCACCAGGGAAGCCTATTCTTGAATTTTCCAAACTAAAAAGTTCTCCACTGTCTGTTTCCTGTAATCCTTCTTAAACAAAATTTACACACAGAATGGTAATGCTCAATATTTCATATTTAAAATAAGTGCTTTTGTCTTTTACTGAAAAAAGATGAAATAGTGTCATTTAAATAAGAAATCTTGAGCATTCCTTTCCTGTGTTTTTTGGACCCTAAGTCGCTCCTCTGTTCGACCAAATGAAAATAACAAACAGTATATACTCCAAACTCTTTATTGGCACAAAAAAAGTAAAAAATGAGCACGTTCATTTAAACCAGTATTAAACATCATCAGGCATGGTATTAATCACATCTCTCCTTTAAATATCAGCATCATGCACTTAACTGGACATAATTCAATTTACATCAACACCACCTAGCCCTGTTTTAAAGTTACACTAAAAATCTAATACTATATATAACATCAACCAGTAAAAAGAAACCTATATTGATGTTAGAAACATTATATTAAGCATTAAAAGATATATTATGTGTATTTAAAAATATATGTTATTAAAAAATATTAAAACATATATGTAAAAAACATGTATATGGACTAATATGCTACCTTTAAGAAATTTTCTTTCTCTCCAATGCTTTAACTTCAAAACTGGAGTGATTGAACTACGTGCATTAATACCTGGGCAACTGTCAGCTTGCACACACTTGACATCTTAACTCTTTTAACTCTAAATGAACCCCTCATGCTTTCTTATCATCAATATTAACCTGATCGAAGGCCATAAACTTAAACTGATGTCCTACTTGGTCATTAATGTGTTTGGCCAAAGCATTGTTCAAATTGTTTCTTCTTATAGCATACTCGTGCTCATAAATTCTTTGGCATAACCGACTGTCCGTTTTGCCAATATAAAATACTGGACATACATCACAGGCAGTAATATATACCACTGCTTTATATTTACAATTAAATTTCCTCTTTACTTGGTATGTTCTATTCCGCACTGTAACATATATTTTTAAGTATACATAATATAGCTTTTAATGCTGAATATAATGTTTCTAACATCAGTATAGGTTTCTTTTTACTGGTTGATGTTATATGTAGTATTAGATTTTTAGTGTAACTTTAAAACAGGGCTAGGTGGTGTTGATGTAAATTGAATTATGTCCAATTAAATGCAAGGTGCTGATATTTAAAGGAGAGATTTGATTAATACCATGTCTGATGAAGTTTAACACTGGTTTAAATGAAAGTGATCATTTTTTACTGTTTTTGTGCCAATAAAGAGTTTGGAGTATATACTATTTGGTATTTTCATTTGGACTCAGGGTCAAGTTACAGTCTCCACTTTGGTTTCATTGTGTTTGTTTTTCGTTGGTTATAATCATTTCCTGTGTTTTTGTTTTGTTTCATTTTTGAATTTCCCATGATACTTGGTTCTGGTAGGGACTGCTATTTCTATGCATTTTTATAAACATGTGTTGAATTCCTTACTGAAGCTTACTGCTGTATCAAAGTCCAGAGTGGTGTGGTCAAAAGTGAATTTTGATAGCTCATCTTAGAGTCAGTTGAGGTTGGCATGTTTACAGTCATTAAATTCAGTGAGATTTGCTAAAGGGATTTTTGGGAATTTAAAAGAGGTCAAATATTTCTGGTTCAATTTCACTGCAGAAAGAAATACTAGAGGTGTAGTGCAAGAAGCAACCATATTTTTAAGAATCAGGTCAAGAATGTGCTCTCTAGTAGGTTTGTTCACCAAATAGTCAAGGGAGTTTTTGGTTATTAAGTCTTGAGATTTCTGGGCATATCTTACTGTGAGATATAGGTGTCCTGTTTTATTGAAGGATAGTTAAAGTCATCAAAAATAATAATATTGCTGCTAATAGGGAAGTTATTTAGAACACCGAGGGATTTTACATTGTCATCAGAGGACAAAAAAGGTGTTCTGTAGCAAGCTGTTAGTTGACATTTAATCATATCCACAGTGATCTGTAGTGGAGTGAATTCTCTTTGTGGGTCCCTAAGGATCTGCTTGGAAGTAATATGTTCTTTGACAAAATAGGAGAAGCCACCTTAATCACCATTGGATCTGAAGCCATGAAAGTGTAAATCCATGGTACAGAGGGAGTGTTACCTTTACATTTGAACTAAGTCTCATTAACTACACTGACATGGGTGCTAATGCATAAGTACCTGAAGATCAGGCAATTTATTGCTTTGGCTTTAGGTTACAGAATGTCTCATTAATGTAATCCCATTTTAGGACTGATATATTAGGTATTTTGGAATGTCCATCAACTGGACTCTGCCTAAAAATGTCACTGGAGCAGCAAAGGCTTTAGCCAGTATGTAAAAGCCTTGGAATAATAGCTGCAGCCCGTCTTTAGGGAAACAAGATGGACTTTCCAGCATCTCATCCCATGCTAATATATACAGGATCCCCCTGGAATGACACCAGCTATTTAAGCAATTATGGAAATCGATTATGTTTTCTATTTGTCTAGGCATCATTTGAGGTGAAGGAAAGCTTTGACTCAGGACCAGTGTCTTACCTGCATTTGTAACAAGCATAGAAAGTTCTGACATGTTTTATGCATGTCCCACAGGGTTTTAAATCTCAAGTAATCTACTTCCACATTGACAAATACTACATTGTAGTCACATTTGTCAGAAGATGGGGTCCTTAGGGCCCTAGTGATGTCATAAATAAATCTCAGTGCCTGGATGACAGTTCACTGTAACCACCTCCTTGTCAGACACACTGACTTATCATTCACAAAGCTGGACAAGGAGGGGGTAACCCCTCCTTCTTGTCCAGCCTTGTGAATGATGAGTCAGTGTGCCTGATGACAGTGTCACCTACCTCTAAAACATTTCAGTTGCTGCTGAGGTTCAAAGTGATAAATTTGGAGTGTTTTGCTCAAGGTGACTCTTTATGGTAGGTGTGATGATAGGAGGTACTGCCAGCTATGCCAGGAGAAGTAGGGCAGTGGATGTGTAACATATGCCAGCACAGCTAGCTGGAATTTATTAAAGAATTATATCTTATTTGAATAAAAAATTGATTTGTACAGACACTTGTGTTGGAAATGTATTTGTAAAGCTGCTTGTGTTAAAAATGTATCAACAGTGTGCCCAGTTGGGCAACAAAGAAATGCATGTGCATTATTGTAACTGTTTAAATGCGTATGTTTTAACAGAAGATACTAGAAGAGAAGAGTTTAATGTCAGTCCCAGCTGTCTTTGAAAAATAGTTGAAATTAAATTAGGCCATAAAGACTGCATCTAATAGCTCTGGTTGCAGCCAGAGACACAATGTCTGGGAAAACTAGTATTAGGAAGTCCTCTTTATTGTCTTTGGCAGGAAGACAATTGCTACTCTGGAAAGGTAGAAGTTTGAAATTCTTTTATGACTTCCATGAGCTGCAGCAGACATGAGCAAAGCTCTCTCTGTGTGCATGGTAACACATAGGTGCTAAAATCCTGGCAGCTTCTAGTGCTGGTGATAGTGTGGGAAACAGAGTCAGATGACCAGATATGATATCATTTTGTAAGCTATCCCAGAAATAATATTTAGATATTATATTAAGAAGTCTCTCAGTCAGACTGAGCACTCTGTTTTATGGATCTCTCACCTACTTCATATTGCCTTACTCTGTAAGGGAACCAGGGAATAATAACTCTTTAGATTAGTCAGGAAAATATAATGAGATTAGTTAAGTACTATTTTTTTGTATCTGTGTGACTCTATTCATCTGTATTATTTTAATGTGTCCTGTGGTTGAAACTCTGGTGTTTACTATAAATATATATTTTGTATTTTCATGTTCTTTTATAATTTATTATTAAATATATTTAAACTTTTCATTTTGGCTGGTCCTTTTAGAAAATATTTAAGCTTTGAGAGTATTTGCATATATTTACTTGGTGATAAATGTTGCCACTCCTAAAAGCTTGGCTGTTTGGTCAACATTACCATTTATATTAATATTAACTTCACTCAGCATAATTGGATACCCTTTTAACAGCCTTATAGTAACTGACTGGTGTCAGTGAATCTACCTTATAGTCTGGGCAAAGTTGGTAGAACGGGTAATCTGTGCCAACCTACACCAGGTTTGTGTGTGAAAATTAAATCTCAAAGAGTGTGTGTGTCAGCTACGTGGAACAGGGACACGAAGCACTGGTTTCACAGACTGGGTGCTGGAGTACTTGGCTTGGACACTCGGACTTAACCCTACAGCTGTGCCAGTGGGAAGCCTTATTGGGAACCTGGGCAGAGACAGACAGACAGAGAAACCCAGACACCAGGCTGAGTGTGTTCGCTGTGTGCTTTTAATGTAAACTGTGCTTGATGCAGAGAGGTATGCATATGGAAATACTGAGTGTATCCATTTGTATTCCAAGTGAACGTCCCTCTCCAGTGTCAGTGGTGAGGATTCAGGCTTCTTGATTGCTGGCCCAGAGTGGAAGTGTCACAGTAGGTATGCATGCAACCTAATATTCTTATTTCTAGGTTTTTGGAGTAATGTTTTACAGCCTTATCATAAGACATTTTGGCATGATTAGTGGAGGATTGTGGTGGAGGTGTATGAAGCTCAAAGGGCAAGGTTTTAGATGAGATGGTGGCCTCCAGATAAATTATGTATTTATACCTCTCACAGATGGAATTATTAGAGATGAGAATAAGTTCATTATCTAGGCAATGTCCATTGTTGATGTGACACCCCCACACCACTAACAAAATGGAAAAAAGGGCATTAATGCTGACACTTATCTGTGAGCATAAGGTAGTTAATACACCATCTTAGGAGACCTGTTGCTTAAAGGCTGTCAAAAGAAGTGAAACGAGCAGGTTGACCTTCAATCTTGATAAGTGCTTAGGTGTTTAAATGAATAAAGTAAATGCAGCAGGGGGTCTATATAATTATGGCAGAATAAAACAAATATAAAGACAGCTCTCTAGTAAATCGTCGTATTGTCCCAGATGTTGCAGATTTTAAAAGTAAGATATAAAAATGGTTAATATGGTAAATTATTGGACTGTGTACTAATCGGGTAGAATAATATGAAAGAGAGGGTAACTCAAGCCTTAGTAGTTTAAGGAGAGGAAATTCTCAGTTTGATCTTCTAGTCCTCATCAGTATAAACAGATGAGATGAGATAAAACTAGAGGGAGCTTCCAAAGACTTTTATAGTAAGGGCAAGCAACTCAAGAGCAATACCAGCTGGCTGGGTGCAAACTCAATATTCTGGATCAATGGAAAACAATGGGAGGGTAAAAATATTTAAATAATTTAAAGGGAGTGACATCACACATGATACTTTTGTGCATACTGACAACAGAAATGAAAGAGGAGAGGTAGGTAATTTTGTGACCAAATTAACATGGAGCAGACAACAACAGATACACTGGCTTTAAAATTCACAACAAAAAGGGTGGAAGGGTGGAAAAAAATCCACCACATTTATTTAAAGAACAAAATAAAACAAAATAATGCAATTACAGTAAAACTGCTTCAAAGACAGTTCCAGCAACAGAAATATTAGAACAAAACAAGTGCAATATATTTTTTACTGTTTTGGTGTAGAGATATTCAGAAAAATCATCACTTTAATCTTATAATGTATCCCAAGCAGTGCTCTAAGGTGCAGCTTCAGAATTAATCACAAAGGGAACAAAGCAGCACTGGGACATGCTATAAATAACAATTAAAGTAAAGAAACAAGCAAACCAATCAGCAAACAGCTCTGAAGTAAGCTAGATGTTGTCTAATACATGGAAAACAGTTGCAAATAACATTCTCTGACACCTTAAACCCAACACCTGGCTAAACAAACTGTTTTAGTTAAAAACAAAATAAAATCACAGTAAAAATGCTTCAGAAACAGTTGTAGCAAAAGAAATATTAAAACAAAACAAATGCAGTATATGCTTATATGTGTGTGTGTGTGTGTGTGTGTGTGTGTGTGTGTGTGTGTGTGTGTGTGTGTGTGTGTGTATGTGTATGTGTGTGTGTACCTACATCTACATATATGTTTATGTATTTATATATCTGTATGTATATATATATATATATATATATATATATATATATATATATATATATATATATATATATATATATATATATATATATATATATATATATATATATATATATATATATATATATATATATATACAGACACACATATATCTTTTTTTTATACTTTCTTGGTGAAGAAATACTCAAAAAAAATCAGCGATTTAGTTTTGGAATGCATCCACAGCAGTGCTTTCAGGTGCAGCTTCAGAATTAGCCACAAAAGACACAAAAAATGAAGAACTGCTATGAATAACAAATAAATAAAAGAGACAAGAGAACCAAACAGCAAATAGCTCAAAAATAATATAGAAGTGGTCAGACATTTTGAAAATAACAACAAATAACACGCTACCATTACAGTTGCTAGAGCCCCAGCTGCTACAAATCCAGGAAATCACATCCAGGGTCTCAAACATCTGTCTCCTCATCCACAGAGCAACTTCTTGCATTTGAACGTGAGTTCAGGGACTCAGCTGCTGCAATGTTTACAGGCAATGAAGCTCTCCTCATGCAGTTTGTAAGTGGGGAAGGGAAATGTTGTGGGGCGATTTAGATTTAGGGAGAGAAGGGGGATTATGGGGTTTATGCAGTGACAGAAAGCTTGTGCTAGGTTAGTATTAAGGAGGGGAGGGGAATTTTTGGTTTAAGGAATGATCAGTGGTTGGCTCAGTTAAGGTTAGGGAGAAGATGGAGATCATATGTTTAGGCAATGATAGAGCTCTTGTGCTAGGTTAGAGTTATGGAGGGGTGGGGAGGGAAATTTTAGGTTTAGGGAATGAACGGGAGTTGGCTCAGAGTTAAGGTTAAGGAGAAGAGGGGGAGTTTTTTTAGGTTTAGGGAATGATAGAGGATCGCTTAGTGTTAATGTTAGGGACAGGAGGAGGATTTTAGGTTTAAGAAATGATTGGGAGTTGGCTTACAGTTAAGGTTAGGGAGGGAATATTGATTTTAAGCTTTGGGAGATGTTTTTTAGGATTAGGGTCAAAGTTCTGCAGGAATTGGGCTTGTATGAGTTAGAGCATTTGTCAATCAGAGCAAGTAGCAGTGAAGAAGAATGACTCCAGAAAATGTGTCTTGAACACATGTGATAATCCCAAATAACAATCTATCAAATGGCTAACTACTACAGTTTCCAAAGCCCCAAAACCTAGCTAAACAAAATATTTTAGTTATAGAAAAAAAAATGATGCAATTATGGTAAAAATATTCAAAAATAGTTCCAGAAACACAATTATTAGAACAAAACAATGACAATGCATTTTTTAAATTTCCTGGGGTATAGATATTCAGAAAGAATTGTCATGTTTGGTTTATAAAGTATCCAGAGCAGTGCTTTGAGCTGCTGCATCAGAATTAGTCACATATGACACAAAGAAATACCAGGTTATGCTATAAACAGCAATTAAAAAAATCAAAAGAAGCAAGAAAACCAACCAGCAAATAACTCTGCAATAAGCCTAAAATGGTCAGACACTATAAGAATAGTAGTAAATAACCCTCTCTACTACAGCTCCAGCAAACTTCAGCTCCTGTATAAACAGTTTTAGTTAAAAAAATAAAATAATACAACTACCCTAAAAATTAGACTTCAAAAGCAACATAACCCTCATTGTCTCCAAATCTAACTTAGATATATGGATAGGAAACTGCAAACTTACCCCAGGTCTAGCATCCCTGACCATTATGGATAGGGAGGGTAATTAGGCAAGTGTATAAGTGGGACTGAAGTGGCTAGGCTTTAAAAGTTTTAACTAGTCTATTCCCTAGTAGCAACCTATGAACCTATGACCCTGTGCATTTTTTTTAAATGTTTATTACAAAATATCTTACCCAGCCATAGCCTGCATCTCTTGAATACCTTGATTAAAGAGCTAATAAACTTTCAACTGAAGTTAAATGATTGTGTCAAGATGAAGAACTAGCCCAGTGACTCATAGCATTATAAAAAAAAATAAGCCTAATCACTAGAAGAAGCCTTAAAATGCAAAGGTATGCATTGTTAGCCTCTAATAAGCATACCCTTTCATTACTGTATGCCCATTTATATGTACTACTAGCTTGGTTATTAAGCAGAAACAGTGCTGGTATTATTTTTCATATCTAAGTGACCTTTCATTGACTACAGTGACTGTAATACAAACACATGTGTTGAGCTCCCTGTTAGAAATGAAAAACTTGCAAACAGAAATCCTGCATTGCTGAAAAAATAAACTGCAATTTCAAAAGATATATAGAAAATGTCAAAGCTCACTGTAG